>NC_134536.1:39108257-39483257 GCF_050624435.1 Tenrec ecaudatus | reverse complement strand
AAAAGACTGGAAAATCATAGCAGCTTACTAGGAAGAAGTTTTAAGAAAATTGAAAAATACATTGATGAGAAAAACGGTTAGGGAAATTGTGCTAAGGAATTTTTCCATCACTATGCACCCTCTCAGTCTTCGAAGGTAGCAATGTTGTCCTATGAGGATTTGTTTGGGAAGCTTTACCCCGTTCACCTCATGGCCCGGACACTTCCCCTTCAGGCATATTTTTGTTCTCAAACTAAGAAAAAAAAGGGAAAAAGACATTTAAAAGGAACATGCTTGAGTCTCTTGAGGACTTCACACTGCCATTTCAATTTGGTGTAAATCTGAGAGCACAATTCTTTGGAGAAGGGATAGAGAGATAAAAACACCATTTTCAGAAGTGAATAGGCCTAGATGGAGGATACTCTGAGAAATAATAACATTCACATTTTGATTCTTTATCTAATAAAGGTTTCTATAATTTTGTAGCAATAATTTCTACTTACCATTGTGGATCTATATATCTATGTTGACCTTTCATGCCTATTGAAGCAGATTTATTCTGCAGCATGTGGAAATGCCATGGGCAGGAGCCAAGCCAAGGGCAGCTCACTAGAGGAGCAAAAGCATTGATACTTGTATGTGCATATGAAGAAAACGTGTTCTATCATGAAAGTGCTTGCACATTTGTAGAAGTGATCAAATCCAATTTGGTTCAAGTTCATGGGCCTGCTGATAAACTGGAGGGTTTTCTCCTGCTTCGTATATTGCCAGGAGCAGTAAACCAGGAAGCAGGAAGATAAACGGGAAGCAGAAGGACCACAGGCTTTGGGAGGCAGAGGCAGATGAACTCAAGGTCAGCAAGTCAGGTGGACAATACAAAAGGCTTCAGATAGCTCCCAGGATGGGTGGGTTGATGAGCTAGATGCGGGACCCAGACCAGCAAGAATTGAGCTAGTTTCCATACAGAGTCAACTTATATTAAGAGTGGGCCATGTCCCCGGTGTAATACCCTTTCAATTGTACCAAGGTTTTGGCATATCAAGGAGATAGCGTTCCACAATATCCTTCTCACAGAAGATCCTATCGTGTAGTTGCTTACATTATGTTAGATCACATCCTGGGCGAATCTAGCCAAGCTGACATAAACCCTAACTAAAACAGAAGCTAATCATAACAACAGAAATATGTGTAGTCATATCATGTTCGCATTCAAAGATAATGAAAATTTTCCACAAGCTTTTGGAAACCTCCTCGTATATGGTGTGTGTGCACGCATGAGCATGACGTGTGTACCAGATCTTACCATTATCCATTTTTCTGTTGATCTATTTTATGCAAATTATAGTTAAGCAATAATTTCCCCTTTCAATTTGAGTATTGGGGTTTTAGAAATATACAAAAAATCAAAAATATAATCTCTACTAATAATTGGCAATTCATATCACCGTAGTTGCTTCTAATAAAGTTTGGATTGTTAATCTGTCTTCTATAATGTTATACTTAAAGTAGAATGTTACCGTTAGTTTTGAATATTTGACTATTTTAATAAATCTAAGGGGTTGGGGGTGGGGACCACACCATGTGACGCTATCAAAGGCAGTGATGCTAAAATGACTGCCGATAACATTTTGTAGTGTTTCAGTGGAGATGTATTGTGCTTTAATAAAAAATACTCCTGTTATTAATTATAACAAAAAAATTGAAAGCCCAGGTTGCATATATTAATATACCTCAAAGTTAAAACTCTCTTCTAATTTCATATTTGAGCTTTGTAATGTGCCCCAGTCTTGACACACTTGGAGCAACTGTTCTTTTTTTTAAATTAATAAATCTTTTTATTGGGGCTCATACGGCTCTTATCACAATCCGCACATACATCAATTGAGCAAAGCACCCTTATACATTCATAGCACTCATCATTCTCATAATTCGTCTTCCACTTGGGTTCCTGGAATCAGCTCAGTTTCCCTTTTTGCCCCCTCCCTCTCCACTCCCCCCTTCCCACTGGTCTCTTGATAGTTTATAAAAAATTATTATATCTTATCTTACACTCCCCGGCATCTCCCCTCACCCACCTCCCCGTTGCCCATCTCCCAGAGAGGAGGTTACACATAGATCTCCAAGATCAGTTCTCCCTTTCTACACCCCCTTCCATCCTGGTGTTTCCACTCCTACCGCGGGTGTTGAGGGGTTCATCTGTCCTAGATTCCCTGTGTTTCCAGATCCCTACTGCACCGCTGTACATCCTCTGGTATAAGCAGGTCTGCAAGGTAGAATTAGGGTCATGGTAATTGGGAGGGGAGGAAGCGTTCAGGAACTAGAGGAAGGTTTTGAGTTTCATTGTTGCTATACTGAACCCTGAGTGACGCATCTTCTCCCCATTACCCCTCTGGAAGGGATGTCCAGCTGTCTACAGATGGGCATTGGGTCCCCATCACGCACTCCCTCTTAATCATGGTGATGTGATTCTCACCATCACCCCGCCTTTGTTGTTTGAGACCTGGTCTCCTCTGCCCTTCACGATAACCTATGTTGGTGTGCTGCTTCCGTGTGGGCTTTGTTGCTTCTGAGCTAGATGGCCGCTTGTTTGCTTCCAAGCCTTTAAGTCCCCAGACACTATATCTCTCAGTAGCTGGGCGCCATCAGCCTTCTTCACCACACTTGCTTATGCACACTTTCGTTTTCAGCAATTATGTGAGGAAGGTGATCACACAATGATTGTTTTTGTTGGAGCAACTGTTCTAATCTGACGGTTTCATCTGCACACACTACAAACATGTGTTGTTCTCATTGCAGCCATCAAATTATCTGGTGTTTTAGCAACGATACTGTGGTAATTTTATTTGCGTATCTATACTATTAGCCTACTTGAGAATGAAGTAAGGGGGGGGGGAAATGGATAAATATAATAAAAGAATGCCATTCTGTTGCTAATAATATTGCAACTAATAACATATTCAGTGTAGACAGATTTTACTAAACAAGGTGTTATAAGTGTTCATATACTGTAAGAAAAACTAAGTTTAAAAATGTCTAAGTATATACATTGCATAGTGTTCTATGATCAACACATGATAAGCATTAATAAGATTCTGTATGATCTGTTATGGGCGAAGGTCCTTGGGGTGGGGTTGTGACACCAGGAGTTATCACACTGAGTGGCACCGACCATGACCAAAGACATCTACATAAACAGAAAGCAGAATATGGAGTTTCCATAGAAACAGAAGCTAATGCTATTAAAAAGAAATAAGTCATGCTAGAGCTGGTCACCCCAGGGCCTCTCCAGTTCCTTACATAAGTTGTGAATTTTACCACCTGATGCTAATTCACATTAGTGATGCCTAATAAAAGCCTCATTAAGCATCTGATCATCATGAGGGAAAAATGGATAGAAATCGCATCACCTGTTAACACATTTGGTTTTCATTCTAAATGGAAACGTCAAAGAAAGCCCATTTCATCGTGACTTCCTAGGGAGAGTTGTTCCTTTTATGCTAAAGTTGTTGTAAGGACAGCAATGTGATGTGTCATTTCTTTTTCAACATTGAACATTTTGGTGACATGACTAAAGCACACTCACTGTTTCAACGAAACCGACTTTTCCATTGGCTCATAAGAATGGAAACTATTCAAAAAAAAAAAAGAATGGAAGCTATTCCTAGGACAATAGACTTGAGCAAAAGAACTGTTGCACATAAAATACAGAAACCTTTATTTCATTGCTCATAGGAGAAAGGGGACACTTTTTAGAAGAATATGAAATATTGGTATTAGTAAGACTATCACGTTTATCATTACCATTCAGAAACTGAAATTTTTCTATCCCAAAGACCATCTCCTAAAATGGAAATCCCTTAGGAAATGATGTCTTATATGTGTTACCTGGACCTACGAATAGTCTATAATTCCATTTTTTATCCAAAATTTCCTTTTAAGTACCATTGTCTATTACTGCTTTGATTTATATTTGTCTGGACCATCCATAAGTATAAAATCCCCACAAAGAATTTCCTTTAAGCATGGGTGCATAGCTGAGCCTGCCATTCGGAGGCAAAGGGACATGCTTCATATGCAAGTGGGAGAGAACTTATTACTTTACCTCCACGTGTTCCTTTGAATCCAATGTGTTTTGTGAGCAATGTTTGTTTGGCTTTTGTGTCTGCTCCACAATGGATCCGCGGTGGTGCTCGTGGCAGTGATGAAGATGAGAGTGCCAATGGTGTTAATAGCCCAGCTTCCGCTTGATCAGCCTTGATCTGCTTTCATTCACTCTCCCCTTCCCCTGCTAACTATGTTCCGTGTAATAAATTTGTATCGTTGCTGTCCATCCTGTTCACACTTGGCACAAAGGATAATTACGTTTCAGTGATTTGCTTGATACGGTTCTTCCAGTCAGTCTTTGTAACTCCCTCCAAATGATGTTTTCCTGATGGGTCTGGAAAAGACAAAGTACGGGGGAGATGCTGAAGATTATATGATTCAGAAGTGAGTGTTTGTTAAGAGTTTTAATTATTATTGTAAAAACTTGAAAGTATGATGTGGGATTAAACCATTTTGCCATTCCGCTGGGTATAAAATTAGCTATAAGAGAAGCAAGAAGCGGTTGTCTCGTTAGCACAAAGAGAAAAGAGCCCGGATTGGAGAGTAACCTTTGGACAATGAGATTCCTGCACATTGAACCTATGACGTGAGAGAAGCAGCTGAGAAACGGCGGCAGCAGGACTGAGAGCCAGGCAGAGGGGTGGGCTTCCTGGCTGCAGTGACATTATTTGACATTTCCCATCTACCCAGAGTCTTTGTAACTCCCACCAAATGGTTGGGTTGGACCATGCAAATGGAGTATGTGAAATTCTAATAGAGGAAATACTCACTTTTGCCATTCCACTGGGAACAATGTGAGCCATTTCAGGAGCTGGAATAGAGAATCCCATGACCAGAAAAAAGAAGCAAGAGTGATGTGTGTTTGACATCCCTGGACAGGAGGTAGAGGACCAGCGCCAAGACCGTGAGACAGAGCAGAGAAGCAGTGCCAAGACAGAGAGGCCGTTAGGCAGGGTGATGGGCTTGCCAGCTCTCAGAGACCATTAGGCAGGGTCAGGGGCTTGCCAGCTCTCAGAAGCAAAGCTGAGGGCTTTGGGGGATGAGGCTGGCTTGCAGAGTAAGGTATCTTTGGGGCATCAATAAGCATTAAAGTCACTTTGTAACACTTGTCTGAGCAGGGCATAGACCAAGAAAAGCAAAGACCAGAAAGAGACCTATCTGCCATTATCATTGAAGAAGCAGGGGACTATGGACACCAGAACTCTATCTCTAATGCTTTGTAAACTGTGAGCTTCCCTAATAAACCTCACAATCCTGGGGATAGTCTGTGGAGTTTGTCTGGCTATGGGACCAGATGATCAAACCCAGAGAAACAGACTCCAAGAGAGGGCGGGTTGGTGTCAGAACAAAGTAAAGAAGGTTGGAGGATAGCAGTATGTCTGACCCCTCCAACAAAGGCTCATCCTTGACCACAGTAAAGCTGGATTTCCCTTCACACTCTATAGCAGGAGGGGTCTAATGTGGCTTCCATACCATTTCTAACTGGTCCCCCGAGCAAGTAAAAGTGAGGCTTTCAGGCAGGAGACCTGCTGTGGAGTGGGATACCTTCATGGTGGGGATCTAGGTTTGTAGATCCAGTTAGTACTGAGTGCCTTTGGGGTTAGGATTAAGCTGGAGTGGCATGCCGTGCTAAAAGAGCTCTCTAACTTTGCCTGAGCAGGGCAGAGGCCAAGGGGCCATGAGGCTGTGACCCCAAGGACTAAAGAGATGTCTACTTTGAGGCCATGGCTGGAAAGTTTATTCTGACCAAAGGAGTGTGGCCTAAATATTTTTATCCTGAATTGTATAACCTGTTAATTTCCTTAATAAACCCTCTAACTGGGAGACGAGAGGAACTAGATGGTGCCTACCTACCATTACCAACTGCTTTGGAAAAGATCACATTAGAAGGTCTTGGATAGAATGGTAGGAAAACATGGAACAAAACTCAAAACCACAGAAGATGCATATTTTTTCACATACAGACTATTGGGTTCCCCAAGATAGTGAGTGGTTCTTAGTCACCCTTCAAAGGTCTTGGATAGAATGGTAGGAAAACATGGAACAAAACTCAAAACCATAGAAGATGCGTATTTCTCACATACAGACTATTGGGTTCCCCAAGATAGTGGTTTTTAGTCACCCTTCAGGTCTAGAATTGGATTCAGCCTTGTGGCAGAAGAAAGCTGATGGTGCCTGGCTATCAAAAGATATAGCATCTGGGGTCTTAAAAGCTTGAGAGAAAACAAGTGGCCATCTAACTCAGAAGCAACAAAGCCCACATGGAAGAACACACCAGCCTGTGTGATCACGAGGTGCTGAAGGGATCAGTTATCAGGCATCAAAGAGCAAAAAATCATATCATTGGGTGCATACCTGCATGATACGACCACTGAAGACAAATGGGTGCATAAGCAAATGTGGCAAAGAAAGCAGATGGTGCCCGGCTATCAAAAGGTATAGTGTCTGGGGTCTTTAAGGCTTGAAGGTAAACAAGCAGCCATATAGCTCAGAAGCAACAAAACCCACATGGAAGAAGCACACCAGCCTGTGCGATCATGAAGTGTCGAAGGGATCAGGTATAAAGCATCATCAGAACAAAAAAATCTTACCATAGTGAATGAGGGGGGAGTACAGAGTGGAGACCTAAAGCCCATTTGTCGGCCACTGGATATCCCCTTACAGAGGGGTGTAGGGGAGGAGACGAGCCAGTCAAGGTGCGATGCAGCAACGATGAAAAATACAATTTTCCACTAGTTCCTAAATGCTTCCTCCTCCCCCCACCCATCATGATCCAAATTCTACCTTGCAAGTCTGACTAGACCAGAGGATGTAGACTGGTACAGATAGGAACTGGAAACACAGGGAATCCAGGGTGGATGATCCCTTCAAGACCAGTGGTGTGCATGACGATACTGGGAGGTAGAGGGAGACTGGGTTAGAAAGAGGGAACCGATTACAAGGATCTACATATGACCTCCTCCCTGGGGGACGGACAACAGAAAAGTGGGTGAAGGAAGACGTTGGACAGGGCAAGATATGACAAAATAATAATTTATAAATTATCAAGGGCTCATGAAGGAGCAGGGAGTGGAGAGGGAGGGGGAAAAATGAGGACCTGATGCCAAGGGCTTAAGGAGAGAGCAAAAGTTTTGAGAATGATGAGGGCAATGAATGTACAGATGTGCTTTACACAATTGATGTATGTATGGGTTGTGATAAGAGTTGTATGAGCCTCTAATAAAATGATTTTTTTTAAGACTAAAAGGCAACATTTACCCAAAGACAAAGCTCAGAAGGTTATGAAATAAGTAGGAATGCGAACAGGAGTCCAGGGAGGAAAAGGAATGTGATGGTATATTTAGAGCAGCGGTTCTCAACCTGTGGGTCAAGACCCCTTTGGGGATCGAATAACTCTTTTCACAAGAGTTGCCTGATTCTTAACAGTAGCAAAATTACAGTTATGAAGTATCAATGGAAATTATTTTATGGTTCGGGGGGGGCGGTCACCACAACGTTAGGAACTGTATTAAAGGGTCATGGCATTAGGAAGGTTGAGAACCACTGATTTAGAGGATTGCAATGGCTGAGTTGAAACAAAATATGCATCAATATGTTAAATGTGGGTCTGATTATCTGCTCTGTAAACTTTAACCATTCACAATAATTTTCTTAATAAAATGAAAATAAAAGATTTTCTGGATTTGGTCTTGGCACTGCCACTTACTTCACATGTTAAATTCAGACTAAATTGAGATGATTCAACTGATAGCCTCTTTGTGCTTCTGTTTTGTTACCTGGGCAAAATACTAGCACCCACTCATGGGATTGTGGTAAAGATTATACGAGGGAGTCAGTCCATGGACAGAAGGCTTCACAAGCACAGTTAAGAAGCAGTGTCAGTGGTGTCCCCATGGTGTGTGGACCACACCAGTTGACACCAAAATGACCAAGTGTTCTATGCAGTGTTTCAGCAGACATGTATTATGGTTTATAATACCCCTATGGTTATTACAATAAAAACATTTTATATCTCAACTTTCATGTATCAGTATACTTACAAAACTAAGACTACATGCTAATTTACTTTTGAACCTTCTAATATGCTCAAGACAGTTATCATTATTAACCCATTATAATGACATTTCAAATTACATGGTGTGTCTGCGTGTGCTGAGTACACATTGTTTTCATTGCTGCCGGTGTTTTCATAGTAACTGATTTTGTTTTAAAAAAAAGCTTTGCTGGTGTTTGGGACACAAAATTGTGGTAATTAGGTTTTGTAAATTATGTCAATATACAAAATTTGGTGATGAATGAAGTAGTAAGTAAAGTACTTCATTCTTTTTTGAGAATGAAGTACTAAGTAAAGGGAATCAGGGTGATTACAAGCGGGTTAGTTTTGACACATAGCAAAAATAGCTATGGTTTCCAAGACTACATCTTTATGGGAGCAGACAAATCTCATTTTTCTCTAATGGAGCTGCTGGTGTTTGAATTGCCGACCTTGAGGTTAGCAGAGCCGCTCTTAGCTCACTGTTGGTTCATCGCGGCTCCCTTCACACCGGGCTTCGTCTTGTTTCCCAGCAATGTTAGAGCTAGTGATGTGGTTCCGTGTAGTATTCATATAATTCAAGAAATGTTACGGCAAGTTAAGCAATGTGTACCTGCGTGCATCACATATTATTCTGTAATTAAAGTTTACAGTACATATTTCGAGGGATCCTACCAGGTCTCGGGCAGGGAGACAGGCAGCACCAGGTGACAATGACTGGATTCCACTGCAACGTTTCATGGACACGGCAATTGCAATTGCAATGATCTTAGAAGACATTTTAAGAGCAAAATGTATCCTGATTTGTTCAGTAAAAATAACTTTATTAATCTGTATTAGGTCACTCACAGAAATCCAAGGTGGTCTACAAACATCAATCATCCAACCATACTTGTAGGCATGAGCTCACCGTAACCACCCTCACGGTGCACAGATACTAACTGGGTGGATGCCAGGAACTCCGCCCTGGTGCACCACCCCACACGCATCCTCATCAACATGCTTACTAGATGGGGTTCCCTTCCAGGAACTACCTCGGTACACTGCCGACTTCCAAATTCAAGCCCAATAGGGGTGTAGTCTGGTTGGTAGAATCTGACTCACAAGTCAGTGCCAAGCTGTAAGGAAGACTAGGAGTGGGGGTTTTATGTATTATTTTCTTTTTTTTCCCTTTCTTTCTCTTAATTGTTAGTAGCTAAAGCTCATAACGTAGGAGATTCCCAAGATATGGGATTTGGTAAAGCCACAAGCAGCAAATATTCCTATGCAGTAGAGGACTTCTGGAAATTTAAGAATGATCCTAGCAGTATGTTTCTAGGTCTGTCTGGGGACAAAGTATGCTGACTGACATGGGTATTTAGTTCTGCTTGACAGGTTCAATATTTTATTATAGAAGGGAAAGAGTGACTCACAAAATTTAATGAAAATGTCAAGGAAGGTTATCCAGCTCCCTTGGGTTTAGTGCATATTCACCCAGAAATGTTATGGACATTAATTTCCCAAGAAAATGTATCTACTGGGATATAAATGAGCTTACCCATCACAACAAAAAAAAATGTTGGCTTCTTCAGAAGTTACATTCCAATAATGTTTATTGATTTGTTTACTGAACCATGTACCAGATCACCTGGTGAGGAGAATAGACAATTGAATAGGAATTCATAGAATGATATGATAAATGCATCTGGTAAATGTTACAGGGCAATGAGGAAGAGCACAGGATCCCTGCACCCTCCAGGATGAGGAGAAAAGTCAAGGAAGACATTCTCAGGGATACACCCTGATCAAAGGTCTCACAATTAAGAGTCAACCCAGTGGAAAGACTGGGGAGAGACCAGATATTTTGAGAAAACGAAGGTGAAGAACATTAATTCTATTTATTCAACAGATGTTTACTGAGCCCCTGCTGCGGGTGCTACACTCTAGAATCGAATATGGAGAGGCATGGGGCTGAAGAGATAGGGCTGAATAGGCCGAATAGGAAGATGTGTGCTATGTTAAAAAGCTTAAAACTCACCATTGGTGCTTGTTGTTGGTCTCTGAAGGTAGCAATGTGATAGGGTTAGCTTCTAAAATTTCTAAGATTTACCACTCCACAATGTGTACTTAAGTTTTAGCTCGTATGCTAGCAGAACGCTTCTTTAATTCATCTAACTCAGGAAAAGTACAGCAATATATTTTTAAATACTTTGGGGGCATTCAAATTTAGTCTGTCTTGGAGTAGACATGAAAGAGACCACGAATCTCTTGATAACTCACTTACTAATAGAAGAAATCAAAGCTAGGCAATTAAACAAGGTCTCTGATAGAAACAATATAGGCTTCTGGTTCTTCACTGAGAGATATGTGAGCAGGTGCTATTTGACTTCGGAAAAGAGTAGCAAGAACAATAATTAAGCATTGACATTTGCATAAAGATAATGTGAGGTTAATAAGGGAGAAACAAATCAGACGTAAACCTATGTATCCTTAATAGAGATAAGGAAGAACACTGAGACAACAATAAAACATTTTATAAAAGAAGAAAAGGTTAGAATACACACATTCATGTATTAAAAACACTATGTTTAGACACAACCCACTCTTGTGAAACAAACTGCCTGCCAGATGCACTCACTGGGGGGGAGCTCTGTTACATGACTCTTGACAGTTTGTCTCTGCTTGTGTATGGCACAGAGCTCAAAGAAAGTTCTACCTGCTAGCCCTGTGTCTCCATGTTAGAGATTTATGGCTTGGGAAAGAGGCAGGGAAAGAGACAGTGATGACAAGGACAGTATGGTAGCTGGAATGTTACACGACGTTCAGGCTCATGGTACAACCATAACAAAGCAAGCGATTGCTATAGTCTAAAGTTAAGATAGCAAGGTCCCTTGAATATTTCGCCCATGACTGGCTCAAAGACAGTGAATTTAAACTAAAGGACAAATCTAATTGACGTGAAAAAAGAAAAAATGGGTGACTGTGGTAACAGAGAAGTAGTGGGAGGGATGGTTGGTAAAAAGGAGGCTAAAGGTGGAGCGTGGAGATAGGAGGGCTTCCCAAAAAAACCAGAGTTGTGCTGGGTGGACCAGAGCTTTCTGTAGTTTGCACTTTTCTCTGCTAGGTGAGATTCCAGCAACTCACTCTGACGTAGTGCACCCAGTGGTGTCACCTGGGAAGTTTCTCTCTGGTCACAGTGAGTTTTTCATAAAAGCAGTTTCACTGGAACCTTGTTTTTTGTGATGGCTGATTTAAGAGAAAAGCATGAGGCTGTGAAATTTTGTTTTGTTTTCTGTTTTTTAATGATTTTATTAGGGGCTCATACAACTCTTATCACAATCCATACATACATCAATTGTGTAAAGCACATTTGTACATTCATTGCCCTCATCAGTCTCAAAATATTTGCTCTCCACTTAAGCCCCTGGCATCAGGTCCTCATTTTCCTCTCCCTCCCCGCTCCCCTCCTCTCATGAACCCTTGATAATTTATAAATTATTATTTTGTCATATCTTGCCCTGTCCGACGTCTCCCTTCACCAACTTTTCTATTATTTGTCCCCCAGCAGTGTTATATATCCAACCTTGTGGTCAATTCCTCCTTTCTCCCCCTTCCCTCACCTCCCCCTGCACTCATGGTATCGCTACTCCCACTACTGGTCCTGTGGGGTTCATTTGTCCTGGATTCCATGTATCAAGAGCTCGTACCTATACCAATGTACAGAATACTTATCTGTATTTCGGTCTAGCCAGATTTGTAAAGTAAAACTTGATCATGACAGTGAGGTGCGGGGAGCGGGGGGGACAGTCAGGAACTAGAGGAATGTTGTGTGTTTTGTCAGTGCTGCACCCTGGTTGATTCATCCCTTCATTGTGACCTTTCTGTGAGGGGATGTCCAACTGTCCACAGATGGGCTTTGGGTTACACTCCAACACCCCTGGTTCACATCAACATAATAATTTGTTTTGGATCTTTTGATATCTGATATCTGATCCCTTTGACACCTCACAATCACACAGGCTGGTGTGTTTCTTCCATTTGGGCTTTGTCACTTCCCTGCTAAATGATCACTAGTTTAACTTCCAGCCTTTAAGACCTCAGACACTATATATTTTGATAGCTGGACTCCATCAGCTTTCTTCACCACATTTGCTTATTTACCTATCTTGTCTTCAGTGATTGTGCCGGGAAAGTGGGTATCAAAGAGTGCCAGGCTATTAGAACAAAGTGTCCTGTGTTTAAGGAGCCCTTGGTAGAGGCCCAAAGACGGTCTGCTATCTTAATACTTAACATATAAATATATGCACACTGACCTATATCCTTGTCATTGTAAATTAATATATTTACATGTATACATGCCTATACCTATGCCTTTATAAATAGCTTTTGCTTCCTGGTTCTTTCCTCTATTTCCTTAGGTAAAATGTCCGTTGATGAAAAACCTCATTCTGGATGTCATCAACTTCCGGAGGGGATGAAAATGTCCACTCCTAGGGCCTTTGGAGCTCATTCCACCAGTCCGATTGTTACTCAGGCTTTTTCTTTAAGGTTCTGAAAAGATTGTGTGACAAAAATGGACTGACAGCACATGGAGGACTGGTTTTGCCATCGCAACAATGCACCTGCTCACACAGCCGTCTCAGTGCGCCAGTTTTTGGCAAGAAACAGCACGCCTCTTTTGCCTCATGCACCTTACTCACCTAATCTCTTTCTGTGTGACTTCTTTTTGTTTCCATGAAGGAAGAGGAACGTGAAAGAACAGCAATTTGATGACATAGAAATGGTGAAGAAAAAATTAGGGAGCCCATCTAAACAGATGAGCTAGAAAAAGTGTTTCCAAGAATGGAATTGCAGATTTGACAACTGTATTAAGTGCAATTGAGAGTATTTTGAAAGTGATAAGATTGTTTTGTAAAAAAAAAAATACATACACATCTTTGGGTACCCCTCCTATGTGTGACATCAGACTTGTTGTCAGAGGTTCACTGCCAACACATGTGTCAGAGTAGAAGGTCTTCGACCCCTTAAGTTCTTCTGGCTGTGACATTTTGGAAGCAGATCATTAGGCCTTTTCCCCAGGCATTGCTATGGCTCACAGTCACTGGTTATTGGGAGCAGGCTGACTGAATGGGAGAGGGAAATGGAGAGGATCACTTAGTGGCATCTAGAATGCTGCCTGTTTTCTCATTGGATCTGGCCCATAGCACCCCAGTCCCTGTCAACTCACTCAGGCTTGCACTGGTAGAACTCACAGGCTGACTTGTACATCCAATTTTCAGTGAGTTATTTTACCAGATCCCCTGATATTCTTGTCCTCTCTCATGAACAATCCCTTGATAAGTAGCAAGTTAAGCCATGAATTTAAATCAGTTATCTTGAGGGGCTTAAATATGGGGGCCAGGAAAAATGCAATTGGGTGTTTTCATGGTGTAAATTTTAAGTATCATAACTTATATGGTGACTAGCAGTTATCTGCACTCACACAAATAAAAAACATTTAGGAAAGTTTCCACCCAACTAAAACCCATTTCATCCAGAAAATCCATCCTTGTTTCTGCCCACTCCCATTTCTTTGTGTGCCTGCAAATTAACTCCTACAAATAAATGTGTGCTTTCCCTTCTCGGTGGCTGAGCCCCATCTGTATGTCAACACCTGGCTGCTGCATCACCTCTTCAGCGAACCCAGCTCCCCAGCTGCATCAATTGCTCTTTCCAATGGCTCTAGAAAGACCTCAAAAACGTTTCTCCCTGCCACATAATCCTGTTCTCCACAGCCCCTGCTGGCCTGTAAGAATTTGAGAGCTGGGATTGTGACTTCCAAGTTTGAGAATGTATTGTTTGACTGAATAACGGATTTAACAATGTATTATATGTGATGGTTGCTCATACATTTAATTCTCCGAATCATCTTTATTTATAAGTTTAGTCTTTTATTTTTCATCTTTTTATAGTTGTTCTTTTCCGGGTGGTAAGGCTTCTGGAGGGTAGAGGACATACTTTATCCTTGGTGTTCCCTCAAACTGTTTTGAGTAGACTCTTGAATGGGGGTTCTCAAAATACCTGTTGACCATCTTATAGCAATGTCTCCAGGAAGCTCTACCTAGATGTAGGTGCACAAATATGTAGGCAATATGGTGGTGCAGTGGGCTAACCACAAGAAGTTAGAAATCCGGACACATGAGACACGATGAGAGAAAGGCTTATAAAAAGATTGGCAGTCTCAGAAACCTTAAATGGCAGTTCTACTCTATCCTATAGGGTTATTATACAAACATAAAAAGCTATGTTCTTTTCTACATTATTTATAATGGTAAACATTGAAATGATTAAATGTTCATCAATAAGTAAATGGTTACATCAATGATGGTGTACCCATACTTGGAACATATTTCAAGAATTATTTATTAAAAAGCAAAGCAATAAAGGAATACATTAATTGAATCTGATATAAAGCATACATTGAGAATATATTCTTAAATTGTAAATGAAGTTGAGGGAACAATGCAGATACCATGAGTCACTAATGTAAAAATTATTTTCTGCGCACACATATGAATATTATTACAAAGGGGAAAGGGTGAATGGATTTACATAAAACTGTGAACCATGGTTACCCTTGAGTGGAATTGGTAGGAACTGGAATAAAGGCAGCATTTCTCTTCAAAGACTGTATTAGTTTATTCAACAACATTAATTAAGAGGCTTTTTAGCTCATGCACTAACTAAAATCTGTATTATAAAACTTATTCAAATTTTCATGAAAATACAAAAGTTATTAAAACCCCTACCAAAACATCTGCTCTGAAAAGGACCCCATTAGAAAGCCCTGGATTGAATGGGTGGGGCGGGGGGATGTGAAAAGAAGCAATCATGAAAGAGACTAGGCTTAGTGATTGGATGGAGACTGGTGGGACCTGCAAGACCACGGCCCTTAGTCACCCTTCAGGCCTGAAAGGAGCGGAATCCCCGTGTTAGAATATTGAACCATTTAAGATTGTTTCAAGGCCGCATTTACCCAAGAACAACGCTCAAAGTTTCAGAGCAGAGAAGACATGGAAACCCAAGAGGAAGGGAAACAGCCCTGGTGCAGTGAGGGAAGGTCAATGGATGAGTGCAAACAGAATGCTGTGAATGATTGACGCGGACCCTGATGAACTGTTCTGTAAGCAGAAATATTTTCTGAATTGGAGAAGGTATTTTTAAATGGCCAAATTTAAATAAAATTTGAAGGTTAATAAAATATATAATATACCACAGGTAAGATAAGTTTTAAATGTACTTTAAGCAAACTTCTTATTCCTATAGAATATTATATTTAAATTTCAGTAAATAAATTTCAGTTTATAACATCAAAGATTTTTGTCTCTTCCCCAAGAAAAATAGGGCTTTAAGTGTCTGGAGCTTATTTACAACATCTATAAAAAGAGGTTAATCATATTTAAGTGACAGTAGTAATGAAATAAGTCATCAAATGTGTGTGATGTGGGATCTGAACACAGCAGAGTCAGTCAGTAAATGGTGGATCCACTCTGGAATGCTGTAACCTCTTTCACTGCGTGGGCACAGGTATGTAACACTGCAGACAGAATCGTTCAGCTTTTTCCAAAGGAAGCTTCCCTAGAAGTTCAAAGGAAAGATATTACTGGCAAGGGATTCAGAAAGAGAAATGTAAAAAGAATTTTATATTAGAAAGCATCTAAATTATTCAGTTGTTCTGGAAGCCCAGAACACTGTATGTCCTTATTTTGTGCGTTACCGAGTCTCCACCAAGATTTGGATGTCAGCTTGGAACAACCGTCTAAGAGAAAGACGAAGCAGATGTAACATTCCCACCATAACAGACTAGAGCGAAATGCTAAATATATTCACGTTTCCTTGTAGCATTGGCAGGAATTCCGTTCCGTGTTGAGTCTTTATTGCCTGCAGTTTCTGGTCACTGGGGTTTCTGCTAAAGTTTCCTCTTTGTAAAAACGTCTTGTTTTTATATTTAAGCATTCCTTCATAGAAGTCATCAAAACAGCGAAGCTCACTGTGGTCAAGACCATTCTGGTGCACGGTGACCCTTCAGGGTAGAACAGAACTGCTTCCTGGGTTCCCAAGACTGTAAATCTTTTTTTTTTTTTTTACATTTAATTAGGGACTCATACAACTCTAATCACAATCCATACATATACATACATCAATTGTATAAAGCACATCCGTACATTCTTTGCCCTAATCATTTTCAAAGCATTTGCTCTCCACTTAAGCCGTTTGCATCAGGTCCTCTTTTTTCCCCTCCCTCCCCGCTCCCCCCTCATGAGCCCTTGAAAATTTATAGATTGTTATTTTGTCATATCTTGCCCTATCCGGAGTCTCCCTTTCCCCCCTTCTCTGCCGTCCGTCTCCCAGGGAGGAGGTCTCATGTGGATCCTTGTAATCAGTTCCCCCTTTCCAACCCACTCACCCTCTACTCTCCCAGCATCGCCCTTCACACCCCTGGTCCTGAAGGTATCATCCACCCTGGATTCCCTGTGCTTCTAGTTTCCATATGAACCAGTGTACAACCTCTGCCCTATCCAGTCCTGCAAGGTAGAATTCGGATCATGGTAGTTGGGGGGAGGAAGCATCCAGGATCTGGGGGAAAGCTGTGTTCTTCATCGGTACTACCTCACACCCTGACTGACTCATCTCCTCCCCTAAACCCCTCTGTGAGAGGATCTCCAGTGGCCAACACTTGAGCCTTGGGTCTCCACTCTGCTCTTCCCCCTTCATTCAATATGGTACATATATATATTTTGCATGATGCCTTATATCTGGTCCCTTTGGCACCTCGTGATCGCACAGGCTGGTGTGCTTCTTCCATGTGAACTTTATTGCTTCTGAGCTAGATGGCCGCTTGTTCACCTTCAAGCCTTTAAGACCCCAGACACTATCTCTTTTGATAGCCAGACACCATCAGCTTTCTTCGCCACATTTGCTTATGCACCCGTTTGTCTTTGGCGATCGTATCGTGGAGGTGTGCAGCCAATGATATGATTTTTTGTTCTTTGATGCCTGATAACTGATTCCTTCGGGACCACATGATCACACAGGCTGGTGTGCTTCTTCCATGTGGGCTTTGTTGCTTCTGAGCTAGATGGCCACTTGTTCACCTTCAAGCCTTTAAGACCCCAGACACTATCTCTTGATAGCCGGCACCATCAGCTTTCTTCACTACATTTACTTGTTCACCCGCTTTGGCTTCAGCAGTTGTGTCGGGAGGGTGAGCATCGTAGAGTGCCAATTTAATAAAAGAAAGTATTCATGCATTGAGGGAGTGCTTGAGTAGAGGCCCAAGGTCCTTCCGCCACCTTAATACTAAGCCTATAAATGTAGACACATAAATCTATTTCCCCATCCTCCTATATATATTTGCATGTACAAGTCTTTGTCTAGACCTCTGTAAATCTTTACAGAAACATAGTCATAGCTTTCTCCCACGGCACCCTGCACTTTTAAATACACTTTAATCATGAGTGTTGACAGAGGTTATCTTATTATTATTATTTTAAGATGAGACTTTCTGCTAAGAATATCTTCAGGGAGCTTCAAAAGCCCAAAGTAAATTCAAATAATAACTATCAGACTTCTTACAAGAAAGGGTACAAGAAAAAGGCTTCATCAATAGTTCTTGGTGTGATCAAACTCAGCTTTAAAGCAAGCTATTAAAGCCCGCCCCCAATAAGCCTATGGGCCCTGAATAACTAATAAATACGGTAACACCAAGCAGTCAGAAGTTTTTGATACTGATGCCTGGGAAAAAAAATAAAATCTTATGAGATTTAGGTTGGTTTCAAAGTCGGAGTCATTAGATAAAATGTTTTGACAAGAAGAAATCCTACAGTAATGAAATTTACCCAGATCATTGGATCAGGCTTGATTTGTTCCCCCTTAAATGTTAAGTGCCCAGTGTGTATGGGTAACTGGAAGCATATCTACTTTAAAGGTGTGTCTTCCCTCTGGAAGACATCAGTTTAATCCAGTTCCGTGTTGACACTTGTTGGACAGGTCATTAATACTATGGAAAGTCAAGGAGGGACAAGAGCAAAGTGACAAAAGTTGATCTACACGTCTATAGCTAATGCTTGTATTTCCATTCAAATTTTTCATTTTTCGCTTTAATATAATGTTAATTATATCAAAATTAAATATGTTTAAGCTCTTGACATGACTTGTTGATGCCTTAGTGCTCCTTTTCAGGCAAGTAATTTGAGTATCATTTCCTGAACTTCTGTTAGTACAGAGAGACGTCCCATACCTTTAAACTGGTTCACTTTCTCCTTCCTGCCCTGGTCTGACCAGTACAGTTTCACATCTGTGTCAAATCCACACATTGATTAATTTCTTTGTATGTAATTTGAGATGTTTTGGGTTATGATAAAACAATAGTATTAATAGTGTACTGTATTTTTAATAAGACTGTTAAATAGCCTCTGTGGGCTTGTTTTCAGACTATTTCCCAGCTGGTACAGGAATATGTGTTCTTTTACTAACCTGAAAATATTGTACTGTATAACAGGCCCAGGTTTTTTAACTTTGTACATAGAGTGATTAATAGTATGAAAACCCCAGAAATTAACAAGATCAAAGTTATAGGAGTTGATCTTGGAGTCTATCATTGATACAATGGTTTACATTAAATATTTTCTTTTTCATTTTAAAGTGGGACCAAATACCATGCTGTGTGTGTTTGAATTTTTCTCACCAATCTGTTATGAAATTCCTTAATTTTCTTAAGAGAAAGTACTTGATTTCTCTAACCCTCTGTTTCCTTATCTATAAAATGAAATTAATTATTCCAACTGGGAGAGATTGATTTAATGGTTAGGTAAGAGCAAATGTGAAATACCTAATAGAAAGTTGAAGGCTCACATATAATCGTCAGTTACTACCATACAATTTTTGTATCTTTGTCAAATCCACATCATTAGGGTCATTCTCCGACCCTCTACTTTGCTAAACATGGAGTCTCTCTCCAGCTTTCTCCTGATAACCTGCTCACAGAACCGGAGACAAAGCTTCCCCATCTTTCTTTCTAAGAAGCACTCTGGCATTAATTCTTTCAAGGCAAAATCCGTTAATTCTTTTGGAAGTCCATGGGAAATTCAATACTCTTCACCAGCATCACAATTCAAAAGCACCAGTTCTCCTTCGGTCATCCTTACTCACTGTCCAGCTTGCACAGGCTTATGAAGTAATGGAAAATACCAGGGTTTGGGTCAGGCATGTAATCCTCAAAGGGACATCTTTGCTTTTGAACACTTTCAATGCACTGTTTGATTTATTGGCTACTTCTTCCATGGACACTAATTGTGGATCTAAGTAAAGGGAAATTCTTAATCGCTTCAGGTTTGTTCTGTGTTTATGTAATGTTTATTGGCTCAGTTATTAGGATTTCGGTTTACATTATATTGAAATGTAACCCATATTGAAGGCTGTAGACTTTGGTTTTTATCAGCAAATGCTTCAAATCTTCTTGGGGAAGTAAAAAAACAAAACTTAAATCCATAAGAGACAAAGTACAAATCTGGGTGTATCACACCCAAATTTAGAGACCATCTCAAGAATAAATTTATTGCATTGAGTGCTAATAACTAAAGACCAAATGAGCTGTGGGAGTGACATCAGGGACATCATACACAAAGAAATTAAAAAGTCATTAAAACTCAGGAAAGAAAGAAAAGTCTAAATGGATATCAGAAGAGACTCTGAAATTTGATCTTGAACGTAGAATAGCAAAAGTGAAAAAGATGAAACGAGGAAGTGAAAAAACTAAAGAGAAGATTGAAAGGGAAACTTCAGAAGACAAAGTAAACTATTATAATGAGGTGTGCCAAGACCTGGGTTAGAAAACTACACAGGAAGGGCAGGCGAGCTAAGTCTCAAGCTGAAAGAACTGAAGAAAGATTTCAAGCGCAGAGTTGCAAAGTTGAAAGATTCTAAGATTCATCCACATTGAATGGCATAAAATCCCATAAAAGTGAAGATTCTTTCTCAGATGCAGAGAACTAGAGAAAAATCAATATGAAAAAGAAACAAGTAGTGTTACTGATTTCGAAGGTGGAAGAAGGGGCCATGAGGCAAGAAATAAGACTGGGCTCTAGAAGTATGGGCAGGGAGCCTCCAGGAAGGAATGTGAGCCTGCTAAACTCTTGAATCTAGCCCAATGATACCCATGACTTCATGTTTCTGACTGAGGCAATAAGGAGTGTTTTTTTGTTATTGCCTGCCACTTGAAAGAAATACAGCTGACCTGCTCCTTATAAGTGCGGATGGCAAAACTTGGTCTCACGTAGTTTGTGCATGCTGCCAAGAGAGACCAGACCCCGAAGAAGGACATTTTATCCTTTGCCAAGTAGAGGATCAATAACAACAAGGAAATCCCTCAGTGAGATGGATTGACCCCACGGCTGCAGCCAGGAAAAGCGGTCCGGATGGAGCAGGACCGGGCATCACCTCCTTCTGCTGTGAGTTCTAACTGCCTCGATGGCAATGAACAACAGGAAGCCTCTAGGATTGTGGTTGTTTGTTATAAAATCTAGAAAGCAATACAAAATTAATACAACTAGGAGTGAGTAATCTTCAAATAAAAATAAAGTAATTACACCCAATAATCGAACAATGAAAGCAAATGCAGAAATTAATTTAACAAAAGAATAAAACGTATAAACTGATCCCTAAAAAATATTGTAGAAAGAAGTTTTAGAAGACGTAAGTGAATGAAAACATACCTCATATCCATGATCAAAATATTTACAATTGTGAGAAATGTCTCTCACAACATATTCCTTATCCAAATCTTAGCTGTCTTCTTTGCAAAAGTTGACAGACTAACCCTAAATCTCACAGGAAAATTCAAGGGACACTGGGAGAGCTAGACGACTTGTCTTTATAGCCGTAGGACTCTAGATCAAAACGACACATATCTGGATCTAATGCACACTGCCAATGACCCTGCAATGTCTGGATGGCAAACAGATAGTTTCATTAACTGAAGAATATATATAAATGTCGACCTTCAAGTTTTTGTTTCAGGTACCCTTTGAATTAGACAGATAGTTTTGTATGGATCAAACCGAAGTATCCATTTTATGTTTTGAGTCAATTACAATTCAATCCTGAGCCTAGAAAAATTAGAGTATTAGTCGATTTCAACTCCCACACACCTCCCAATTTATAAAAGTTATGCTATTGCTGCCTTCTTTGTCTTAATAGGGCACCTGATCAAAATACTCTACTTTGGGTTTTTAATATAAAAAATACAAAAAAGTAAGGGAGTGCTTTCTTCCAATTAATTTTTCATGCCCAGCAAGTTGCTGAGGTGAAATTGATGAGCCAACTGTGAGAATAATAAGAAAACACTTTTTCCTGCTGGTGGAATAGCCTGGTGCTTGGCTGAGAGAAATTCCCTCACTGCTGCAAGAATGATAGAAATCTCGTTGTAAGATCTTTGTGGGAATTAGCGTCTCTGCATGCTAAGAGGGAAAAGGTACAATGGGAACAAACATGCAGATTCACATTTTTAGATGAGCTTTGGCATCTGATAATACGGATTTGAAATGCAGACATTTCCGGGTAATTGGCAGTAGTGTGTACATAAGGTCCAGTTTAATTCGTTTTCAGCTGCTTGTGCTGAAATAAGAAACCCTGGAGTGCAAGGATTATGTGCTGGGTTCCTAACCTAGAGGCTGGCAATCCAGACCCGCCAGCAGCTCTCTGGAGAAAACACCTGGCTCTCTGCTCCCAAAAAGGTCCTAGCCCAGGAGACCCTCTGGGGCAGTTCGGCTCTGTCCTCGAGGGTCATGAGTTGACCAAAGCAACTTGATAACACCCGACCACCACAGCACGACCAAAATCCTTTGTTTGGAACAATTCAGAGAATAGTTTACTATCCATCAATGAAATCAAATGTTAAGGACAGGCAGTTCTGGAAAACTTCTACTTGCCCATTAATATTACATACATTTGTCCTCACTTTGAAGCAATGGAACCAATCAATATTTCTAACATATTCTTCAAGACAATCACTTTTCCCTCGCTGCAAACGCAGCTTTTAAATCATTGAAAAGGCTTCCAGTCTTTTCTTGCATGAAAGCAATGCTAAGAACAATACACACCCTGTGCATTTGACCTCCAAATTAGGAACGGATCTGGCTTCTCACTTGGGAGCTGCTTGTAATTGAAAGAAGCAGTAAAGGCACTAATTATTTCAGCACTTAGGCAAACATTTTCTAAAAAACTGGAATATTCATAAAATATTTAAACTGAAATAAATAATGTGATTGAAGAGTGCCAAAGGTGAAAAGGGGAATATGATTTGAGATCTTCCAGCAATGTTGTCTTTTTGCAAATAATCCATCTTTGCCTAAAAGGAAAATTATGGATGATAAAGAGATTTGGTCACATTAAGATTGTGACTACAAAACCTACCAACCTAACAACAAAAAATGTCAGCTTGACTAAGATATTTTGTCCCCATGATCCTCCACAGGTAAGCGATTAAGGGCACATTTCAGTTCTCATCCAAATATTTGGACTATTGTCTTACCTGAGTTTAATTTGTTCATTAGAGTGTTATGATGTCTGCCTCCCACTGGGGAAATAAACTGTGACAGGAAGCTCACCGTGAAGTATCACTGCTATTACCTGCCTGGGAAATTCCTTCATGCTGGTCCTTTGCTAAAACTGTCCTGCAGTCCTGGCCTAGGAGAGTCTGTGGGGCATAACTCAGCCATACCAAATAGCTCTTGTTCTGGTCTTAGGGTTTAAAGTGAGCCACATAACACATGTCTTCTTGTGTGGTGCTCCTCCAAAATGTGCCCAGATCCATGAAAATGCTGTTAAATTAATTTCAACTTCCAGGTAAAATCATTCAGTAGGCAAATATATTATTGTGCTTCTCACAGATTCAGAATAAGTTAAGGTGCATGGCTATACACTCAATTATAAGATAGAAAGATTTTAAAAATATTTTAAACCCCCGCAGCAATGGGACGCTAAATATTCATTTGTAAAAAGCCAGAAATTCCTTTTGTTAAATAACAGTGCATCAATTTCAAACTTGAAACAGATGTCGGCACTCTGATGATTCATCATTCTTAACCTTGTCACCGCACTTGCCCACTGGGCCTCAGATTAAACTGTGGAACACAGTCAGCCCGGCTGACTTCTGAGGCAAAAAGTCACTAGAATGCCTTTCATATCAGTGACAGTGGCGTCTTCAGAAAATTAAGCTTCCATCTGTGTCAGCAAGCACAGTGACCATTGACCCAATACTGAGTTCGTTCAGCATGCCCAGCAATAACCAGAGAGTCCCACTCTAAAATCAGATGTAATAACTGCAAAACAAGCTGAAAGGCAGGACCCAGACAGAGCACTTTATAACTGTCCTCACAGAAATTGTTCTGCAAAGCTCATTTCACTCCCAATGATCTGTTGAGAATATGGGCATAAAATCAGAAATAGAAAATATCAATTTGGCCAGATGAGTTTTAGCACCAAAGAGGCATCATCAAGAACACTCAGAAATTTAGCATGACATATTATTTTTGTGTAGGGCTCAAACACTGAATTTCAGTTTTCAAATCTGATGTAAAAACATGTTCTAAATTAAATCTTAGGAGATCAAAGTTATATGTAACAAAAGGATATTTAATTTTAAGAGAGAGGTGACTATCTGATTCCCAGAAAGAAAGGATTGCAAATTCGACAGGGCCTGCTGGCCTCACAAAGGAAAATAAAAGTAGATACGTTGTCATAGAATGTATTCAAAACAATTAAGAAGCAAGCTAAAAACTGGGTGAATATATGTAACAATTGATTAAACTGATGAGCTATTAATTTTTACTTAAGTATCAATACCTTCTATGCATATTATTCTTAGTGTTAAGGAGAAGACCCATGGTTGCTTGTTTTCAGGAGTGCCTATGTGATGTAAATGGTTAGCTCTCTCAACTGCTAACTCAAAGGTTGGACTTGCAAAAAACAAGTCAATTGAAGATCTATGGTTCCACTCTGAGACACACGGTTTCCCTATGAGTTAGAATCAACCAGACAGAAACTGGCATTGGTAATATTAAAATTGTAAATCAGCAATGGCACATTACTGAAAAAACATTTCCCATTAAGAGACTTCAGACAATATATATACTTTGAGTCAGCAAAGTTAAACACAGAAACATGATTATGGCTCAGGTATTTATAATAGTAAATATATGAAATTACTTAAAGGGCTAATAATGGGGAGTATTGAAATAGACTATTAAACAAAGTTTAATAAAATAAAATTTTGCTGCAGATCATCCAACAAAAGTGGCAGCAGTACATGGACAGGGACCAGCCAGAGGTTCAGGCAGGATTTAGAAGCAGACATAGGACAAGGGATGAGGTCAGATGGATCTTGGCGCAAAGCAGAGCATACCAGAAAGATGTTTACTTGTGCTTTATGGACTCTGCCACGACATTCCACTCTGTGGATCATCGCAAACTATGGACAACCTTGAGAAAAATGGGAATTCAGAACACTTCATTGTGCTCCGGAGGAACTTGTACATGGATCCAGAGGCCGTTGGGTAAACAAAGCATGGGGATAATGTGTGGTTCAAAATCAGGACAGATGTGCATCTGGGTTGTATCCTCCCATCATACTTGTTCAATCTGTATGCTGAGTCAATTATCAGAAAAGCTGGATTATATAAAAACAATGGGGCAGCAGACTTGGAGGACGGCTTATTAACAACCTGTGATACACAGGTGACACAACCTGGCTTGCTGAAAGAAAGGGGCACTTGAAGCTCTTGCTGTCGGAGATCAAGGATTGTAGCCATCGATATGGATTGCAACTTTGTCTTGATTGGATCTACAAACAATGCGTGAGTAAGCAGCATCCAAGAGATCAAAAGATGGGTTAAATTAGGTAAATCTGCCATACAAGACCTCTTTAACGTATCAAAAAAACAAGGATGTTACTTTGAGGCCTAAGATGCACCTGACCTGAGCCCTGGTATTTTCAATCACCTCATATACTTGTGAAAGTTGGACATTGAACAAGGAAGACCGAAGAAAGCAATCACTGCATTTGAAGAATGGCGGCACTGGTGAAAAATGGTGGCAGTACCAGGGGCTGCCAAAAGGACAAACTGATCTGCCTGGCAATCAGTAAAGCCAGAGTGATCCTGAGAGGCAAGGCTGGCTAGACTTCATCTCGCAGACTCTGGACATGTGATCGAGAGAGACCAGTCCCTGGAGAAAGGCATCCTACTTGGTAAAGGAGAGGAACAGTGAGGGAGAGGAAGGGCAGCAACGATGGGCTAAACCACAGGGACAATCGTGAGGATGGCGCAGGACCAGGCACTGCTTCATTCTGCAGTGCACAGGGTTGCTTTGGGTCAGAACTGACTAGACTCTACCTAACAACAACAAGTAAACAAAATCATATGGTGTCAGATTATGTAAGACATCAAAATGTATATTTGCAAAGGTTTTTAATTATAAGGGGAACATTTATGAGGTATCAAGTAAAAACTTAACATTTTCTATAAAGCTTGATCTCAAATATTTTAACTTATATGCATAGAAAAGCATTAGAAATATAACTAAGTGCACAAGTCGGTACAGTTCGGATACAGCATCATGGGAGAGTCCTTTTCTTTTTCTTACATTTTTAAAATTTTCATTGCCTTTCCCACAAAAGGCATGTATTTCTTTGATCAAATAAATAGAAACATTTAAGTCTTAGTTTAATATATATATATATATATATATATATATATATATATATATATATAATGCTCACATCAGTCTGAGAAAATATATCACACCTGTGACATTTGCAAAAGTAATGCAGAAAATAAATGCGTGTCTTGACAAAATGTATGTCTTGATAATGTCTGTCTATAATTCAATTTCAGAACAGTTTAAGAAATACAGGTGTCCTATATGTGAAGAGCTATTCATCGTAGAATACAGCCATCAAGTCTAAAGATATACTATTTTGTCATGTAATGCAATATAATGTCAGCAATCATTCTATGTTTCCGTGCTTCCACAGCATGGACCATCCTTTAGGGAGTAGGGCAACCACTGAAAGATGTGTTGCAGATGAAAAGTAAAAAGATATGAACCCACTTCCCTTTGCAACTCCATGACAACTTGCAACTTAAATATTCCAATACAATTGTACATGAAGCGAGAGGAGGGCATTAAGGATAATCTGAAAATGGTTTTCCTTTGGAAAATAATGACTAAATGAGCAATTAATCCATAATGACACACTGCCAGTGGATCAATCAGGTACACAAATTCTGTGATCTTACTGTGAACACTACTAGTCCAATCCTATAACAAGTTGTCTCAAACTGGTTAACAAGACCAAACGTGCATACGATTTAATTAACTTACCTGGGCGGATACCAAAAAATCTTGCTGAGAAAATATTTTCACATGAAAATATGAAGTACACTGCTTTAAATTAGTCAAGGGGCTTAATTAAAGACAAATGATGCCTAAAAGCTAGTCTCAGAGTTGGGATCATTGAGGTTGATTCATTTAGGGCCAGTGAGTCTATACCGAGAATGACCAGGTTACTAACCGGACAGAAATCCTGCCTGCTTTGGCTCCTATTGACAACTCTCTTCTCCTGCTGAGGGGTTATGATTAATACACTTAGTCTTTGTTCTTGGTTCCTGAGAGTTAACCTTAAAATTATTGACAAGGGTTCAGAATAGGTTATACTTTTGAGGTAATTCTCAGGTGGGGATTGGCCAGGTCAGAAGAATACACTATCTGGTATCAATTGACCCCAAGGCAGAGAGGCCTGGTTGAATTGACCATGCTGCTGCAAGGAAGCTTCAGTAGAACTCTGGTCATCGAAGCTTCCTAGTCTTCCCAGGTGGTGAAAGACATGATCCTTGAGGGAGGGTAGCAGGTCCTCTCTGGGGATCTGGAAGCTCCATGTGGGGAACCCTCCAGGCTTTGCACTCAGAGCCTCTTCATTTTGATTGTTTTTGCTGCCATTTTGAGTATAGTGCATTCCATAAATTCTGTAGGTCATTCAAGCAAACAAGTTTTTTATTCATTTTATGGGGGCCGTTACAGCCCTTATAAGAATCCATACATCCGTACTATCAAGCACATTTGTGCATATGTTGTCATTATCATTTTCAAAGCTTTTTCTTTCTTTTTGAGCCCTTGGTATCAGCTCCTCATTTTTCCCTCCCGCCCCCAATCCTCATGAACCCTTGATAAATGATAAACGATTGTTGTTTTCATATCTTACACCGTCTTCTGTCTCCCTTCACCCCTGTTTCTGTTGTTTGTCCACCCCCAGGGGTGAGGTGGTTATACATTGATCATTGCGATTGGTTCCCTTTTTCTCTCCCTTCTTCCCCCACCTTCTTTCTATCCGCATGGTGTTGCCACACCCATTACTGTTCTTGAGGAGCGTGTCTGTCCTGGGCTCCATGTGTTGAGAGCTCTTATCTGTATCAATGTACATGCTACCTAAAAGTTAGAAAGGTAAAAAAAAACCTTTTTTAAAAACTTAAACTTACATCCCTTTTAAGTTTCTTTTAGGGGGAAAACACTCCCCCTTTTTTAGGGGGAAAATGACCAAGAGTCAGTGATCAAGATTAGCTTCCTCATCCACCACTCATACTGGATATGCTAAACATCCCTCCCATTCCATATATACACCATTCCCAACTGTCATAACGGTTGTTGATGGTTTCATGGGTTTTTCTGTTTTATTGTGTTGTTTTTTTAAGTTAGTGGGGAAAATGAGATCTTGGTTTTAATCTTGGCATTTGTATGAAATTCTGAATTCTTGATTTAAATCCTTTATTATTTTGTGATTTACTTCTAGGTATATTGAGCCAAGTAAAACTTGTCAAATAAATATTTCTTTAAAAACTGTGATAGATGATGCATGTGTGTATTTACATTTATATCCTTGGTGATAGAAACAAGGCTGAAGATCACATGACAGAATTTCTAGACACACACACACTTACACACACAATTCTAGAGGCAAACAACTTCTTCATTATAAGACTATCATTCCACAACATAAATGGTAATCATACATGTAGAGCCCTGGTTGTGCAATGGGTACCCATTGGGCTGATACCCTTAAGGTCAGCGGTTCATCAGCTGCTCCCCAGGAGAAAAGCGGGCTTTCTACTCTCGTTAAGATTCATACTCTTAGAAAGTCACAGGGGCAGTTCTACCCTGTCCCATAGGGTCGATATGAGTCACATCAACTTGATGTCACTGAATTTAGGGTTTCTTTTTATAAACATGTGAGGATTATGAGACTTCATCTCACGTACTTCAGACATGAGTATCTCGGTAAGCAAAAAAGAGACCCTGGACTGGATGGACTGACACAGCAGGTACAACAATGGTCTCAAACATATGAGCAGTTTTGCTGAAGGTGCGGATGGGACAAGGCTTCACTCTGCTGTGCATGAGGTCTCTATGACCTGGAGCAGAAAATGGCACCTGAGGACAACATGTGGCTGTGACGTCTGGAGAGTGGACATGGAAGACTGAGGAAGAACCGAGCCCTCTGAGATACGGTGTTGGGGAAGAATGTTTGCTGTCTCAAGCCACACCACAAGTTTTCAGAAGGTTCTAGGTGATGGTGTAAGCCCAAATCCATGTGCAGGGTCCACACATGGATAAAGCCTCCCAGGGATCCCTCTGATCATAGTTGAGGGGTGTGAAAAACCCTGTTTTCAGACCGAGAGCATTGTAAAGCCAGCTATGGCAGACATGGTTAGGTCAGAACGGAATATATTATCATGTGAAGTCCCCTTTGACCCATTTCAAAGCTGCTTTAGTTTTAAGAAGAGCCGGAGGGGAGGTACAGGTGGATGGAGCTCCTGAGGAATCCTCGATGGCCATAAACCTGGGGTGTGAATAGCCTTGCATTGGAAAGTGGATTGTTGTACAGGTGGTTACATTAAAATTTAGTACCCTGTCATTTGATCTCTGTTATGATCCATTTATATTTCTTCAACGTTTTAAGGTTTTCTGTTTCTTTTTGATTGATGCTTTTATCTGTTTTACTTGAGTATTGTTGCTAGTTTTGTTTTACTCTTTCTCTGTATAGGAAATCCAGAATAGATAAATTTATAGAGACAGTAACAGGATCAAGAGTCCCTTGGGACTATGACAGGAGAGGTTGGGAGGATATGAGGAGCTAATAATGATAAGTACAAGAATGAAGACATTTTTCTCAAATCAGCTGTGGTGATGGTTATACAACTCTGCTTGGTGTGATTGAACTATTAGATTGTACGATACATGGATCATATTTCCATAAATCTGTGGGAGAAAGCAAACTACCAGAAGCATGAACACAACTATCTGGGAAAAGTACCTCCAGTCTGCTCCTTAAGACGAGGATGGTAAAACTTTACCTCATGTACTTGAGGTATGTTCTGAGGGAGTCCCTGGAGAAAGAAACTGACAAGTTATTTCACTTAACTTGTCCATTAGTTCCTTTTTCTTGGATCCACAGTCAATGTTCATGGAAAGCATCAATTTAAAAAAAGGCAAAGACCCCCAACAAGAAAGATTGACATATGGCTGCACAGATAGACATAGCCACAATTGTGAAGATCGTGGGAGACTGAACAGTGGTTTGGTCTCCTGCACATGGGGTCACAACTCAGCAACAGTGAAGAGTAACAAAATATGGATATAAATTATTGTTATATGCCTATGGTAGACATCTTAAACAAGGGCAGTTTGCTTATAAATTTCCCTTTCTTGTGTGTGTTTCCTGAGACTATAATAGTCCCAAAAGCTGGCATATTGCCAAATGAGACTTGGTAGACGCTGTTCTGAAGCCTCTTTTGTGCATTTAAAGTTCTGAATGAAATGGAAATGGAGTTCTTGGTCATAGAGGTTTTTATTTCTTCATAAACACAAAACCATCCATCCTTATCTGTGAGACTTTGAGACAAGGAGATAGCTGTATGAACAGTCTTTTATTAGAAGCGCAGGATGCTAAATATACTGATTGAATGAGAATTGTAAAAGAAACTAAAACGAAGGAGAATAAGGGAAAGTAGAGAAATGAAGGAAGCTAAGATGAAACCATCATCAAGTTCAACAAAATCGAAATTAAGTCTCAAAACCCACTGTGTGGAGTCACCTTTACTCACAGTGACTCTGAAGTCAGAGTAGGATTGGTGCACGGCCTCCAAGGAGTTCTGATGGCACTGTGCGTTAGGCGTTGCTGAGGCCTTTGAGCTGTTAGCTGCAAGGTTGGCAGTTCCACCCCCTCCTGTTACAGGGTCACTGCGAGTCAGAGTAGACTTGATAGCTGAGTCTGGTGTTCTGGAATCTTTGTAGAAGGAGCCTGCCACTGTGCCGACAGAGCTTCCACATGCAGCCCAGAGTGGAGCTAACATGGATGCGATTTTAGTTTGACACACTTTAGGAATTTTTTTCTTCTTAGGTCCCAGTTAATGGTATAAATTTATCAATATTGTATTTGATTTATAAAATGTATCTTTATTAATATTGAAATTTTATATTAAGGCCTGTGTCTAATAAACACTGCAAAATTCTTCTAATTCAAGCATGCACTTTTCAAGAAATATTGTTAAATATATTGTTGCTTCAACCAACATTACAAATTGAAATTCGAAAGAACACTGGGTACTAGACTCCTTAGTACTGTAATTACTGCCTTAACATATAATTTCATCATGTCTTCTTAGTATAAATAATTAAGGTTTCTCCTCTAATGTATAGTGAAACTATCTCTAGAGTGTAATTATGTTAATAAATGGTCGTAAGAAATTCTTAACATAACCAAACACTGATAAGCAAACAAAAACTTGTTTTGAATAGCTTAATATGCTAAAAGTCATGGAGGGGCATCTTCTACCAGAGTGCTGCTTTGGTGAAATCCTAAATGCGCCTCTTGCTTTATGTGATTGACAGTTAAATACACAAACGACTCCATTTTCCTTCATGCATTAGATGTTTATCTGAGCCAAATCTTCTCTCCTGGTATAGTTTCACTCCTTCTATCAGCATAGCAAGGAGCTCTTGTGGTGTTTGGGCTGCGATCTGAAAGGTCAGCTATTCAAAACCACCAACCATGTTACAGTCTAGGAAACTCACAGGAGAACTTCCACCCTGTCCTACAGGTCGCCATGAGTTGCTGAGTTTATCTACATAGCACTTAGACCTGACATACTAAAGAGCATATTACCCTAGACTATAACCAAAAGGATTGAAAGCAGGATCACAAACAGAAATATGTACTCCACAGCTCATTGTAGCACTGTTCACAATAGACGGAAGAGGAAAGAAACCTAAATGGAAAGCAATGATGAAATGTACAGAAAAAATATATATACAATCCAGTCTTATTTGTTATAATTTGAATATCTTATAAATTGAATATGTTATAATTTGTATGATAAAATATTTTTGAAAAATAATTCAGTGAACATTGATTGCATTCATTATGTTGTACAAAAATCATCACTAGTCATTTCCAAATTACCCTGCCGTCATTAACAGAAGCTCAATGTCCCTAAGCCAAGATCCCCATGTTTCCTTTTCCTTCATCTCAGGTAGGTAGCTACTAATACAATTTTGTCTCTCTATATTTACTTTTTTCATATGTGAAGTATCATATCATAGAGATATGCTGAAGTGGTCTGCTCTCAAAAAGATTTAGAGTCTCAGAAACCCTGTGGAATAACTGTACTCTGTTCTATAGGGTCGCTATGAGTCAGAATTTACTCAGTGAGGATGGGTTTGGGGATTCAGGGTTTTGGTAGTTGCTGGATTTCACACTGTGAGCAATATGCCCTATATAAATGCTTCGTACAATGCTGTTAGATGCCTTTGAGTTGGACCTGAGTCACAGTGATGCCATGAGTGAAAGAAGAGAGCCCTGGTAGGCTGCACGACCATCACAACTACTGCGGTGCTTCAGCCCGTTGTTGCAGCCTTGGGTTGATCCATCTGGCTGAAGGTCTTCTTTGTTTTCCTTGATTTTCTACTTTCTCAAGCATGATGTCCTCACCAGGGACTGGTACCTCCCAGTAACACATCCAACATACATAAAATGAAGTCTCATCATCCTTGCTTCCAAGGAACATGCTGACGTAGTTCTTCCAAGACTGATTTTTTTGTTGTTCTGAAATTACTTGGTATATTTAATGTTACTTGCCAAAGTCATAATTCAGATGGATCAACTCTTCTGCAGGCTTCCGGATTCACTGTCCAGCTTTCACATATACCTCAGGTGATTGAAAGTGCCATGGCTTTTTTATGACTGCTGCTGTCATGGGTGTTGATTATAGATCTAAGGCAAATGAAATTCATGACAATGTTAATATTTTCTCTGTCTATCATGTTACATATTGATCAAGTTTTGACAATTTCAGTTTTCTTTATGTTGAAATATAACCCAAATTGGGGTCCCTATATTACATGCATATTACAAGCTGTTATTAAAGTGACTCTGTGTGTTCCTTCTCTCTCTCTCTCTCTCTCTCTCTCTCTCTCTCTCTCTCTCTCTCTCTCTCTCTCTCTCTCTCTCTGTTTCTCTCTCTCTCTCTCTCTCTCTCTCTCTCTCTCTCTCTCTCTCTCTCTCTCTCTCTCTGTGTGTGTGTAAGAGAGAGAGAATTGGGTAAAAATTTACAGAGCACGTCAATTTTCCAATCAATAGTTCACATTGACATAGAACACTGTAACATCACTTATCCCATTTCCTCCCTCTGTTTCCTATATCCATCCCTCCTTCTTTCACTAATCCTTCTAAATTTTGTTCTTAGGTAATGTCTGCCCTCTCAATCTCAAATGGGTGATTGTTCTAAGGCGTGCGTGCCTTACTAATATCATTGTTCATCTACACCAGTCCAAGGTCAATTGCCACAAGGCAGAGGTCAGACATGCCTCCACTCTCCACCTTTCTTGACCCTATTCTGACACCAAGGGTTCCTCCTACAACACTACTTTTCTGCTGCAATCAACAAGCCATGCAATGGCTACACAGAACTTAGAAACAACATTCGTGATGATAAGGGTTTGTTAGGGAGTTCACAGGTTGTCATAAGTCCGAAACATAAAGCGTTCAAGATATAGCCATTGGTTTACAGCAGCACCTCTCCTCAGCCACTAGCTAAATCTCTCTCTGGTCCTCTCAGCCACATGAGCCCTTTACCTCTGCCTTGTTCCATGGGCAGGGAAGCCTGCCCACTGTTCTGCCTCCCGGGCTCTGCTCTCACTGCTGCAGCTCTTCTGCTCATGGAGCTCTGGGCGCTGCACGGCGTGGCCTCTGCAGGCTCGACAACTTCAGGCCGGGATTTCAAACATACTCTGCTGTGGGCTTTCTATTCCTGAATGATGCTAGGAATTCTCTCTATTCCTGTTCCTGAGATTCCTCATTCTTATTGCCCGGAGAATGACAAAACTGTCCAATCCCCTCACCCTGTTTGCACAATCCCACCCGTTATTTGGAGAGAGTTACAGAAACAAGGATAGAAGATTCATATGAAGACATTTCACTTCACACTATCTGCTGTCTGCTCTGATACAAACACAAGGGATATGGGCTGAACTGCTCCATAGCAGGATTTTCATGAGTAACATCTATGTGTGCACATGTTACAACAACAACAAAAAGGATTATTTCCAAAACATTAACATGCTACTTTACCCAAACATTTGCAGACACGAGTGAGTAACTAGTACTATTTTGTTAGAGAAAAATGAATAGTTTAATCTACCAAATACTATTTTATTCAGTTATTTTAACGCATTATTTACGTAAATAAGAATATATTGGGGTAAGGGATACAAACTACTCTCAAGCGTTTGCCCATCTCTCGCTTGATTCCATGCTGCCTTGCATAAGGGCAGGCACGTGTTAGTCACAGGAATGGTTAGCAAGTCTTGACATGTAACTACTGGCTGCCATGAACAACAGAGCAAACTGCGCTTTGCCCAGTGACTATTTGACAAGACAAACAGAATAAACAATAAATACCACAGGTGCTCTTAAGTTGCTGTTGGTTGACCCAGATACAATATTTATATGGCTGACTAGTCTCCGACAGAATTGGATCCTATCATACTGTACAGAGCAGAAATTTGTCATTCCTGAATTATTCATGACTTATTTCTAGAAACAATATATTTTATTTTAATGAGAATATTTTTTCAGAAAGGAGAGATAATAAGGTCCCAACAGAAAATTCCGAAACCTGTCGTGTTTTAGCTTTATTGCACAGTCAATGCAAGTCTTTGGTGCAGATCCCCAACAACATGTGCTTCAAGTCTTCCTCGCTTTCAGCAAACAAGGTAGTGTCACCGGCGCCTCGCAGGTTGTTAAGAAGGCTTCCTCCAATCCTGATGCCACATTCTTCTTCATCTGAGCCAGCTTCTCTGATGATGTGTAAGTGTGGTGACAGGATACAACCGTGATGCATGCTCTTCCTGATTTTCAAATATGCAATGTTCCCTTGTTCTGTTCATATAACTGCCTCTTGATTCATATGCAAGTTCTACAGAGCACTACTTAAGTGTTCTGGAATTCCCATTCTTCTCAATGCTGGTCATAGTTTCTTATGACTCACGCAGTTGAGTGCATTTTTTATCATCAATAAAATGCAAGGAAGCTTCTTTCTGGTCAAGACTTCTGACATCAGCAGTGCTGTCCTCTGTTCTACTTTCCCTATGGATCCGGCCTGGATCATTGAAGAGCCAGTTGTTGGAGAACCAACAATCATCCATGGTAAATATAATTACACTTTAGGTATAATATGAAATGCAGACACTATAAAGGATTATTTCTAGATAGATTTTTTAAATGATCATACAAACGCATCACAAGCAAAGTAGTAGAGGGAAAGATCAATCTATAAAGCAAACACACTACACGTATAATATGATAGTTAAGGTTTTGTGTCTACTTGGCTGGGCAGGAATTCTCTGTGGTTTCACAGCTAAGACCTAGTAATCCCTCATCTCCTTGGGAGGTGCCCTGCTTCCAACATAAGAAGATGCTTTGGGAGAGTCTACTTGTGTTTTGTTTTTTTTCTCTTTCTGGGTCTGGATCTTATCATCTAGCCTCTGAGTCTTTAAACTTGAGCCAGTCACCTGCTTTATTGCTTGCTGACTCAGAATCACCAGCACCTGCCATCTCACCTGCTGATTTCAGAGTCATTCACCTCTGCAGCCAGAAACTTGGCATTTGACCTGCCTGTCTTGGATTCAGTGGCCCCTGAAGTTACATGAGCCAGAAGAAGCCTCCAGCTTAGCATCTGGCACACAGACTTCGAACTTGTCTGCTTCTGCAACTGTGCAAGCCATTATTTAACACAATCTACCATATATATATATTTCATTAGATTTACTTCTCTAGAGAACCTAGCCTAAGACATATGACAAAGGCTTAATTTCTTTATTATTATGGATATCTCCAAAAACATTTACAAAATCACCCAAAAAAGAAACATAAACAAAAGACATAAAATGTGTTTTATATTAAGATAACTAGTTATAGTCGATGGTATAGGGTAATATGTTTAATAGCCATACAAATTAAAAGCAAATGCAAATTTAAAAATATGTTATTCATGCTATTTAATTTATTAAGATATGTGAAAGTGGCAGTTTCATAAACTTTTGACAGTACAAAAGTTTAGTGTAAGCATTAGGAAACTATTTGGCAAAATCCTTCAAATTTTTTAATGCAAATATACTTTGATAGGGCAATTCCATCTGTAGGGATTTATGCTTAATTTAGTTACACACATAAACATATGTTCATCAATAGAATGTATTTTATCAAATAATGTATGTGTCTATCCTTATAAATATTGAAAAGTGGGTATGTGTGTACATAATTTACTACCGCTCCCTCTAGTTAGTGGAATTTAAGGTCAGAGATGCGAAATTTTAATTTTGGTGCAACTTCCTTTTTTACAAAATTCCTAAGTTTGTATAACTCTTACAAAAAAATTTAATTTCCAGTATAGGAATATGTAAGTCTTGTCAACGCACAGCTCTGGAAATTGGCATAATTATGCACCTAATAAATGATGCGAAAATCAAAGTATCTAAAGAGAATAAGCTAAAATAAAATCATTTCAGCCAAAGTAAAGAGCTTAGAAAAGAAGTGCCCAGGAAACAAATAACCTTTGCCAGGAAGCTGACAAGCTTTATCTGTAATGCAGGAACAGGAGCCAACAGCCCAGCCATGCCTGTCCCTCAATCCTTCTTGCAGGTGTGCAAAGGCAGATGAATGAGTGTGCTAATCAGCTGAAGAGGAGGCAGACATGTTTCCTAAGAAGGAGTTAGGGGAGGGAGAGGATGGCTCAGAGCAACAAAATACCATTTCTGACGCATTTCAATGACATCACAGGGCATGCCCTTCAGAAACGACTTTTAAAAACAGATTGCCTCAGAAAATTATCAAACCTTCTGGGTTTTCTTGTTTTAAATGTACACTTGGTAAGTGAGCCACAGATGTATTTACCCTGTGTTGTCCACAGGTAGATGATAACTGAATTTTGAAGCGGAATTGGACCAAAGATCTCAAATGGAAGTTTGTTTTCACCAGAGCCATAAAGCTGTAGCATTTCATAAGGGCAGATAGATTCTCTTTCTGCCCTGGACAATTTTCCCACAAGTAAAGGTCATTTGTTTCCAGGCGGAAAATCTGTTTTCTTTGGAACCATAACGTGTCCCAGGAGAATTGATCGTCAGACTTCTTTGGCTAAGGTTGATCTCCTAGTCTCTGAGATGAAGCTGCCCTCTATCAATTTTTTTGTTTATAAAAAGTTCCCTCCACAGAGCACCCTTCACAATGGAAAAGGAACGTGAAAAATAACAGTGACCTTTGTGGACCAGATGCAACTAAAAATTGTAGTAGTGACATGGGGTGCACTTAGCTGGGATCTGTCTTTCTGAGCGGTACAGAGCCCTGGGGGCACTGAGGGTTAGGCGTTGGGTTGCGAAGGGCAAGGTTGGCAGCTCAAACCTAGCAGCCACTCCAGGAGAGAAAGAGGCAACTGTCTGGTCCCAGAAAGAGTGACAGTCTCAGCATCAGAATGTACAGTGGGTTTGCTATCAGGAGAGTTCTTTTTTTTTTTTTTTACATTTTATTAGGGGCTCATACAACTCTTATCACAATCCACACATATACATACATCAATTGTATAAAGCACATCCGTACATTCTTTGCCCTAATCACTCTCAAAGCATTTGCTCTCCACTTAAGCCCTCTTCATCAGGCCCTCTATTATTTTTCCCTCCCTCCCCACTCCCCCCTCCCTCATGAGCCCTTGATAATCCACAGATGGTTATTTTGTCATATCTTTCCCTATTCAGAGTCTCCCTTCCCCCCCTTCTCTGCCGTCCCTCTCCCAGGGAGGAGGTCACATGTGGATCCTTGTAATCAGTTCCCCCTTTCCAACCCACTCACCCTACACTCTCTCAGCATCGCCCCTCACACCCCTGGTCCTGAAGGTATCGTCCACCCTGGATTCCCTGTGCCTCCAGCCCCATATGCACCAGTGTACAGCCTCTGGCCTATCCAGGCCTGCAAGGTAGAATTCGGATCATGGTAGTTGGTGGGAGGAAGCATCCAGGATCTGGGGGAAAGCTGTCGACCACTGGAGATGCCCTCATAGAGGGTTTAGGAGAGGAGACGGGTCAGTCAGGAGAGTTCTTATTAGAGACGACGGAGCGCAGGTGGCATCATGGTTACTCATCGCGTTGCTAACTGCAAGGCCTAGCCATTCAAAACCACCGTCTTCTCCACTCTGACAAAAAGTTACAGCCCAGGACACCCACAGTGGCAGTCTACTCGGCCCTACAGGGTTGCTATGAGTCAGAACTGACTCAACGGCGGTAAGTTCCGAGTTTATTAGAGGTGAATGCCATGAAATATTCCCCAGTCATTAAGCTGACGATTTCGGATTCTTTTTTTCTCCTCTCAGACTTCTTCATACCCACCTGCTCTCTTTTCTATGTTTCACTCCCACCCCCAATTTATACTACTCAAGATGTTAAACTATTCTGTGTTGCTTATGAATACTTTCTTGTTAGTAGGTTGGATTATGGCACGCTGACACCTATTACATTTCCTAAAGTGTAATCTTAAACTTTATAAAAGTAACATTTTAGCATTAAATAATATTTCCCAACGATAAAAACAAATTATAGTAGGGCGCTCTGGGTATATGAAACTGATCTATACGTTATTCAAAGGTGATAGTAATGGAAATAAACAGATGTGTCCTTAAGGAAACAGTGAAAGGGATTTACACTTTTTCAGTGTTTATGCCACATCAGTAAAGCAGGCTAAGCAAAGTGTCATGTCCAAATGCCCTCAGTCAGGCCATAAATTCTCTCTTTAGTGTGAAGAAAGAAGCAGCTTGGGAAATATAATGACTAACTTGGAAAAATACTATTTTTTCTATTAGCTGCTTTAAAGTGTTCAATTTTCACTTGAGACCTACAAGAAGAAATGAGTCCAGTTGACGTGTAGATGTTAAGAGCAGTTCTCTGGAAGGGGGTCAATTTTTCTCCCGAGGTGAGCACTTTGCTTGTGAACTTTATGACCTGTGTGGGCCCAGCAAGGGTAAGTCCCATCGGGAGTCACTGAGCATGGCAGGGAAGGGAAGGGAGGCAAAGCAAAATGGTGCCGTCACTTCTACAGCGTCGAGACATCTTCCCGCAGCTGTGGTATCGTTCTGTTCATGCCGCTGAGAGCCGTGGTTTCTCAGTGCGCAGCACCGCATGCATGTGCTTCGTATGCAGTGGTGTTTTCAAACTGTCATCTTACTCTGCCAGGATCTCGCTGATAAAATTGAGTTAAAAGCACCCAGCACTGCTGCTCTCCTCGATGATACTAAGCATAATGATAATTAAAGATCATCAGTGGAACCACAGGGTAAACTCAGTAAAGCCACTCCCTGGCTTGTCCCAGCAGTCTAAACATATTAAAATTAAGTACATAAGAATTTGGGGCCCACAGATGTGGGTTTTATTTGGTACCTACCATGAACTAAAGCCTTATGCTATCATTTTCAGGGATCTGGATGTTGTCTGAGATTTCTGCTTTGATCAGGAACCCGTGTCCTTCTCTCTGAGCACCAATGAGCAGCCCCTTTTCCACAGATTGCCGATCTGTTGATGAGGAATTCTGGAGCTTTGTTTCTTTGGCCAGTGTGTTTGCTGCACCTTCAGTCTCGAAAAAAGCTTGAACTGAGTATGTAGCTCGCTTGGTGGATTTGCTAAATAAAAGAATAAGAAACGTGCATGTCTCTGTTCAATGCGAACGAAAGCTTGAAGATAAAAGCAATGTATTTTTACTGGTCAAAGGTTTCCAAATACTTGATGATGTTAAACATTTATTGAGGCAAATCACAAAATATTAACATTTCTGCTATCTTTCAGGCTTAGAATCATGTAAAAAAATTTAAATGTGTGCTAGCCCCAAAAGTTAATGTTTTCCTCCATCATTCACTAGCTAATAGTACCTAAATTAGAGAAAAATTTAAGTTTACTTTAAGATAGAGTACTAATGAGTAACATTGTATTCCTAAGCTCACTTTATTGCTTATAACTTAGAAATGCTCTAAGATAATTATAGGCATAGGTAATAATATTAGTAGTAGTATAAATCTAAGATAGAAACATACTTCATAATTAATAAAATTGTGTTAGTTCTTTACGGCTGCAAAACAGATGGTCCCAAAATGTAAAGGTTAAAGCAGCAATAGATTATCTAAGTGAGTCTGACTTGGGTATTTTGTTAGGCCAGGTTGACTAGAGAAACAAATCCAGTTATACTCATATATGTTTAAGAAAGAGCTTTCTATCAAGAAGTAAATATAGATCAGGAAATTATTCCAACCCAGTCCAACTCAAGTCCATAAGTCCGATTCTAGTCCATAAGTACCTCTTCAGACTCATGCAGTCACAAGCAATGACACAGAGTGCAGGAGATCACAGGCTGGTGGGTGCAAAGTCATGTGGACCCAATGGCGGTGGCTCTGGGAAAATCAGGGTTAGTTAGCAGGAAGATAAAAGCCGAGAGTCACGGGGGAGGTTCCTAGGACCCTCTTATGAGAAGGCCGCATCCACAAGGAGGCTCCATCAAGCTGTGACCTGATTGACAACAGGTTGAATATCACCCCTACACTTTTACGCTATATCTTCAAGTTGACAGGAAATTATGTAACAACCACAGGTCTCTCATAAAAGTGTAGTCAATATGTCAACTAGTTCGACAATTATGTCAAGGTTTACCTGTGACTGAAGATTTCCAAGATAGTCCACTCTTAGTTCTGGGGAGTTGGTAGTGGCCATCGACAGTGAACTTCTCCGTAAAGTTGCAGAGTCCTTACGGCTCACTGCCCCGAAGAAAACAATTCAAGAACAATGAGAGGAAGTTGCAGCGCCTTTATGACCTGACTTTAAACAAAACCCAATTGGTTACAAAGGTCAGCTCTCTTCAGAGTGGATGGGGACTAAAGCTGGGTGTGAACATCAGGAAGGGGGCATCAGCAGGGCCCTCTTGAAGGCTGGCTCTCACACACAAGTGGCAAGTTACCTTGGTGTGGTGGCACAGGGACACACACCCTCATACCACTCCCCAAAGAAACAAAGATCAGCGCTCACAAGAGTTGTCAAAATACTTATTTCATGTAGATCTACTTTTGATCTTCCCTTGCAGATCAATGGACACTACCCAGCCTTTACAAGAGAATTCTCCCCTAGGCTTTTTACACTCGGAGAAAAAGAAGAGGAGGGAATACTTCCACTCACTCTGGGAAGCCAATCTTAACCAGATGCCAAAGCAATACAGACACATCACAGGAAAGAAATCCATGCAGTGACGGTGGATACAGATGCAACGCTCCTCAACACAACATTAGAAAAGGAAATCCAACTGCACAGTGAAAACGAAAACCACCATGACTAGATGGGGTTCATCACATGAGAGCAGGAGGTAACCCAGGAAGCTCCATCACTGTGATACACCCCAGGGTAGGAAGATGGGGGGAGGAGGCTGCATCTCACTTGGTGCCGAAAAGGACCGTGACCAAATCAAACAACCCTTCACATTTGAAAAAAAGTTTAAACTTTCAGCAAAGTAGAAAGATACATACATGTGGAAGAATTTTTAGAATAAATTATTTTAGAAACCTTCCTCCACAATGTATAAGGTTCACAGGGCAGCTCATCAGTTTTATATTCGCCAATTAAATTTCTCCATATTTTAAAGCTTATTAAGTTTATGGGAATTTCACTTTATTGGGGGATAAGCACATGCTTGAAATAATATGCATTTTCATATGTAAAGAGTCATTTAAAAGTCATTTTATAGCTGGAGAAAAACCTAGAAAGAGGAGGACATTTGCCGAGTCGTCCAGTGGGCAGCTGAACCAGGAATGGATGTAGCACCGAGATCTAGCAGTGACATGGAACTATGCTGTTAACAGTATTCAGTGACTAGCTTTCCTGACAGTGGAAGATGGTATATAAATGCTGCTAATACATAACTTCCTCTATTTTAACAGTGCATTTTTTGCCAATAGTAGTTCTATGAACAGAAGCCTCTGTACACCTGCTCTGCTCTTCCTCCTCAGGAAGAACATTCCTCACCTGACAATGTGGTAAATGCTATTTTGCATAGACTGTTCATCCTCTTGGAATCAAGAAGGAGACGCAGACTGGCTTAGCATTCACCCCCATCCTGCGGACTCTCACCTCTCAAACAAGAACGGGAACGCTGAGTGGTAAAGGAAAAAATAGCGATGAGAACATGCCTTACATTTCTGTGATGTTGTTTTTAGAGCATTTGTAGAGAGATCTGTCAGCCTTGTATTTTGGGTAGCAGGCTCCCCTCCAACTAAGCATCATACACCTTCACTGTCGAGCCATGAATGAAACTTCCTGGTGTCACGGACTCTGGGCACAGCTGGGTTTGACTTGCCTAACAACAGGGTTCTAAGTGACTTTTTTATTGTGTAAAATTCATACTTCTCAAATACTTCATGACATTTGGAAACCTTGTGTCCATCTTACTGTGCACAATAGGACCAGCACCATATGCTGGAAGATGACAATAGAAGCTATTATGTATGGAAGTATATTGAATCCAGGGTAAAACTGACAGACTATGAAACATTCATGTTACACTCCTACAAGGGGCAATAATTTCAGTAATAGTTGTCCAATCTGGGATAGAAAACTGTGAACTTTCTGTGTTGTCATTAGGAGAAGCAGAAATAAGCACAAACCAAGGGGGTTAATTAAAGGGAAACGATCAGATTTGCGATTATTCTTGGTTAGAATATCTTCTACCTGGCCTCGTTTCGTTTACTCCATCCTAAATTATTTTTTTGTTTTGTTTTGGTTATTTAATTTTTTAAAAACATTTTATTAGGGGCTCACACAACTCCCATCACAATCCATACATATACATACATCAATTGTATAAAGCACATCTGTACATTCTTTGCCCCAATCATTTTCTTTTTTTTTTCTTTTCTTTTTTTTTACATTTTATTAGAGGCTCATACAACTCTTATCACAATCCATCCTATATTATTACTGTGGAACCCTGGTAGTGCGGTGGTTACGAGTTGGGTTGAGAACCAAAGTCAGTAGTTACAACTCATGAGCTGCTCTGTGGGAGAAAGAGAAGGTTTTCTGCCCCAGGAGAGATGTGCATTCCCAGAAGCCACAGGACAGTTCTACACTGCCTTCCAGGGTCACTATGAGACAGAATTGCTTTAACGGCTGTGAGTTTGGTTGGAGTTTACATTATTTGTATTTCGTTCAGCAAAAATCTTGAAAACAAATCCAGAGGACAAATTTTTTCATGTGTTTTTATTTCCCATGGTGCCTTTCGCACTCGGTTCTAGTAGTATTAATGTGGAGACTTGGAGGCTTCTGACACCTGCCTTTTCGAATCTGCATGTCTCTTCTCTCTTTTTTCCTCGTATTTCCAGGTTCTTTTAGAATGCTTTTACTTCTGGAAATCGAAACACATTATTCTTGAAAAAAAAAAATAGGAAGAACCTTTCCGCAATTATTCTATATTTTAAAAAAACATGATTTATTTTAAGGAGCCCACTTAATTTTCAACGGAGGTAAAATGAACAGAAAGGGGAGAGACGATCAACACAGTCACATGGTGAACAGTGAAGATAAAGCATTCGGTAATTGATGGGTCCGCTTGGGCCCTACGGTGCTGAGTAACTGAAGTGCTGTATCTAAGACACTGATAAATCTGATAAACTCTGATAAATCTCACTTTATGTGGGTAAATGGGTATGATTTTTAAATCTATTGCACTTTCTAGGAAACGTATCATTACTTATAGATATTTAGTTCAGTCATTTGTTATATAATAATGTAATTTTTTACTAATGAACGATTCAGGCAGATGTTCTCGTTCATTAGTGATTACCAGAGGCAAACGGGAGGGAAGGTAAAAAGATAAGTCATTGTTAAGAAGACAACAGAAAGGTGGGTGAAGGGAGACATCAGACAGGGCAAGATGTGACAAAATAATAATTTATAAATCATCAAGGGTTCATGAGGGAGGAGGGAGAGGTGAGGGAGGGGACAAAATGAGGACCTGATGATGCCAGGGACTTAAGTGGAGAGCAAATGTTTTGAGAATGATGAGGGCAGTGAATGTACAAATGTGCTTACTGCAATTGATGTATGTATGGATTGTAATAAGAGTTGCATGAGCCCCTAATAAAATAATTTTAAAAAGAAAATGTTGCGTTTCTATTCATGATGCCCAAGAACTTGGTAAAGGATATCAGTGATGGGTGAGCAATACGATTAATGTAACTGTCACTGAACAATACAGGTGGAAACATTGAATGGGAAAATAGTATACATACTGATAGATGGGGGAGGATGTTCAAAGCTCTAGAAGAGTCTTTGAAATAAAAATGCCTAATTGATTAATTTTGATTTTATGGCAATAACACATTCAGGTCTTATGGAACTTTTTATTTCTTTGACCACTGCCACTGTCTTTCAACAATGATTTTTAACTAATGTGATACGCAATACCAGAGTCTTTAGATGAATTTAATAAATCATTCAATGCAACAGCATCTTTATTTTAGAACTTGAGCACTATATCTAGTCTTTTGGGAGTCACCAGGATGTTACAACTCTATTCGTCTACGGCCGGGCCACGCCCAGAGTTGGCATATTTATGCCTCAAGGATTGGTGCACTAACACACTTACTCATTTACTTAGGTTTCCTACATAAATAAAATGGACTCAAGTCTCTTGACTTGGGTGATTTCATAGGTCACAATAATAGCGGCAAGTTTTGAGTTGTCTAAATTGTGTTGGAATTTTACATTACTTATTTCTAATACAAGAAATGAGGAAAATCATCACTCTTAAATATGAGAAAATTCCAAGGGATTTCGCTATTGGCCTAAAAAGTTCTAAAGGCAAAGTTGCTCCCAAACCTATTTATATCATTGAAGTATAATATACTTGGACTTACTAAAAAAAATGCAAGAAACAAAAGGTATGAAAACAAATTATCTTTTTGATCATTTTATTTGGGGCTCTTACAGCTCTTATCACAATCCATACATATATCCATTGTGTCAAGCACATCTGTACATTTGTTGACATAATTTTCTAAACATTTTCTTTCTACTTGAGCCATTGGTATCAGCTTCTCATTTTTCCCCTCCCTCCTCCACTTTCCCTCCCTCATGAACCATTGATAACTTATAAATTATTACAGTTTTCAAGTCTTATACCAACCGCTGTCTCCCTTCACCTACTTTTCTGTTGTCCGTCCCCCTGGGAGGGCGTTATATGTTGATCATTGTGATTGGTTCCTCCTTACTCCCCCTCCCCCTTCCCTTCACCTCCTAGTATTGCTACTCTCATTATTGGCCCTGGGGGGTGGGGGGATTATGTGTCCTAGATTCTCTGTGTTGTGAGCTCTTATCTGTACCAGGATGTATGTTCTGGTCTAGCCAGATTTGAAAGGTAGAATTGGATCATGATAGTGGGGGTGGGCTAGGGTGGAGAGGAACCATTAGAGAACTAGAGGAAAGTTGTGTGTTTTGTTGGTGCTACACTGCACCCTGGCTGGCTCATCTCTTCCTTGTGACCCTTCTGACAGGGGATGCCAACCTGACTACTGATGAGCTTTGGGTCTCCACTCTGCCCTCCCCCTCATTCATGTCGATATGATTTTTTTGTTTTGAGTCTTTGATGCCTGATATCTCATCCCACTGACACCTCATGTTCACACAGGCTGGTGTGCTTCTTCCATGTGGGCTTTGTTGCTTCTCAGCTAGATGGCCGCTTGTTTATCTTCAAGCCTTTAAGACCCCAAATACTATATCTTTTTATAGCCTGGCACAATCAGCTTTCTTCACCACATTTGCTTATGCACTCACTTTGTCTTCAGTGATGGTGTTAGGGAAGGTGAGCATCACAGAGTGCTGCCAGGTTACTAGAACAAAGTGTTCTTACATCGAGGGAGTACTTGAGTGGAGGCCCAATGTCCATCTCTGCTTTAATATTTTATAAATAAATATATGTACATAGATTGATCCCCTATTATTATATATAAATGTATTTACATATATATGTGCCTGCACTTAGACCTCTATAAATGGAGGACAAATGATCTTAACAGAATTTAGGAGGACCACTTTTTATCACATGACTGTAATATTAAAGAATTTAAAGTTTCATAAAGTTAATCTGTTCCTAATCACCTAACATTTACATTAATCTAGTTGATCTACACAGATTTTGTTTTCAAGAAGCAAAACTATAGCCTTGATGTTATTGGGAAAACTGGATGTACACCTACAGAAAAATGAAACAGAACCATACACAAAAAATTAACTCAAAATAGACCAATGACTAAAGTGTTAGACATGAAATTCCTAAAAATACCATGGGAAGTAAACAATGGGGTGTGAGTTTCTGAAAAAAGAAAAGGGCAAAAATATTACAACAGACGCATGAATGTTCTTGTTAGGGGCGGTTGAGTCATTTACGACTCATAGTGGCCCTCTGTACAACAGAGCAAACCACCACCTGGACCAGAGACATCCTCACCATTGTCCTTACGTTTGAGCCCATGGTTGCAGCCATGGACTCAATTTACCTTCCGAGGGCCTTCCTCTACTTCGCTGCCCCTCTACTTTAATAAGTAAATGCCCTTCTTAGGGGACTGGTCTCTCCTGATAATATGTTCAAAACACGTGAGATGAAATATATTTTCGCCTCTAAGGAGCATTCTCATTTTACTTATTCCAAGACAGATCTGTTTGTTCTTTTGTCACTCCATGGTAATTTCAATGTTCTTAGCCAAAAAAAACATGGTTCAAATGCATTGATTCTTCTTTGGTCTTCTTTAGTCAATGTTCAATTTTCACAGGCATGTGAGGTGATTGAACATATGGCTTGGGTCAGGGTCAGGTGTATCTTCTTCCTCAAAGTAAACTCCTTGCTTTTCAACGGTATAAAGAAAGAGGTCTCGTACAGCAGATTCACCTCATGTTTGAACTCTTGACTGCTGCTTTCATGAACATTGATTGTGGATTCAAGATGAAATCCTTAACAATTTCACTCTGGTAACCTAGGTGTTACCCATTGGACTGCTAGCCACCATCAACAGTTCAAAACCACCAGTTGCTCTGAAGGAGAAAGCAGCAAACCCAGAAATCCAGGAGCAGTTGAGAAAGACTACGAACATGGTGAAATAAAGATGTACCTGGATGAACGACAACCTTTGTACCTTTCCCTGAGACCCCGCACTGGAAAGTCTATAGTGCTTGTGCCACATCAATTGCCCTAAAGCTCCCTGGATGTACTACTCAACTCATGAATAGAAGAAGACAAGATAGATAAATTACAAATTAAACATACACTCATCAAAAGACCTTAGTTTTAAAATAGCTAGATCACCTACAGGCTTGGGGAGAGGGGGTAGGGAATCTTCAAAAACAAAACTTTAGACCTTAATAAATAAGGGTCAACACCTCCATAATCTATGTTGTGGTTACATAATCTGGTCTCAGTTTGAGACTTGAGAGGATTAAGAGTGAAGGGGTGAGTCTAGTCTGTCAATAGGGTCATAGCCAATAAGGCTTGTGTGGGCACGGCCTTCTCCTGAAAATTCTGGGAATTCCTGAATTTTCTCCTTGGAGGTGGGAGACAGACTCTCTCTCTCTCTCTCTCTCTCTCTCTCTCTCTCTCTCTCTCTCTCTCTCTCTCTCTCCCTTGAAGACTCTCTACTGACAACACTCACTCCCTTAAAGATGCTCTACTGACAAGACACGTTGTGCTATGCTGATAGAGCCCATGCCCTGGAAGCTGAAGGAACCACGTGGAGAGCCTGGCCAGTGCTAAGATGCCTCTACTTCCCCTGGATCCACAAGACTTTGCATCCACTGGCCTGTGATCTTCCTGCATTTGGTGTCATTGCATGTGTTTCATGAGGCTGAACAGGACTTCATAGATTGGTATCATACATATAGGCTAATATCGGACTTATGAACTTGATCTGGACTGGGCTGGAATGTTTTTCAATATTCAATTATTCTTGTACATAAACCTCTTTCTTATACACATATGTGTGTCTGTCAATTTTTTCTCTAGTCTACCCAAACTAACACAATCTATAAAACATACAACTCAACAACCAAATGACAAACAACTCAGTCACAAACTGGGCAAAGGATGTGAACAGAACCTTCCCCAGAGAGGGCATCCAAGCAGCCTACAAGTAGATAAAGAGATGTTTTTGATCATTGCCATTTGATAGTTGCTAATCAGAATTACAGTGAGATACCATCCTACTCTGGCTAAAATGGCAGTGATGGGGAAAAGGTAACAAATGTTGCTGAAGGTTGAGGAGGTTGGAAACTTATCTATTGCTTCCTTATCAATGGGTGGTAGACTTGTAATATGGCATGTTGCTACAGAGAGCAGTATTGTGATTTCTCAAAACATTAGAACTAGAACCTCCCTATGATCTAATAATCTCACTCCTCGTTACATACCCTCAAACTCATTGCCATCAAGTCGATTCCAACTTATAGCAAGCCTAGAGAGCTAAGTGGAGTTTCCCCTGTGGGTTTCTGGGGCCATAAATATTGACACTTGCACAAAGACTAATTTTTCTCCAGGTATTTACCTAAACTAAAAAATTCACTGCCTTTGAGTGGATTCTGTCTGACTCAGAGCAACCCTATGGAACAGAGTAGAACTGCCTCCTATGGGTTTCTAAAACTGTAGAGCATTATTGGAGTAGAAAGTCTCACCTTTTTCCCTAGGAGTGATGGATGGTTTTGAACTGCTGACCATGTGGTAAGACGCTCAACACTTAGCCCACTAAAAATAAAAGCAAAAATAATCTACAAACATACGTTCATTGTGCTTTAGTTGCAATACCAAATGAATGGAAACAACTGAAACGTCCATCAGTGTATGGATGAATAAGCAACGTGTGGCTCATAAATAAAATGGGGTGTCATGCAGCCCAAACAAACAACGAAGAGTTCAGTAAACATACTATGACATGGATAGGACTGGAAGGAATACTGCTAAGTGAAATAAAGCAAGACTCTAAGGGCCAGTATTATATGATCCCTTTTTTATAAGAAGATTAGAATAGCTATCGAGGCCAATGTTCATTGGTGACTAGTAGAGAGATGGTGGGGACATATTCTTAACGTAGTAGAAACAAGTTAAGTTAATGAGAAAAGCTGTCCTGATTGTGGGTACAGTGAGCAAAGCATAACCAAAGTGATCATGAGCATTTGAACACTATTGATGAGTCTCAGCAAACTGGTTCACAAGTAGGTACATACGGAGGTGAGTAGACAACTAGATGTTTACATCAGTGAGTACAAATGATAGAAGTACCTACAGCAACTGCCATCAAGTTGATTCCAAGTCGCAGCAATGCTCTATTGGGTTTCTGACACTGTAAACGTTTATGGAAACAGAAAGCCTCATCTTTCCCCCCATGGAACAGCTGGTGGGTTTGAACTGCCAAACTTGCTTGACACATCTGGGGTCACCATGAGTTGGTATCAACTCATTGAGAGCTAGTTTTGTACTTAGATCCTCCCCTCAATCTCACCACCATCAAGTCAATTCCCACTCATCGTGACCCTGTAGGTCTGGGTAGAGCTGCCCCTGTGGGTTTCCGAGACTATAACTATTGACTGGAGGAGAAAGCCCTGTCTTTCTCTTGCAGAGCAGTTGGTGGTTTTGAACTGTTGACCCTGCAGTTGGCAGCCAAGGTGCAATCATGAGGACTCTAGACCCAGAAATTTCTTTGGCATAGTTTTCCAGAGATTGGTCGTTCGGTCTTCCTGGATACTTCCTATGCTTGTAAGATAGGGATAAAAATCCAAATGTATTGAAGCTTTACCTCCCTCGCAACACCCTACCTCTGATGCTACTCACTGTTTCCCCTCTGACTTTCTAACAAGGGTCCTCTCTGTCTCTGCAGATCAAAGGTTTGGGGGCTTTCATAACGGAACAGAGGAAAGTAACTGTTGGGACAGAAAGGTGGGAAATGAAGAAAATGTGCAATTTTATTCAGGGTGATATTTTAGGAGGAAGGGAAACATGGAAGACACAATTGTTCAAATATGGGTGTTAGACCTGCACATCCCTTCAAGGAGTTCAAAAGCAGTTCTCACTCATTGTGACCCTGTGTGTCTGAGAGTAGATCCTCTCTAGAGATCTTTCCTAATTGTATTGTTACAGAAGCAGGCTGCTAAGCCTTGTTTCTATGGTGCTACTGGGTGGATTTGAACTGCCAACCCTTAGGTTAGTGGTTGAAAACAAATTGCACCCCTCAGAGACCTAAGTAGAGGGAAAATGGCTTTTAAATTACCGTTCATTGCACCATGATTTTTTTGGTTATGACTCCACTAGCATTGGCCTGACTATGGATTATGATCATATACTTGGCTAGGATGCATGCTGCTACCCATACCACTCTATACCTAGTTTGTGAAAACCTCCAGTGCTCTTAACTCTTCTCTTTCTTGCTCACTTCCCCATGATATCTGAACCATGTGGGTGACACCAATCGACTCTCATGCTTTCTGGATTCATCTAGTGTTCAGGCAATGGGGTAAACAAACTAGAAATTGGAGAGAGGGAACAGGAGGAAGCCAGGGTCTTTGTTCTGTTTGGTTTTTGTGCCTTCACTTAGCTAGACTCATTTCCTGCAAGACCACCTTGGGTTGTAAAGTTCTTATCCTTTCAGAGTGGTCCACGTGACATGACTGACATATCTTTTTGCTTCCTGTACTCACTCTGCACTCTGAGCCCGTCAAGCCCAGAAGTTGTAACAGCTCCTCTACCCGATCCCAGATACTAATTTTATCCTTGTGATTTCCCTGTACCCCAGCCACACCTTTGTAAATAATCTCCATGTAAAATGAATTCTTCCCAAATTATCTTAATTGGAGTGTTTCATCTGCTTCCTTGTGGGACCATCAACACACCAGCTTTCCCACTTTGTTCTATAATCTTGCCTCAAATTTCCTAGAAATTCACATCATGAGGTACAATGAGTAGCAAGATGAACGAGCTGATAAATTAATATCTCTAAATCCTTAAAAGTTAGGATATGACAATCCAGGCTTATAGGATGCCTGTTTGGGAAGAGCCCAAAGGGAACCAGTTTACCCATATCTAGTTTTAGCATTTCCTTTGCCCCATCTCCACGACAGAAAATATTTTTCTGCCCATTTGGCTTCATCACTCCCACCTTCATACTTTGAGTCCCACTGCTCCTCCTTGAGCCATCACCGAGGAGATATGATGTGCTGGACTGGCCACCTCGTCAGTCTGCAAGGAGGGTGTTGCTGAGAATATGGACTCAATATCATAAAATCATAATAGTGATGGTACTACCTGATGATCTCTCTTTTTAAAAAATTATCTCTATACGAAACAGAGGAAAGAACTAGGTGAAAAGGGGTATTTATAGAGGTCTACAGATTGGAATTCACATATGTAAGTATATTCATATAAGAGTGTGGGGAAACAGATCTATGTGCATATATTTATAGGTTTAGTATTAAGGCAGCAGATGGACATTGGGCCTCCACTCAAGCACTTACTCAATGCAAGAACACATTGTTCTATTAAATTGGCATTCCAGGGTGCACACCTTCCAGACACGATTGCTGAAGAAAAATGTGTGCATAAACAAATGTGGTGAAGAAAGCTGATGGTGCGCGGCTATCAAAAGATATAGTGTCTGGGGTCTTAAAGGCTCAAAGATAAACAAGTGGCCATCTAGTTCAGAAGCAACAAAGCCCACATGGAAGAAACACACCAGCCTGTGTGATCATGAGCTATCGAAGGGATCAGGTATCAAGCATCAAGGAAAAAAATCATATCATTGTAAATGTGGGTGAAAGAGTGGAGACTCAAAGCCCATAAGAAACCAACCAGACACCCCCTTACTGAAGGGTTGTGGGAGGAGATGAGGCAGTCAGGGTGCAGGATAGCAATGATGAAACATAACTTTCCTGTAGTTCTTAAATGCCACCCCCTCCACTATCATGATCCAAATTCTACCTTAAAAATCTGGCCAGAGCAGAGGATGTACATAGGTACAGATAGCAATTGGAAACACAGGGAATCCAGGATAGATGACTCCTTCAGGATCAGTGGTGAGAGTGGTGATGCCTGGAGGGTGGAGAGAATGTGGGGTAGAAATGGGGAACTGATTACAGGAATCTACGTATAGCCTCCTCCGTGGGGGATGGACAGCAGAGAAGGTGGCGGGAGATGTCGGACAGTGTAACATATGACAAAATAATAATAATTTATGTATTATGAAAGGTTCATGAGGTAGGAGGAGGGGAGGGAGGGGAGAAATAAGGAGCAGATATTAAGGGCTCAAGTAGACAGCAAATGTTTTGAGAATGATGATGGTAACAAATGTACATATGTTCTTGACACAATGGATGGATAGATGGATTGTGATAAGAATTGTACAAGCCCCCAATAAAATGATGTTTTCAAATTTGTCTCTATGATCTCAAGAAGTTCCAGACTTCAAGAATAGCACAAAGCATGACACAGGAATTCTTTTTAAAAAAATCATTTTATTGGGGGCTCATACAACTCTTATCACAATCCATACATAAATCCATTGTTGTAAGCACATTTGTACATTTGTTTCCATCATCATTCTCAAAACATTTGCTTTCTATTTGACCTCTTGGCATCAGTTCCTCACTCTTTCCCCTCCCACCCTGCCACCCTCTCCCTCATGAACCCTTGATAATTTATAAATTATTATTATTTTGTCATGTCTTACACTGTCTGACATCTCACTTCACCCACTTTTCTGTTGTCCGCCCCCCAGGGAGGAGGGTATATGTAGAACCCTGTAATCGGTTTCCCCTTTCCAACCCACCCTCCCTCCACCCTCCCAGTATTTCCACTCTCAGCACTGGTCCTGATCATCCGCCCTGGATTCCCTGTGTTTCCAGTCCCTATCTGTACCAGTGTACATCTTCTGGTCTAGCCAGATTTGCAAAGTAGAATTGGGATCATGATAGTGGGAGTGTGGTGGGGTGGGGTATGAAGCAATTAAGAACTAGAGGAAAGTTGTATGGTTCATAGCTGCTACACTGCACCCTGACTGGCTGGTCTCCTTCCCAAGACCCTTCTGTAAGAGGATGTCTAGTTGCCTACAGATGGGTCTTGGGTCCCCAATCTGCACTCCCCCTCATTTACAATGGTTTGATTTTTTGTTCTTTGATGCCTGATACCTGATACCTTCGACACTTCATGGTCACACAGGTTGGTGTGCTTCTGAGCTAGATGGCCGCTTCTTTACCTTCAAGCCTTTAAGTCCCCAGAAGCTATGTCTTTTGATAGCCGGGCATCATCAACTTTCTTCACCATCTTTGCTGAAGCACACATTTGTCTTCAACAATCATGTCAGGAAGGTGAGCATCATGGAATGCCAATTTAATAGAACAAAGAGTTCGTGCATTGAGGGAGTACTTGAGTGGAGGCCCAATGTCCACCTGTTACCTTAATACTAAACCAATAAAATATATGCACATAGATCTATTTCCCCATCATCATATATAAATATATTTACATATGCACATGCCTGTATTTAGACCTCTATAAATACCCTTTGCCTCCTAGTTCTTCCCTCTATTTCCTTTTACTTTCCTGTGGTCCCACCATCATACTCAGCCTTCATTTGGGTTTCAGTAATTCCTCTCAGTTATATTGGCCTTGATCAATCCCTATGAGGCCTCTTAGACCCTCCTTGACACTGATTTTGGATCACTTGTTGTTTCCTTGTCCCTGGATTTGTTAACACCACTTCTTTTCCCCCCACCTCCCTCTCGCCCGTAGCCCTGAAACTGTCGGTCCCCTTGTTTGTCCATTGGATTGTTTATCCAGCCTATATTATCTAGACTTGCAGAGATAATAATATTCACCAAAACAAGACAGAGCAAAACAAAGAAACAAAACAACAATAACAACAAAATATGACAAAAAACTACAACAAAAAGAAAACCTATAAATAGTTCAAGGTCTATTTCTTGACCTTTAGGAATAATTTCCAGTCAAGTCTGATGGAGTGCCATGCCCTGGCCCCAAAGTCTATTTTTGGTATTCCATGGGGACTTCCTTGCTCTGCTCCCCTTACTGTTCTGTTGCACACCCTTAGTGTTTTTCTCCATGTGGTGGGGTCAGATTGGGTGCAATTCTCACACTGTATCTCCAGTATTGTCCCCTGTAGGGCTATGGGTCAGTGAGGGATGTCGACACAGGCATTCTTCTGGGTTTATTTTGTATGAAAATAGTTCAGATAATCACAAGACATTACATCACCCTGGGAAGTCAGTCTGGGATATTTAGCAGGAGATGACGTCTTGGCTAGGGAATCGGCTACAAATGGGCTGCTGGGATTAACTTTCCTCAGTGCCTCTGTTTGTTTTGCTTCTGCAGGAGCCCAAAGACATCATCTCACTCATATTTGAATTCGGAGAACCTACCACAGGACCTGAAACACATCATTGCATCAATACATCAATACATCGATGAAAGCATGAATATGAGTGTCTATGTGAATGAATAAATTAATGAATAACAAGACAAATATTCATGCAGTAAGTAAACATCTTTGCTCTGCTTGGATTTTTTTGCCTCTATAAAGAATGAGAGAAATGTTTTTCTTTCACTCTTTACTGGGAAGTCTTTTCACGGTCTTATCAAAGCATATTACCTGTCTGTGTGAGTCTCTTCATATGCGTGTGTGTCACTTACACGCGTAAGTGTGTCCACTTACCAGAATTCTTTAGTAGCTCTTGTGTGTTTTCCATGATGCAATGAAAACTAGACACCAGCAACCTTATCAGACTGAATGAATACCACTGACCATGAAATTTTGAGATAGTGGTTCTGACTTTTCCTCCGTTGCAGCAGAAGAAGCTCTGAAACCACTGACTGGCCATAAAATAGATCTTCTCATGAGTGGCTGAGGACTGCGATCAACTAAATTTAAATGTAATACACATGGTTAGTAATAAAAAGATCACATATATCCAATGCTTATAATGTTTATAAAATCTGCAAAAGCAATGATGTCATTTTGATGTCTTAAATACACCTGACTCAGCCCATGTTCTTTTCAACGTGTGTGTGTGTATGTGTGTGTGTGTGTGTGTGTGTGTGTGAACGCTACACAAAGAAAAGGAAGATTGAAGCAAATGTGATGCATTTACATTGTGGTCTGAATGGGGAACATTGAGTCTAGCACGGGCTTCCAGGAGAATGGCGCTGTCTGCTTTGACGGAAGTACAGCCACAGTGCTCCTTAGAACGAAAGAGGCCGAGGCTTTGGACATTGCTATAGTTTATTGTGCCAGCCTGGCTGATAAACACAAGTAGGATTAATTGAAGGGCAGAGGGATAAATGGCTCAGTGAGCCTCACCTTGCTTGTTCTGTGCCTCAGTTTAAAGGGGTACACTACCTGTGGGATGCCTAGCCTGTGAACTGTGTCGCTGTAAGTTGAGGTCCCTTTAAGCCCACATGATTGGAATGTTCATCTCTGGAGCTGGGGACCAACAGTTGACAGTTGGGGACCTGCCTTGCTGTTTGCTGCCTGGATATATATAGCCCAGCTCTCTCTACAGAAGGGGACTGGCAACTGGTGGCTCTCAAGCCTTAAAGGACTGCTAGTGTCTCACTGCTTTATAATTTAACTGTTAATTTCTTGCATTATCTATCTGTATATAATTTAACGGTTCATTTCTTGTATTATATATCTATCTTTATAAATATATTTATATATATAATTACTAGCAATCTGGTTTGTCTCTCTAGAGAACCCTGTCCAACACAGACATGTTATCCAGAAGGACTCGTCTCTGGAGAAGGATATCATGTTTGGCAAAGTAGAGGTCAGTCAAAAAGAAGACGATCTGATTTGAGATGGGTTCACACAGTGGCTGCAACAATGGACACAGACGTAACAATTGGAGGATGTCGCAGGACAAGGAGGCCCTTTCGTTCTGTTGTACAAGAGGTGGCTATGAATCAGAAGTGACAAGAGTTCACCTAACAACACTGTACACTGCTAGGCCCCGTTCTAAGTCCTTTAGGTCTCTTATCCAACCCAGCTCGCTGTCATTGAGTCTTGGGCCATTTAAAATTTATAACCATCCTCTGAAGTGGACAGAAACTGAGGGGGTAGATTAAGTAATATGCCAAAGAGCAGACTGCAAACAAGCACGCTTTGAAAGGAGCCCTCTGGCCCCACAAGCTGTTCACTTAAGCGGTCATTCTTTACTGCTTAGCACAAATAGAAAAAGCTGTGCTTTGTTCTCTCAAACCAATGATCTCCAAAGGCAAGTGCCCAGAGATTTACCTCCAGCAACTGCCATCTTAAATGGAGAACAGACTCTTGAGCAAATACTAAAGCAGTGAGCTTAGAGGTCAAACTTCAACAAATATAATAGCTTCCAAAAGCAATAAAGAGTGAAGGCCTTTTGTCTACAGAAAATCCCCCATGGCTCTCAGGTCCCTTTGGGCAATAACTCAGGCTTCCAATAGACTTACTTCTATAGCAGGAGACTCTTGTTTGACCTTTACGGGTTAGGAAAGTCACAGAAAAGAAATCCCATTCCCTGGGCAGGTAAGCACACAGAAAGACATTCAAAAGAGAGGTCTGTTGTGCACACCCAGGAAGGCAGTCTGAAGGGCTGGGGCCTGCTGAGATGGCATTTCAATGAATAGATACCCCAAAAAAATTGGCTTGGGGGAAAAAAGATAAAGAAAGAATCAAAATAGAGACCTGCCTCTCTGTCTCTCTCCAATGTTCTTAATATTGGTTATCAGGAACTAATCCAAAATGTAGGATCCACAGTAAATTGGGAGGAAAGAAATTGAAGTAATAACTGAGAAGTGTCCATTAATAAATTTAGTTAATGTTAAACTAAGTTAAAAGGGCTATCTAATACCTTTTATTGAGAGCGTGCTCTTGGAGTGTTTAGTGTTTCAAATAAGATGATAAGGAAAATCCAGTGGAGATACACAGGTTTTTTTGTTTGATTTTTTTTTTCAGAACTTTTGTTATAGTCACCCTGCTGAAGCAACTAGATCTTCCACCCAAAATGTGGTTGCAGTATCCAGGCTGAGGACGCCCTATGCATGCCAAGAAGGTATGAGAAGGCTATTACTAAAATAGTGACATTTTAGTTGTGTGTGTTTTTTTAAGTAGCAGAGGTTTTGTGTGTGATGCAGAACATTACTCAATATGGCCCTAGCTATAGTCTTGGGGTGAAAAAGAGAAAGACGGTCAAAACGATGGACGGACACAGTGGGTGACACTAAGGGCTCAAACATGAGAACAACTGGGAGGATCCACGATTCTGTTCCGCTGTACAGATGTTCATTATGAGTTGGAATCAACTAACAACAAGCTATAGTTCTTGTAATTCCCATCAAATGACTAGGTGGGATGTTGAAACTGTGAAGTGTTTTTGGTGCACCAAGGAAATTGGATAGCTTACTAAACACGCTAATAAGATCCATGGCACCCTTACCAGGGTGGGGCCAGGCAAACACGAAACATAAAACCCTAACATGAGGACTGCTTGATTTTCCATTCAGCTAGGCTTCGAATGGGGCAACCCAGAGGTGGAAAAGAGCACCTCATGCCCACAAAGAGAGAAGAGTCAGGGGTACAGTGAGTTCTGGCAGATAAAGGATTTCAGTGATACAAGAGATGGATATAGACAGTGAGAGGCAGCCAAGAAACTGAGGGAGCGGCAGCACAGGCATCAGCAGTAACAGAACCACAAGACACACACAACAGTGCACTTCCCAGCCCTTGGGTGGAGCAGAGTGTTTTCTTGAGGAGTGGGGTGCCTCTGGGCACTTATCTGTAGAGTTAAGAGAGCTTTGTAGCACTTGCCCCAGCAGAGAGAGGTGAAAGGGCTTCAGGATCAAGAGGCTGAGGGCCAGAAGAGAGTATGCCTACAGGAAAACTTGACAAGAGACCGACAAAAGGAGTGATTCCTAAGTTATTCCTGATGCGGAATGATCAGCGGTTCCATCCCTATTTAAGTTCCTTAATTATGAGCACTGTCTGTGAGTCCCGTGTGGCCACTGTGGCTGCTGAAGCAGGCTCCAAATCGGCTCGGGAAAGTAAGAAAAGAGACTTTGGGTTTCATAATGGCGAGAGCGTGCAGCTAGGTTGAGGAATGCCTCATGCAGGCAGGGGCTGAAGTGGTATCAGTATCCCACTGGCACCAAAGGACAAAGAACCCAGACTTTATCATCAGCTTGCTCAGGTGTGGGGCAAAAAGAAAAGAAAAAGAGGTTATAGGGCTCCAGAGCTGTCTGCAGCAAGACATAAAAATGGAGTCAGTCAACCCCTCAGGTACAGAAATTGAGTAGCGATACCAGGAGGGGTGGGGGAAGAGGGGAGATGGGGGAATCTATCACAATGATTGACACATAATCACTACCACTTCCACCCCCAGGGGGATAAACCATAGAAACATGGGTGAAAGGAGTTGGTGTCAGATATAAAAATAATAATCACTTATCAAGGGGTCCCCATTGGGGGAGGGGTAAAGGAGCTGAAACCAAGGGCTCAAATAGAAAGTAAATGTTTAGAAAATGATGATAGCAACATATGTACAAATATGCTTAATACAATTGATGTATGGATTGTTATAGGAGCTGTATGAGACCCCAATAAAATGATTTTTAAAAATAAAAGTTAATGAAACAGGGGCAAAAATAGAGTCATCCTCTTTATTATAACTTTTGACCCCGTAATTCACTCCTGGGATTGATCTTAAATAACTCGCTTAAAACAATAACAATAATAACTACAGCAACACAGTTGATAACAGCATCTTCAACATAACTGGCATTTGTTAGAAAATCCCTGTAGGTCAGGAATTGTTCTCAGTACTTTGCATCTCCTAAAATGTAGTACAAGTATGATCATCACCATGTCAAAGAAATAGGCTTAGAGACTCACTGAAAAAGACACAGCTACTAAATAGGGATGACATCTATAATCCATGATAGGCAGACGGTGATAAACTACTGAAATTGCTACCACCAGGAAAGCACTGAAAAGAAACTCAATCCATTAGTATTCAGGGTGTTTAAATCATCTTAGTAATGTGGAACATGTTTATATAACAAACTAGAACACGGAATCTATTTATTGAAACTATAAAATGATGCATCGCTTACAAAAACATGTAGCGACTCTGGAGTTAAACATCTATGGACTCTTTCCCTAATTATCTCAAAAACTTGAAGAGCAATACCCAAAATTGTATGTCATGCAGTCATTTGAAACTCATAGGAACCTTATACATGAGGATTAATAATCCCAGGGAAAGCCATTACATCTACCTACCTATTGATCTAGCCTGAGCAAATAAGCTATTATTTCCTGTTCCTGTAAATGGTGTCATTGAATTGATCCAACAAATAGTTTGGGAGCACCAACTGTGTGTTGTGAGTAAAACAGACAAATATTTCCTCCCATATGGAATTTATGTTGTGATGAATTGTGAGTGATTTTTATGCATTCTAGTGAATTTCTAATGTTATATTTTGAATTCCAGGCAGTCACAAAGTTTGGAGCGATGCCATTTAATCCACTAAAAACACTAATCATAGCTATCTTAACTGTCCTCTTTTGAATCCAGTCTTCACCTCTGGCAGCTCCCTATCAATATACTGCTGCAACTGTTGCTGGGTGATCTTCAGCAAAGTTTTACCCTCATGTGATACCAGTGAAATTGTTCTATAATGTGAGCATTCTGTTGGGCCACCTTTCTTTGGAATGGGTACAAATGTGGGTTCTTTTCCCAGCTAGTTGGCCAAGAAGCTGTATTCCAAGTTTCTTGACATAGAAGAGTGAGTGCAGCCAACGAATGCTGCATCAGCTTGTGGAGCATAGCCGTTGGTATTCCGTCAATTGCTGGAGTGCAGCCAATACTCTCAGAGCAGCTTGGACTTCTCCCATCAGTACCATCGGTTCTTGCTTACATGCTACCTCTTGACATGGTTGAAAGTCAACGCTTTCTTTGTGACACAGTGACTGTATATTTTTCCCATTTTCTCTTGATGTTTCTTTCCTGCATTGTTCACTATTTTGCCCATAGAAGCTTTCAACATTACACCTTGAGGCTTAAATTTGTTCAGTGCTTTCAGTTTAAAATATGCTGAGCAAATTAAGGAACACTTTGTGGAAAAGGGTAATGTCAGAACACTTCATTGTTCACATGCAGGACCTGTACATGGATCAAGAAGCAATTGTGTAAAGAGACCATAGGAGTGCTTCCTGATTCAAAATCAGGAAATGGGTGTGTCAGTGTTGTATCCTGTCACCATACTCATTCATTCTGTATGCTGAGCAAATTATCAGAGAAACTGGATTATATGAAGAAGAATGAAGCATCAAGATTGGACAGAAAGTAATTAGCAACCTATGATAGGTAAATGACACAACCTTGCTTGTTCCAAGTGAGGAAGACTTGAAGCAATTGCTGATGAAGATAAAGGATTATATCCTTCCGTGTGGATTACATCTCAATGTAAAGAAGACCAAAATCATTTCAAGTGGACCAGTAGAAAACATCATGACAAATGGAGAAAAGGTTGAAGTTGTCAAGGATTTTTTTTTTGTCTTGCTTAGATCCACAATCAATGTTCATGGAAGCAGCAGTCAAGAGGTCAAATGATGCATAGCATTAGGCAAGACTTCTTTAAAGTGTTGTAAAACAAGGATATTACTTGAGGACTAAGGTACACCTGCCTTAAGCCATGGTATTTTCAATCACTTCATGTGCATGTGAAAATTGGGTATTGAATAAGGAAAGCCAAAGAAAAATCGGTGTGTTTGAACTATGGTGTTGGCAAAGAATATTGAAAGTGCCATGTCCTGACAGAAGGACACACAGATCTGTCTTGGAAAAAGTACAGCCAAATACCCCTTAGCGGCAAGGATGGCGAGAGTTCACTGGACATTGTCACAAAAGACTAGTGCTTGGTGAAGGCAGACCAGCAGCAAAATCGAGGAAGGCCTTTGATGAAATGGACTGACACCATTGTTAGCAACAATGGCCTCAAACATAAAAATAATTGTGAGGCTGGCCAGAACCAGGGAGTGTTCTCTTGTCCTACAGAGGGTCTCTGTGATTCCTAGCCAATTCCATGGCACCTAACAACAACAATAACATCTTAATTTTTCCACAGACATCACAATGAAGGATTTTAATGTGAATTTCCTATTGGAAACATGTAATATAAATGCACATCATATTTGTAATAAAGGAGCCCTGATGTCTCTAGATAACCCTGGAAATATAGCTGGTTTTGAACTGGGCTGATAGCTGGAAGGTCATCAGTTTTAAACCACCAGCTGCTTCTCAGGAGAAAGATGAGCCTTTCTACTCCCCAAAAGATGTACAGACTTTGTAACCTACAGGGGAAGTTCTACTCTGCCCTACACAGTCACCAGGGATCAGAATTGACTCGATGACAGTGATTTTGGAGTTTGAGTTCAGTGGCTCTGTAGGTTAGGTGTTAGGCTGCTCACCATAAGGTCAGTGGTTCAGACCCTCCCAGTGCTCTGCAGGAGACAGATAAGTCTGTCTGTCTGTCTGCTCCCATAAAGATGTCCTGCGTTAGAAATCCAGAGGGTTGGTGTTAGTCAGAATCAACTCCATGATAGTGGAAGTTCTTCTAATAGGGGAGGGCAAATTGGACTGTTATATCAATTTGGAGTTGTCAAATGCTCTTGAGATAAGAAGTAGGAAATAATTCTGTATGGAAATACAGATTTTTTTTTCTTTTGGATTCCTTGTAAAATTATATGTGAAATGAGCAGGTCAAATGGTAGGCAACCTACTGTTCTTCCATTGAAGCCGTTGGCTGTCCTGAAATTAAAAGCTGCACCAGCTAAACATGCAATGGGCTGTGTTTGAGGCATCTGCACTCAGCCCTGTAATGAAGCATGACTCTAATGTTTCTCTCCTGACAGGGAGAATGTGACCACTAGATTCGATTTCCCAAAAAGCACCTTCAGACCCCTTATATACCTTGAACGGCAAATGACTTGGTTAATTTCTGTAGGTACACTATTTACTCAATTAAACTGGAATATCACTGAGTCAAAGGACCATCTAATTACCTGGTATAATAAATCAAGCACAACTAATTTGGTTGTTCTTAATGTCACAGCACTTTTTTCAAGGTCACTGCCAAGGTATATGCAATTAGCAGCTTGTTTCCCTTAAGGAGTAGTCTGGCCAGACCTAATCGTTCCTTGGTGAGAGAAGTAATTTGGCAACAACCTGCTGTGTTGCTATAATAAACACCTCAGTTCTCTCTCTCTCTCTCTCTCTCTCTCTCTCTCTCTCTCTCTCTCTCTCTTTCTCATTTCCAAAGCATTTCTTATTCAGTCTCTCAACTGACAGTGATGCTGTGTGCATCAGGACAAAACATTGCTGGATCCTGAGCCAACTTCGCCATCCTTTTATGTTCGAAATTATTGCGTGGATTCAAATAAATTTATCATTTCATCCAATGACTTTGTTACATATTTGAACATCAAATCATCAGTCATCATGAAATCTTTAAGAATCTAAAGAATAGGAATAATTTAAAATGTAGCTTTGTGCTTATTTTACACTTCTGCCGTTACTATTACTGTATCTAAGCTGGTTTGGTGTGGGGTGGGGCATCTAATTTAAATCCAAAAATTATTTAGCCCTGTGTTTACTGAAAGCAATAATGTTTGGTATTTACATACATCAATTGTGTAAAGCACACTTAGGCATTCCTTACCCTCGTCATTCTAGCTTTCCACTTGGGTTCCTGGAAGCAGCTCATTTTCCTTTTTTCCCTCCCCTTCCCTCCCCGCTCCCCCCTCCCTCATGAACCCTTAATAATTTATAAATTATTATTTTATCTTATCTTACACTGCCCGGTGTCTCCCTTCACCCACTTTTCTGTTGCCCATCCCCCAGAGAGGAGGTTATATGTAGATCCCTGAGATCAGTTCCCCCTTTCTATCCCACCTTCTGGTCCGGTATCACCACTCTCACCACTGGTCCTGAGGGGTTTATCTGTCCTAGATTCTCTGTGTTTCCAGTTCTCATCTGTACCACTGTGCATCCTCTGGTTTAACCAGATTTGCAAGATAGAATTGGGATCATGATAGTTGGGGGAACTAGAGGAAGGTTGTGAGTTTCATTGTTGCTACACTGAACTCTGAGTGACTCATCTCCTCCCTACTACACCTCTGCAAGGGATATCCAGTTGTCTACAGATGAGCATTGGGCCCCCATCACATGCTCCCTTCATTCACAATGATATGATCCCCCGCCCTGCCTTTGTTGCTTGAAACCTGGTCCCCTCAGCCCTTCATGATCACACATGTTGGTGTGCTGCTTTCAAGTGGGTTTTGTTGCTTCTGGGCTAGATGGCTGCTTATATACTTTCAAGTATTTAAGATCCCAAACAATATACCTCTCAATAGCCAGGCACCATCAGCCTTCTTCACCACACTTACTTATGCACACATTCGTCTGCAGCGTTTATGTGGGGAAGGTGATCACACAATGATAGTTTTTGTTCTTTGGTGTCTACTACCTGATCTCTTCAACACCCTGTGTTCACACAGGCTTGTGTGCTTCTTTTCTGTGGGCTTTGTTGCTTCCAAGCTAGATGGCCATTTGTTTGCCTTCAAGCCTTTAAGACCTCAGACGCGATATTTTTGATAGCCGGGCACCATCAGCTTTCTTCACCATGTTTGTTTATACACACGTCAGTCTTCAGCAATCATGTTGGGAAGGTGGTTATTATGCAATGGCCATTTAGCTAAGCAAGGTGCACTTGTATTAAGGGAATGCACGCAAGGAGGCCCAATGTCCACCTACTAACCTACTACTAAATCTATAAATATATGCACATAGGTCTATTTCCCCCATAATCATAAATATATTTACATATGTACATGTCTGTATTTAGGCTTCTATGTGTGCCCTTTGCTTCCTACTCCTTTCCTCTATTTCCTTACGCTTTCCTCCTCTCCCACTACCATGTTCAGCCTTCATTCTGGTTTCAGTAATTCCTCTCAGTTACCTTGCCTTTGGTCACTCCCTACCAGTCCTCCCATACCCTCCCTCCACTGGTTTGGAACCACTCATTGTTCCCTTGTCCCTGGGTTGGCCAACACCTCCTCCCTACCCCTACCTTTCACACTCTCATGTCCCTCCGGGACCGTTGGTCCATTATTTTCTTCTCACATTGTTTGTCCAGCCTATCTTATCTAGGTGGATCTGCGGATATATGAATATGTGTATAAAATTGGGGATGGCTTTGACATCACCAAAGTGGCACATAAGAACATGGTGACGAAGGCAGCAACACTGACAAGCTAACAAACAAGAAAGCCACTGACATACAAAATTTAAAAGAAGAGAAAAAAAAGAAAAGAAAAACCTGTTAGTAGTTCAACGTCTGTTTGCTGACCTTTAGGAGTGTTTCCCGGACGAATCTGATGGGGTACCACATCCTGGCCCCAAATCCCATTCTTTATACTCCCTCAGGACCTCCTTGCTCTGCTTCCCCTGCTGCTCCATCGCATGCCCCCAGTATTTTGCCTCAATGTGGTGGGGTCAGCCCACTCACACATCCATATTATGTCTCCAGTGCTGTCCCATGTAGGGCCATGGGTCAGTGCAGGATGTTGCATCTCACCATGGGGCCGGCTATATGGTCCTCTCTGTATATTGGGTCCTTCAAGCTGGGCTATCGTCCTCTGATCTGGGATATCGTCCTTAGAGCCCAGGTGTGCTCTGCTCCGTTGTTCCTCCTTCCTTTGCTTCAGCTTCCGTCTGGGTGTGGTGTGGTAGGTCTGTTCCTTTCCCATACCAGATGATCTATTTTCATTTTCTGTGGTACTCCCTTCAATGGTGGGAGTCGGTCTAATTCTGGTTAGGGCCAGTGTATGATCCAGTCTCTTTGTGGATTCCTCCTCGTGTTACGTTGCCCTGCTGGTTTGGCGTGTCATGGTGGGGTCAGTATGCACGTTCCAGTCCTGTGGGACACAACCAATACTCTCCCCCGTGTGGGTTAGTGCCCTGTTCCCCCATGCAATCAAATCAGTTTCTCCCTCCACCTGCCCCCCTTCCCCTTCTTTATGCTTGGCTCTGATGTACCTCCCTAGGTGTGGCCTGCCCTCCCTCCAACTATCTTGGCTTCCACCCGTTTATTGTGAGAGAGGTGTTTATTCTTCTGTTCCTGGCGTGCTGATTGTACTTACCTCAGGAGACTCATGTTGTATCTGTCCTTTTGAATTTGGCTTACCTCACTTAACATGATTCCTTCCAGTTCTACACATGAAACAATGTATTTCATGTGATCGTCCATGCTTTTCAGTGCTGCATAATACTCCATTGTGTGTATGTGCCAGAGGTTACTAATCCACTCATCTATGATGGAAACTTAGGCTGTTTCCAAGTCGTTGCGATTGTGAATTGTGCCACAATAAACATTGGAGTACAGATGACTGGTCATGTTTTATTTGTTGCTTTCACCAGGTATATGCCCAATAGAGGGATGCCTGATTCATAGGTAGATAGATTTACATTTTCTTAAAGTATCACCAGATTGCTTTCCACAGTGGCTGTACAAATCTACACGACCACCAGCAGTAGAGGAGGGCTCCTACTTCACCACAGCCCCTCCAACACTTGTTGCTCTCTGATTTGCTGAATTAGGCTAGCCTCCGGGGTGTTAGGTGGTATCTCATGGTTGTTTTGATTTGCATTTCTCTTATGGCTAATGACCTGGAACATTTTCTCATATGCTTATTGGTCATATGGGTCTCCTCCCTAGTGAAAGTTCTTTTCAGTTCTTTTGCCCACTTCCTTAGGGGGTTAACTGTTTTCCTCTTTTTGCAGGTCACGGTGGTGTTGTAGATTTTAATAATGAGCCCTTTGTCCGTTGTGTCATTACTAAAAATCCTCTCCCAGTCTGTGGGTTGTCTTGTCACCCTCTTGGTGAAGTCTTTTGAAGTGCACAAGTGATTTGTTCTTATGAAATCCCATTTGTTGATTTCCAGTTCACCTGTGTGTGTACCCTTCCCTATTGCAGTGAGCCTATGAGCTCCCTAGGCCAGTGCTCTGAGGTTAGTCCCAATTCCCTCCTTGATGGTCCCGATGGTTTGGGGTTTAACTTCTAGGTCTGTGATCCACCTTGAGTTTATTCTTGTGCATGGGGTGAGGTTAACGTCTTGTTTCATCTTTCTACATGAGGATATCCATTGTTTCCAGCACCACTTGTTAAAGGGGCATCTTATTCACTCTTGATGGTTTGGGGGCCCTTGTCAAGCAAGGATCAGTTGTCTATATGCTGATGGTTTTATTCTTGGGCTTTCTATTCTTTTCCACTGGTCTGAGTGTCTGTCGTTGTGCCAGTACCACTGTTTTGGCCACTGTAGCTGTGTAATAGGCATTAAAATTGGGTAAGGCGAGTCCTCCAATTGTGTCCTTCTTCTTAAGGAGTTCTCTGCTAATTCTGAATTTCTTCCCACTCCATAAGAAATTTGTGGTCAGTTTTTCCAATTCTTTGAAGAAGGTTGGTGTTATTTGAATTGGTATATCATTGAACTTGTAAAGTACTTTAGGTAGGATTGTCATCTTTACTATGTTAAGCCTTCCAGTCCATGTGCAGGGGATGTTCTTCCATTTGTGGAGGTCACTTTTTGTTTCCTGTAGTAGGGTCTTATAGTTTTCCTTGTATAGAACTTTAGTATTTTTGTTAAATATATTCCTAGGTATTTCAGTTTATTCTTAGCTACTGTGAAGGATACTTCCTTCTTAATCCCCTCTTCCATGGTCCTGTCTGATGTGTATAGAAAACTTACCGACTTCTGTTTATTGATCTTGTATCCTGCCACTCTTCCATATTCCTCTATCACTGTAAGTACTCCAGTTGTGGAGATTTGGGGGTTTTCAATGTACAGGATCATGTCATCTGCAAATAGCGATAGTTTCATCTCCTCCTCTCCCATTTGGATCCCTTTGATGTCCTTCTGCTGTCTTATGTTGTTAGCCAGAACCTCCAAAATGATATCGAATAGAAGTCAGGACAGGGAGCAGCCTTGTCTTGTACCGTTTTTCAGTGGGATTGACTATGATGTTGGCCATTGGCCTTTCATAGATAGCTTGTATCCGCTTGAGGAACTTACCTTCCAATCCTATCTTCATGAGTGTCTTGATTAGGAATGGGTGTTGGATGTTGTCAAATGCTTTTTCTGCATCTATGGATATTATCATATGGTTTTTATTCTTTTTCTTCTCGATGTGGTGTATAATATTGATGGATTTTTGGATTTTAAATCATCCCAACATCCCTGGGATGAATCCTACCTGGATGTGGCGGATGATATGTTTTATATACTTTTGTATTCTATTGGCCAATATTTTGTTAAGGATTTTTGCATCTATGTTCATTAGAGATATTGGTCTGTAATTCTCTATACCTGTGGGGTCTTTTCCCTGTTTGGATATCAAAGTAATGTTGGCTTCGTAGAATGAGTTTGGGAGTTTGCCATCCTCTTCTATTTTATGGAATACTTTGTGGTGGATCAGTGTCAACTAGTCCCTGAATGCTTGGTAGAATTCTGCTGTGAAACCGTCTAACCCTGGGCCTTTTATTGCTGGTAGGTTTTTGATGACCCTCTCTATTTCTTCTTTTGCTATGGGTTTGTTGAGGTTCTTGTTTTCTGTCTGAGATAATCTAGAGAGAGACTGTTTTTCCAAAATTTATCCATGTTTTCCATGTTTCTGAATTCATTAGAATACAGACCTTCATAGTACTTTGTGGTTATCCTTTTAATCTCATTGAGGTCTGTTGTTATTGCCCCTGATTCATCCCTCATCCTGGTTATTGATGTTTGCTCCTCTCTATCCTTGGTAAGCTTTTCCAGAGGACTGTCAATTTTGTTAATTCTTTCATAGAACCAGCTTTAATCTGCATTTGTCTTTTGCATTGTTCTCTTGTCTTCCTACTGGTTTAACTCCGCCCTGATTTTTATTATTTATTCTTTTTTGCTATAGGAGGGGTTGTTCTGCTGACTCTGTTCTAGTTGTTGGAGGTTTTGTGTTAACGTATCTGTCATACGCCTCTCTTCTTTTTTCATATATGCATTTAATGATATCAAGCTACCTCTGATAAATGCCTTCGCAGTGTCCCATAAGTTTTTATATGTTGTATTCTCATTCTCGTTAATTTCTAGAAACTTCCTAATAGCCTCTCTGATCTGGGACTGTACCCATTCATGTCACAGGAGATCGTTGTTCATCCTCCAATTGGTTTCCCTTGCTTTTCTGGGTGCCCTTTTATTGATCTCCAGCTTTATGGCATGGTGGTCTGAGAAAGATGTCTGGATAATATCTATGTGTTTGAATTTACTCAGGCTGGACTTGTGTCCCAGCATGTGGTCTATTCTTGAAAAAGATCCATGTGGACTTGAGGAGAATGTGAAATCCTTTGCATTTGGATGGAAAGCTCTATAAATGTCTGTCAGGCCCTGTTGTCTAATTACACTGTTTTGCTCTCTGACCTCTTTGCTGAGCTTTCCCAGTGCTCTGTCTTTCTCTGATAGCGGAGTATTAAAGTCACCTACTATGATTGTTGATTCTGTGATTTCTGTTTTCATCTTTTTAATAGTTTGTTTGATGAAATTCGCCACACCATTGTTTGGAGCATAAATATTCAATATGCTAAGTGCTTCTTGGTTATGTAGTGTCCCTCTTTGTCTATTTTTGTGGTTTGGATCTTTAGGTCCATTTTGTGGGAGATTAAGATAGCCACCCCTGCCTTTTTGGAGTTACAATTTGATTGGTAAACTTTCTGCCAACCTTTTATTCTTTGCATATTCTTGTCTGTGCACTTAAGTTGTGTCTCTTGCAGTCAACAGATTGATGGATTATATTTTCTGAACCAGCCCTCAAGCCTTTTTATTTTAATGTAAGAATTGAGTCCATTGTTTTCACTAGTGGATACATAGTTGCCATACCCTGTTTTTTGTTTTGGGGTCATTACCTATCTGCCTTCATATCAGTGTGCTGTGTTTGAGTGGAGAGTTTCTACCTTGTCTTCTTTGTCATCTGAGACTTTGTTGTCCTGGTAATTGTTGCTGGCATGTTGGCTTCTAGATGTAGGTGGGCTATATGGTGGTCTCCTGTTTTTTCTTGGTGGAGGTTGATCCTCTGGCCATAGAGAGTCAGCCAGTATCTTCTGCAGGGTCGGGTGACTTGCAGCATATTCTTTGAGTCTTTCCTTGTCCTGGAAGACCCTTATCTCACCATCTACCTTAATGGATAACTTGGCAGGGTACAGGATTCTGGGGGAGGCATATTTTTTCTTTCAGGTTTTGGAAGATGTTGCTCCATTCACTCCTCCTCTTCATGGTATCTGCTGATAGGTCTGAGCATATTCTAACCTGTGCTTCTTTGTGACTGCCTTCCTTTCTCTTGCTGGCCATAATATTTTTTTCCCTCCAAGTTGGATATTTTTACTATTATGTGTCTTGGCATGTTCTTCTTGGGGTCTAGTCTAGCTGGAATCCTTTCTGCTTCCTGTATGAGTGCCTGGTTCTCCCTTGTTAGGGTGGGAAAGTTTTCTTCCAGAAATTTCTTTGCTATGTTGGCTGTTGACTTGTGTGTTGTGTTGTGCTCCACTGGACCGAATATTCAATTATTATTCCTTTTCATAGCATCTGTCATTGATCTCAGGCTATCTTCTGTTTCTTTAATTTTCCTATCTGACTGTCTTTCTTGCTTGCTTAGGTCTGTTTGAGTGTCCTCGAGATCACTGATATGGTTCTCTGCCTCCTCAAGCCTAATCGTAATTCTCTGACCTTGTGTGTGGCTTCTGCTACCTCCTCTATTAGCTCCTGCAGTTCCCTTTGGTGGGTGGACTTTATCTCTCTCTTATGGACTTCATCTCCTCTATTGTGGACTTCATCTCTATCATTGCACCCTTATTCTGGGTTGCTTCCCTCAGCTCCTGAATTACTGTGAGCAGACTTCTGAAAATTTCCTTCTGTGGGAGATCTGTATCTGTTTCTTCTATGAGAGACATTAGCTCTGCTATGTGCTTTGTCTCTCTGCTGTTGTTTTTTGTTGGGAGTGATGTGGTCTGTTGATTTTTCCTCCATCCTTTCATTGAACCCATGTTTCTGGGAGGCCAAGGGACCCTTATCTGTGTTACTGTTAAGGATTCTTTCAGGCGACTGCCTATGACCTACTATAAGGATGGGTCAGACTGCTGTGTAGGCAGAGTTCCCCGAAGGCCTAGGGATCTGCAGTGGTGAGATGTTTCAGCAACTGGAGTGGGGGCTGGAGCCTCAGTGAGTGCCCTCAGGCTGCTTTCATCTTGTCTGTCAGGGTACCCTTTGCAGCTCTTTTTTGTGTTTAGTAATAAAAAAGAAACATTTTTTAAATTAAAAAATAATTTTAAAAATATTTTTCGAGGAAAAGGAAAAAAGGAGAGCGAGAAAGGAGAAGCTATCAAAGAGGAGAGAAAATAAGTGGTAAATGTGGAAGTGGAAGGAGAAAAAAGAGATATAGGGAAAACCAATAGAAAAGCGGCATAAGATAAGTAATAGCAATAATGAAAAAGGAGGAAGAGAGAAGAGAAAACACAGAAAGTAAAAGAAAGAAAAGAGAAAAACCAGCACAAGATATATATATTTAAATTTTCCTCCTTTTTCCTCCAAGTTCTAGTGATGCCTAATAGAATGTGCAGGTTGGCGTGGCCTCACTGCCACAGGATGTGGTGCTGATCTGGGCTCTCGAGCCGGGCTATGTGTGGGGGAAATGCTCTTCAGATCAGCAAGCCCTCCCAGGTTCCTGCAGGCCTGTAGAGTTGAGCCTGTGGGGAGAGGCTATGCAGGCGGGAGCAGCACCACAGGGGCGGGCCTCCTGCACCGGCCGGAAAAGGCTGGGGCGCAAGGGGTGCTGAGGGAGGCACGGGCAGCAGTGCCCACCTCCTGTGCCGGCTGGGAAGGGCTAGGGCAGGGTTTGGAGCTGGCACGGGAGGCCCTGCAGGGCACCATGATGGTGAGAGCCGGCTGGATTGCACAGACGGCTCTGGTGGGGCTGAAAAGCCACGTCCTAGACTCCCTAGCAGGCTTTTCCCTTGAGGGCCCTGTGAGCAGTGCTGGCTCCTCAGCTACATGGTCCAAGCTGAATGGGAAACCGCGGCAATGGCGGTAGATGGTCCCCCATGGGGGTCGCCCAGGCAGCCCCTGGGTGGCCTTCAGGTCAGTTACCCCGGCCTTGGCTGAATGGAGGGAGGGACACAGGCCCAAGGGCAGATCGCTGCCACGTGGGGAGAGGGGAACTGTGGGAAAGGGAAGCATCTCTCCTAGTGGGGTCCCACAAGTGGGCAGCTGCAGTAGAGGGTCTCAACACTACTGTGCATGTCTTAGAAGAGCAGGCAAGTGACTGGGTGCGGGGTCCTAGTCTGCGGATGGAGTGGGGCTGTATCAGGTCTCAGCTGCAGTGTCAGCAGCCTAGGGACCCGAGATGTCCCACGAATCGGGTCCTATATCCCAAGGCCCTGGCTCAAGACAAAAGCGTGGAGTGGGGGTGGGGTGCTGTCCTGGGGGGATATTTTGCTCGCCAGACTCCTAGCACTCAACTCCCTGGACACTAAGCCTGCCTTGTTCAAAAGTGCTCTCAGAGTGTGCGGGTCCCCTGGTCCGCCATCCTCCCAGAAGTCTTCCTAATGTGTGGCATTTTTCCCTTCTCTGGAAAACTGCGTCCTCTGTGATCCCATGACATTTCTTTCACGGATTCTCCCAAACTCTCTTCAGTCATCTTTCTCAGTCTGTTTTCCTTCTTTCCATCCTCAGCCTCCTCCCAGTCCGTGTGTGCCTGCAGCCTGGTCCTGGGGACTCACAGATCAGCATCCAAACCATGCCATCTGTCTTGTGAAGCTCCTCGCGCCCGATGGCACAGGATGAACTGCCCCTTTGGGTTTCTGAGACTGTAAACTCCTTGTGGGAGTAGAAAGCCTTACCTCTCTCCCTGGGGGTGGCTGGTGGTTTCAATGGCTAGCCTTGTGGTTAACAGCACAGTGGGTAACCCGCCATGCCAGAATCAACTGGACGGCAGTCAGTTTGGCTTGAATCCTGTGAAATGGATCCATCTTTTCACAGTCACAACAAACGGCTTGGCCCCATGTACAGTGAAGAGTTAACTGGGTTTCCTAACTGCTCCTGCAGGGGAGTATGCCCCCTTGAGGCTGAACTTATTGGAAAGCCTCATTAAGGAAACAAAATAGTATTGAATGAGGCTTGCTGCCCTCAAGTAGACCAGTGGAGACTTCAATGGTGGCTCCTGGAAAGCAGCGCAGAGGTTCCTCAATCAAATAACCATGGAACGGCCAGATGCCCCCATCGGTCCCCTCCTAGGGCAGAGGCAGATGTGCAGAACTCTTCAGGAAAGGGCCAGACATGGAAGCGTTGCCTCCAGTGGTGCAGAGACCTAGCTGAGGATATGTTCAGGAACAGCTTCACATGTTGATAGTTTTGTTGAACGAAACTGTCTGTGATGTTGTAGCGATACTTTTTGACTTTCACTTCTCTATTAGTTGACTGGTTTCACTAATAAAAGATTTACTGAAATGGAATCAAGCTAGAAAATAGTGTGTAGCTTTGAAGCAACACCTAATAACGTCCTATATTGATGATCAAAAACCAAACAAAACCCACCGCTGTTGAGTCCAGACTGATCCACGGGGACCCTTGTGAGTTGCAGAGACTAACTGTTCAGCCTGCTCTTTCTCTAGTGGCGCAGCCGGTGGTTTCAAACTGCTGACCTTGTGGATCGAAACCGAATGCATAACCACTTCATCACCAGGGAAATGCTTTCATGTATGTTTCTAACGGGGTAAAATACATATTACCAAAAACGCACCATTTCCACCAGTTTGGAGGGCGCAGTCTAGTGATATTAATCATATTCACAATGCCGTGCAATCGAGCATTCCTTTTGGGGGGCACCTTCCAAGCCAGGGAGTCCAATCAAAGTCCAGTGACTTCCAAACTCACAACTTCAGGATCGCAGTCATCTGCTTTTTCTCACACGTGGGCACTTCAGCCATAAATCCAGTGGAATATCTCAGCTCCCCTAATTTGCTACAGGTGTGTTTTAGGTACACTACAGTTCACGTAGAGGGGCTTCCAAACTGAATCCCTCTGCTGCGGCGTATGAAGGATGCTATACACCTCAAATGGCCAAGTATAATTGCTATTTCCATATTCTCTTTCCTTTTCCCATGGCATGTTTTGGTCCTGCAGGCATAGCTCTGCTTTGGTGAGTGAGTGAAAGCTTTGCCCTATCTCCACCTCTCATCGTTTGGGAAGTACGCAGGCACTTAAATTTGATCTGTGCACGTCAACAATCCATACGTTTTAGTCTAAATACTGTCCTCTACATGTATACTTTCCTTTACCCAACAGTATTTTAATTTTTATTCCATGGGCTAAATTAATCGTATTATTAATAGAATTACCATAGCCCCCCATAGGGATTATTTATTATATTGCCCAATAAAATGGTAATGCTGTGTCTAAAATGAACCAGGAGCATATATAAAGCATAGGTATATGAATGCATTTTGAGCCTGCACTTAATTATATGTCACAACCTAAGCACAATTTCTTCTATATTTTTACATCATTTTATTGGGAACTCTTAAAGATTTATAACAATCCATAATTCCATTAGATCAAGTCTCATTGTACAATTGCTGCCACAATCATTTTCAAAGCATTTTCTTTCTTCTTGAACTCTTTGATTTCAGCTCCCTTTTATCCCCTCCCTTCCCCACCAGGCCCCCCAGGAACCCATGTTTATCATATCATATTATATTTATTATATTATATTTGCCATCCAGTATATCTGTTCACCTGTAATTCTGCTATTCATTCTGCTCAGATGGGGTTATACAGTCATTATTGCTATCTGCTTTCCCCACCCTCCTTCCCCCCACACACCCTACTTCTTCCCATACCCTCAGGGATTCATTTCTCCCATTACTCTTTCAAAGGGCTTTATCTATCTTGGAATTCATGCATCCAACTATCTTAATTATACAAATGAACATATGCAGGTCTAACAAGATTAAGGAGGCAAAACAAAGACCATTATAGTTAGAGGAACAAATATAGAAATAGAGGATCGTGTTGTGTTTCATCAGTACTATCCTGCACCCTGGATATGTCCTCCCTTTCTGTGGCCCTTCTGTGAGGGACTGTCCAATTATCTAACAGGTGGTTTTGAGTCTACACTTTATCTGTGCTCCTTCACATCAATTTGATTGCTTGTTTTTGAAATTCTAATACCTATTCCCGTCAACACCTTATGAACACACAGGTTGGTGTGCTTCTTCTATGTGGGCTTTGTCTCTTCCCTGTTAGATGGCTGTTTTTTAACTTTAAGCCTTTAAGACCCCAGGCACTATATCATTTAATATCCAGGCACCATCTGGTTTCTTCACCACATTTGCTTATGATGTGGCCCTATTCAGTATTTACCCTCATGAAGAGATCAAGAATATAATGATATCATACCTATATCACTGACGATATAGATGCTATAGTAAAATGTGGTGAAGAAAATTGATGATACTTGTCTAACAAAAAGAATAACATCTGGAATCTTAAAAGCGTCACTTAAATCAAGCAGCCAACTAAGTCCACATGGAAGAAGTACATCAGCCTGTGTGATCTATGGATTGTAAATAATAAAATTCAAGACCAGGGGAGGGAACTATACTTGTGCTTAAATTCTGAGCATTCAGTTTGCAGAAAACTGTGGAAGGCAGTGGAATCCGTTTGAAGAGGCCCTCCCCACATAGTACTTGGGTCAAGCCTCCATTGACTCCCCAGATCATTGGCTATGGATGTGAATAACCTTAGTATCAAACAGAATTCATTATAAAATACATTATTGCTGACAGGTTAAAATTTAACACCATATCGTATGCATTTTTCCTACTAGGTGAGCATTGAGCATCTTGCTCTGAGTTATTGTAGCCAGTGTGTGTGTGTACATATATATTTGTTGTTAGGTGCCATAGAATCGGTTCCGACCCAGAGTGGACCTTCTGCACAATAGAAGGAAACACTGCCCAGTCCTGCACCATCCTCACAATTGTTCATGTGCTTCATACCATTGTTGCAGCCACTGTGTGCATCCATCTCCTTGAGGAACTTCCTCTTTTTTTCTGTTCCTCTGCTTTACCAAGTGGGACAGCTTTTTCCAGGGACTGGCCTCTCTTGACAACATGTCTAAAGTATATGAGATGAAATCTTCCAAGACCCATTTGTTTGTTCTGTTAGCGGTCTATGGAACGTCCAGCACCACCGTTCAAATGCACTGAGTCTTCTCAGATCTGATGGAGAGAAATGATGCATTCTACTCCCATACAGATGTACACACCTGGATACCAACTTACACGGGCAGGTTTACTCTGCCATATAGTGGCTCTATGAGTCAGAAAGCACTTGATGGCAGTGAGTTTGATATCTATGCTTGTTGTGGTATACCTCAGACTACACGCAGGAGCTTCCAAAAGTTCACGAAAGAAGAGAACTGAAACATACGTTAATTTTCCATGCACTTTATGAAGCTCCTTTATGTAGCCTGAGGTATTACACCATAGCAGTGAGGGATTGGAAACAAAGGCGAGATCTGTCGCAGATCTTGGGAGAAAAGTAGATCCTTGTCTATGAACAATAACACAAAAGACATGTTGTAAGGGTTGAGAGGCGGGGATATTCTTGTGTGATGGCATTTTCACAAGAACAGCTTGTTCTGCTTCAGCAGGTCCAAGTGGACTTGTATATCTGTCATTTAAAAGCACCCACGAGTGAGTCCCGGGGCTGGGAACCTCATTATGCATGCTAAGCCTGAACTCGTCAAGTAGCATTAGGAAGAAATTAGAATGATGCATGAAGTCCTTCGTACTTTGAGTCCTCGACCCCCCAGTTTGCTGCCCAGCCTGCTACAATACAAGAGCTCCTCCGAAAAAGCAAAAAACACAGAGCCTCTCAACACTCCTCTGATCCATATTCAGATGTAAGGATACGTGTGACCCATTTACAGGTCGGTTTTACTCATCACACAGCTTATTGATTGCTATAGAAATTGATTTATATCATGTTCAAAACTTTTCCATTCACGCTTAAAAAGCTGAGATGATTATCGCAGGCAGAAAAAGAGAAAGACCATTTCAGGTCATGAAAAAGACACGAAAGATGCAGGAGGCTGGAAAGGACAAGGAGCACATGGAAGATCACTAATAAGATCGTTCCAGCTGGCACCGGGTCAGGAGGCATAAAGGAGATGGGGAACTGGACCCCAGAGTGAAACATTTGCATGCCACCTCTGAAGAGTCCTTGGCACGCTGATGTGGCGTGATGAACGAGCCGGGTGAGCGCGTCAGCCCAGTGGGGCAGCAGAAGATGGACTGAGCGGGAGAAACTAGTTAGAGAGCTGTGGGCGTAAGGAAGGCAAGCAGTGAAGAAGACATGACATGGAGTGAGAGAAGAATAAATCGATGAGATGATTCCAAAGAAGAAACAGCAAGTCTCCAAGGCAGACTTAATATCGGAGATAAACAAGCCAGAAGGGGGAAAAAAATAGAAGAGATGTGAGAGAGAGGATAGCACATGACCCAGGACTGAGTTCCATGATTGGCCCTGTCACTCTAGAGCTATTTAAACTTGAATAGATGTCCCAGCCTTCCTGAGTATCCATAGAATGAGAGCATCAACCCGGTCACCATCTCTTCCTTCCCACCCAGTGATCCGGTTCAGGGGTGCCCAAGAGTGAGTTAGGCTTCCGGTTTCCTGGCCTCTGCCTCACCCCTCAAAACCGTCTCTACTATTTCCCTTATTGTTGTGTGGAGAAGCTTTGTTAACTTGGCAATGCACTTCTAGGTAAATGATTCATTAGAAAAGCATACCCATGTTTATGCATAGACAGGATGGAAGCATATTGACCTCGCTGTGTCCCATATGCATCTTCTGCTCAGCAGGGACTCTGGCATTACAATGGTGAGTGAAGGGAAGGGAAGAAAGGAATGCATTCCCCAAAGTTGTTATGACTGAACTACTTTGCAAACAACTTCTTAAAGGTAAACCTTCATGATGTCGGTATAGATAAGAGTGGTTGAAAAAATATGTTTAATCTAAAACGTAGACATTCAGTGACGAAGCATGCTTACCCATTTCCATGGGTCCCTCAGTATTAAAGCATTTGAATTTTCTTGCAGGCAAATTCTTTTACAAATCACCTCCTTTTTTCACTCACTTCACAAAGGAGGCAGGAGTTTCCTCCCCTGCATTCCTGTGCATGTCATCCTGAGAAGAGAGGGAGACAGGTGGGAAAAGCCAGTCCTCAACCTTGGCTCCTTCAATTTTCCCAAAGAAGGCTGGGGAACCTTGGGAAAGGGAGAGAACTCTACCAGTGTAGGTCAAAGAGCACTGTGAGCAGATCATAGGCACCTCTGCTGAACACAGATATCAAAATGTGAACATTTTATTTCTCACTATAGCCTCCTTTTAAGTCTATACTTTTCTGAAGACTGGGTTTGCATCCCTCTAAGCCTCCATTGAAGAATTCTGCAATCTCCTTAGACAATGTCCAAAGAGCAGTTTAAGCATCCTCTCCAGACGCAAATCATGCTCCTTTCTTATGTTCTTTGGAGTTGAGGGTCAGAGAGAAAGCCAATGGGGCAAAATCAGCGGTAAGGCTTGCCAATGAAATTCTCCAAGACAGCTTCGGCTCCCCTCAAAACGAACGGGTGTATTTGTCCTTGGGGATGGGTGCCTGGGGGGGGGGGCGGGGAGGGACAGGTATTGGTGCCACTTTCTGGACTTTTTCTCATCAATGTAGAATTTAACTTCTTTTGTTAAAAACAGTTTTATTGACACATAATTCTAATTTTCTTAAAACTTCTTTATTATAAGCCCTCTTGTCATCTCATGTGCTTTGAGGAAAATCTGTTAAGATTACCTCCCCCTTTGGCACCTCAAAACCAGTCACCCTATTCCTAAAAGAACTGTCTATAACCATCTATTGACCACAAAGACATGTTTAAATACATTGTTTGGGATTAAATCTGTGCATTTACTAACAGGAATCAATCTTTTTTACTTAGCCTCATAGTAGACATCTAAATTACCATACAGCTTAAACAACACAGTTTATGCAAGTCAGATTTAAAACTGTAGATGAGCCATTTCACAGGGCTAAAGGCAAGGTTACACAGGGCTAAAGTCAAGGTTTCGCAGGGCTAAATTCAAGGTATTACAGGGCTGTGTTCCCCTCTGCAAACTGTAGAGGGAATGCATTGCCTTACATGTTCCACCTTCTAGAGGCCACCTACATTCCTGGGCTAGTGGCCGCCTTCCTCCATCTTCAAAGTCTACAACATCACATCTCTCTGTCAATTTTTACCCAGTCACATCTCCCCCTGGCCTAGAAAAGGTTCACTTTTAATGGCTCATGTGATTAGATGGAGCCTATTTGGATAATCTAAAATAATCCCCCCCATCTCAAGACCCTATCTTAATAACATTTGCAAAGTCCTTTTGCCATGTAAGGAAATATTTACAGATTCCAAGGATTAGGACACGAATCTGCTTAAAGAACTATTATCCTACCTCCCACTTAGGCATAAAATGTGCAATCATTACTCACTGCTATAGTCATGCATTGCAGAGTTTATATGGTAGGACTATCTATCATAGAACTGTACAAACAAGAAAATTAAAATGAAAAGTTCATGAAATTCTTCCTAAATGCAGATTTCATAACATAGCTCACTCCTCTACGGCCATCCAGTCTATTCCAGTTTCTAGTGATTCCTATAGTCAGAGAATTACCAAAATAGTTAAGGCACATATGCTTCTACTTTTTAAAATATTTTCTTACTTGCTTTGGTATTTGCTAATTAGAAAACAGAATTTATTTACTGAAAAATCTTTATTATGATTAATAAGAAATATTTGCCTTTTAGAAAAAGGTATATTTTTCTGATTTAGATTTCCCAATACATGTCTTTTATGCTTCACTGAAGCTATATTTTGAAGTCATAAATTATATTTCAGTCTCCTGACTCAAACTACTTATCTAGTGTTCCTGATATACCAAAACCATATAAAAATGATGTTTAAGAGTTTAGTATGCACTGTATCAAATAATTTCTGAAGTAGAAGAGTGAAACAAATACGCTTAAATTATTGTCTAATCTGGCAATTTCCGTGTTTGGGGGTGGACTAGATATGGAGCATTGGATGATGTGTTCTGATAAGATCTGTGACAGGAGAGATTTAAAAAATAATTCTCACTTTTCTCTCTTAAAGTTCAGAAAATTAAGAAAACTCTCTCATTATCTAATTTTTTCTCTTCAATTTTTGTTCAAATTGTAAGATGGCATGGAATTGCATGTATTTTTGCTTCTGTCTATTTATAATATGATTACATATATTTCCTCTCTAGTTGGGAAGGAAACGGCTGAGTACTGGAATTGCACTGCATTGTGTACTAACTGCTCCTGAATGGCTAATCTGGTGGGTGCAGAGCTGTTGCAAACACGTTTTGTTCAACTGATCCATCTACACTTACCGCACATTAAGATTGCTAGCAAGAGCTCTCCGCTTCTACCCACAAACATTTGCCTACATTTCTTTCTTTTTTTAACTTTCAGTAACTATTTTTTGGAAGACTGGATAATCGTGTACATTGTGGTAGAGATAAAGGGCTTGCATGTCTCCCCTTCATCCTGAAGTGGTAGGCATGGCTGAGATAGAAACATTGGATTTTTTATTATTAAAAATATAGAGGAAAGATCTGAGTACGTCCCCTGTTCTGGGAGACCTGTTGTCACATAATGGAACTATTTCAGCAGATGCTTGAGCTCAGGTGTGGTCTGACCTCGAGAAGGTAAACCGACCAGCCATGCAGGACAGAACAGATGAGGCTGGTCAACCGGTAGATCTTGATGAACTGAAATTGGTGTTAGAGAACAAACACTTGCAGAACGATTTCTGAGGACGTATACTTCTTGAGCTAAAAACTCACTTTATGGAAGTTAAGTGCAGCATTTTGAGTAGGCTTCTCTTTCCTAAGAAGACCACAAAAATATTCTGAATGTAGAACACTTTGTATGCAAGGCTGACACCTGCTTACCCATTTCTTTCTCATCTCAATCATTACAGTTAGGGGATCAGAGATACAGGAAGTGAAGTCACTCAACTGGCGAGGGTTAGGTGGGGAAGGACATCTTACTCAGTGGCAAGGACATCCTGAGTGAGGGACAAAAGTAAGAGCAGAGACAGTGAGGTGATTACTGGAGGACACTGTCTAAGCTATGGCTATAACTCAGCATATAGCACATAACTCAGCTTGGCAGAGCACCAAACTGCGAGGAGACTCATCAGGGGCGTCAAGGCAACAGCTTCCAGTGTCGAAGTCTCAGGGCTGCCATCGGCTGGTGCACATCCGTATGGCTGTGCCAGCTGCTGCAATGCTGAGATCTCTCCTAACAGGTAGTGAACACTGCAATCGTGACTGCAATACGCAATATTAATTGATGATTACAAATTCTCATATGACTCTATTCGTTCAAGCTAATAGTTGAAGGTTGTCACAACAACCATTTTTGAATGGGCTTCCTGTCATGGCACCATGTGAGATACACCCCCAGCACTGTCTGCCAGTCCGGCCCATGTCACCCAGCCTGCCTGGTTTGCTGGACATTTTTGCGAGGCCAGTTGTGCTCCAGGGAAATCATCAGTTTACTGCCATCTTCCATTACAGCGTTGCTATGACTTCCAAATATTTGACCTTTCCTTTGAGTTCTGTTGTCAGTCGGGTCCAGTAATTCATATGGAAGTCTTATGTGCGCAGTGCTTTGAAATTTATAAATTCACATAAATAAACAGATTTCTAAGACCCATAGTGTAGGAGGCATCAGGCTGATCAAGGTGTTTACTAATGGGTGACTATTTAGTCTCCTGGTGCCTCTGTGTCTCTGCAGGCAAAAGCATTGCAAAATGACTGTTATTTGTGACTTTGCTGCTAAAAACATCGAGGGATAACTCAGTTATTTACGATGTCTTTAAGGCTCTCTTGAATCTTGCATATCCGTGTGATTGTCTTTGAACCTAGTGCTTTTATTATTCTAAGGTTAAGAAACTGTGACTAGTTAAGTAACATTTGCATAAATAAGAGTTTAGGAATATTTAAGTTCTTTGATGTTTGTCTTGTAACCAATTCCCTTGTGTAAGAAGAGTATAAAAACCAAGCTTCAAATATACTCGGGACTTCAGTCCATCAGATTGAAGTCCTCCCGATCCCATGCTTTGTATGTATCTCTTTCTTTTCCTTTCATCCGCACGCCTCATTTCGAACCCAGCTTGATGCGGGATAGCTGGTCTAATCCCCCACCCTATAGAACACAGGATCAAAGAAGTTTGGGTAAGTTTCATGATTTTTTGTTTTAAATCTCATCAACATGATCTGCTGAATGTGCAGCAGAAGAAATGAGATTTCTGTAGAACAGATTTAGTGCAAAAATTAAAATTGCCATGAAGGTCTTTTAATAAAGTACTGGAATCCAGACCTCCCTAAGCTCAAGCTTTGAAGAGCAATGATGTCACTTTAAGGACTAAGGCACTCCGGACCCAGCTGTGGCATTTGTCATCACCAAATGCATACCAAAGTTGAACAATAAATAAAGAAGACCAATGAAGAGTTGGTGCATTTCAATTATGGTGTTGGTGAAGAACATTGAAAGAATCGTGGAATGCCAGACGAATAAACAAATCGCTCTTGGAAGTACAGCCAGAACGTTTATTAGGCGTGAAGAGGGTAAGGTTTCATTTCAAGTGCTTGGATGGGCTTTCAGGCGAGAACAACCCTGGAAAAGGGCATCGTGCTTGCTAGAGGAGAGCGTCAGCACAAAGGAGGGCGGCCCGGGGGAGACGTCCCCACAGAGTGGCTGCAGCAAGGGGCTCAACGAGACCAAGTATCAGATGGTGCCTTCACTTCTTGTGTACATAGGATCACTATGGGTCGGAACTGACTCCACAGCATCTAACAACAAGCAAAAACAAACAAACAACAAACCATAGAACAAGTACTATGAGAATTGCTCCTATTTGTCTCATTCACTACTTTACCCATAAGGTCCAGAAGAATGCCCAGGACATAAATGAATTTATTAATTATGGGGAAAAGATAAATAAATTGCCAAAAAGAGGTTGCTTGATATTGGTGGATCGTGAAATTTCACTCACAACATGACTGTAATGAAGACAGTTTGGGGGGGTTTTGTTTGTTTGTTTGTTTGTTTGTTTGTTTGTTTGTCCTCCTATGTTTCTTTAGGTACTACTTCTCGACTCCCACACAGAATTTAGCAGTGGGGAGAGCGGGATGCGGAAACTGCTTTTAAAAGTCTGAGTGATAACTTACAGCAAGCAAAAGCTTAAATTATTATCAGTTATGGATTGCCCCATTAATGAGTAATGACCTTCAGTTTAGTGGATTGTAACCATCATTGTAAAAACGAACAAAAACAACAGCAAATTTCAGCATGTACTGCGCAGTCATTGTCGTCCTTATTTGCTAAATCCTATTCCTGGTGTGTGTGTGTGTGTGTGTGCTGATCTTTAATGAAAAATACATTATTTACTGTGGGATCATTTCAAGAGGTAGCATCGGATTATTTAACCATTTCAAGGGGCAGCGGATGGTCAACAACTGAGGGTACTGAAGAAAGGAGTCCACGCTGCCCTGAAGGCATTAACAAGACTCTGGGAATTGATGGAATTCCAACTGAAATGTGCTAATCAGTTGATGGAGCCCTGGAAGCACTTTTTCATGTATGCCAAAAAATGTGATACATAAGCGACCTGGTTATCTGACTGGAAGGGATTCCTGTTTGTATCTTTTCCAAAGATAGTGACCCAACAGGATGTTCAAATTATATAAAATATCATTAATGTCACACACAAGTACAATCCTGCTACAGACCATTCAAAAACAGCTGCAGCAGCACATTAACAGGGAATTGTCAGAAATTCAGGACCGATTCCGAAGGGAACCTGGACCCAGGGATATCATTGCTGACACCAGAAGGATTTTGACTGAAAGCAGAGAATACTAGAAAGCTGTTTACTTGTGTTTTATTGACTATGCAAAGTCATTTGACTGGGTGTATCATAAAAAAAACTATGGATAGAGTTGGTATTCAAAATGGGAATTTCTGGATTGGTGAAGGGGACAGATAACCTAGATCATAATCAGGAATTATCTGAGACACCTTTCAGAACTCCACAGGTCAGCCCCACCCCCACCCCTGCACAGAGAGATTCTGCAAGTAAAAGGAGAGAGAGAACAAATGGAAATGACTTTGACACCACGACACCATCGTTGTTCCACTGCCTCAACCACCATTTCAAAGCAAGGAAGTTTCTCGTTTTTATGTGCCTTCCTGAAACTGTCTTCTTTACGAGGAAAAGACGAAGCCCTGGTAAATTCATCAGTAAAAGTTATCTTGTGTTCATTTTCTGTGTGGGTTATATCCTCACCTCCACTCCCCAGTCCACCCCCCGAGAAGCAGGCATTGAGTTTGAAGACTACAACATAAAGTTCATAGCAAAAAACATGGGGTCCTTCCTGGCTTCAACCCACATGCTTCTTGTTTCTATATCATTCATAACTTCCATCCTACCTTTTTCACTGATTGTTTTTGCAAGGACATTTAATGTTTTCTTTTGAATTTTAAATTGGTCTATTGTATTCATTTTATAGGGCTGCCAAGTATATTGTTCGACTTTTCTGGAGGTCAGGGCTCCACAACAGGGTGTTGGCAGGGGCATAATCTCTCAGAAGGTCTGAGGGGAAAGAATCTGATCGCTACCACTTTCTGTCACCCCAGGTGTTCCACGGCTTGCAGGGTCACATAACTCCAACTCGGCCTCCTCCATCATACGGCTGTCTTCCTCCAGTGTGTCCTGGGGTGCGTCTCTTTCATGAGAAGCCCAGACTAACCACCTTCTCCGAACAAGGTCACATTCACAGGTGCTGAAGGGTAAGGCTTCAGCCTATTGGGTGAAAGAGACACAGTCACCAAGCAGGCTGGACTAGGTCTTAAATTAAGAATCAGATATCTATGTCTTTTGGACGATCCTGGAACACTGAGGTCATGAGAGAGAGAAGCATTTCCCACCAACTGAAGTCCCATAGAGATAGAGGTTCGAGGCGCATCACTTAGTGGTCATTTTATAGACAGCCCATGGTTCGGTTCTTTGTACAGCTAAGATTATAGCTTAGAACAGCAATCCAGTGAGACCTTATGACAGAGCTTCTTACTGTTTTATTTCGTTTTGATGTGTGACATTTATAAAATCCTCTGTTTGGCTCTCTATGAATAGTCACAGAGATTGAGTAGGAGTTGATATATTTAGATAGAAGCATTATTTAGGTTTGAATAGAAAGTTTTTTAACAACATTCTCGACTTGTAAAAATATTATAGATGTGTACAGGTGGAAAGAATTTATAGTATAAATCAATAGAGATTGTTAATGTTGCAGAATTACATTGAATACTGAAATTAATAGGTTCTTTTATCTAACTATTAAATTCTTGAGCTGTGAGGTAAGTTTTTTTGTTGCTGTTTTATCTTATATCAAAGAGTTACCTAATGTTTCTTCATTTTATTTTCAGATAGATGAGTTTGGAAGATTTAAAGCTGCACGAGTCTGATCCAGGAATTCATGTACTAGGCAATATTTCTATGGACAATATGATCTGTAAAGGTAAAAGATTTAGAAAGAACTTGATTAAAACAAGAAAAATAATTAAGAGTCAAATAGTGTCACCTCCCAACAATGAATTAGCTATTTCTGTTGGTTACTCATTGCAAGTTGACGTCAATACAAAATGCTTTTCCTGACTCATCTATATCTATTAATAAGATTTTATTATCTAATAGAGAACATAGGGCAAATGATCATGATACACTTGGTAAATATGTTGATCAGATCATCAGTATGCTGACTACATCACGATAAACTTCATGTATATAAGTAGAAGGGTTAAAAAAGAGGGGAGAGGTTATCCATCTGTGAGATGCCACAATAGTCAACGATGGGCTCAGAGAAACCCACGGTAAGGGCGGCCCAGGATGAAGCAGTGTTGAATCTGTTACACACAGGTCACCAGGGGCTGCAGGGCAAAAAAAGAACCCAAGGATTGTTCTGGTGTTGATTTTTTTAAAATTTTATCACTGACGTATTATTGGTTGCTTTGTGATCAGTACAGAGACATTGTGAACCATTTGTACACAAGTCTTGATGTCTTAATGCATTTACCAAAATCCTCAAATGGCATGTAGTTAAAATTCTTTTCTGAATTCCAGTGTAATTTAAATTTGGAGGCAAGTTTTCTTTAAGAGGTTATCAAGTACCATTAATTGTTGATAAGCTGTTACATCTTCAGTCTCACTGCTTCGCCACTTAATGTCACACTTCTACACACTCAGATCTTCAACCCTTCACAGCTCATCCCAAGTGATCAGAAAAATTGGGCTCGCCTGACCAAAGGTGTTGAAGAATGCAAACAGTTTGGACAAGAAAGCCACGGTGTTAGAATAGTTTTCAGACACAATTCTACTAAAAGAAAAACAACATGGAAACAGGAATTTAAATGTCCACGTCATACAAATGCATGACAGTGACTCCAAATTGCCATGGTTATGTTTTATATTAGGGATACAAAATCTCCTTCCCATCCCATGGAATGTTACCCTGACACCCAGGCCACTCAAATCTTCCCACAATTCAACATTCCGCTATTTTCCAGTTATACCAAAAAATAAACAACCAGTAAAGAATACCACTTGTAAAAAATGGGATGAGTGGGATTTCTCCTTCTTAAAAATGTTTTTGGAGCTCCTAGAAAACTTGCATTTACAGGCGAGTTGGTACAAATATTGCTCTGGATTGTACAAGAAGGGAGATAACAGGGCCTACTAATAAGACATGGGAGATAAACATTAATCAGACTTGACTTCTTTATCCCCGGCTTCATCAGAGGCTGAACTCTGTTTTTTGTTTCTCCATTTTCAGCAGGTACATCTTAGGTTTCTTGATTAGCTACTTCAGCCTGTCTTTCCTTTGCCGCCCACCCACCTTTCCCTTTTGCTTGCACTTTTTGTCTGAAGATTTAGCCTGTCCTGCTGACTTTTTTTGGCTTGATCTCCTTTTTTAAAAAATCCTTTTATGGGGGGCCGATACAGTTCTAATCACAATCCATCCATCCATCCATTGTGTCAAGCACATTTGTACATATCTTACCATAATCATTTTCAAAACATTTTCTTTCTACTGGAGCCCTTGATATCAGCTCATTTTCCCCCTTCTGCCCTCCCTCCCTCATAAATGCTTGATAATTTGTAAATTTTTTCCATGTCTTACACTAACCACTGTCTTCTCTCACCCACTTTTCTGTTGCCCATCCCTTTGGGAAGGAGTTATATGTAGATCATTGTGATCAGTTCCCCCTTTCTTCCTCCACCTTCCCCTTCCATTCCTGGTATCGCTACTCTCATTTTTGGTTCTAAGGGATTTATCTGTCCTGGGTTCCTTGTGTTGTGAGTTCTTATCTGTACCAGTGTACATGCTGTGGTCTAGCTGAATTTTTAAGGTATAATTGGGATCATGATAGTGGGGGGGAGAATTAAACAACTAGAGAAAAGTTGTTATGATTTGTCAATACTATTCTGCACCCTGACTGGTTGGTCTCTTTCTTGTGACCCTTCTATAAGGGGATGTCTCATTTTCTACAGATGGGCTTTGTGTCTCCACTCCATACTCCCCCTCATTCACAATTATATGACTTTTTGTTCTGGGTCTTTGATGCCCCAAATCTGATCCCATCAACACCCTATGATCACACAGGATGGTGTGCTTCTTCCATGTGGGCTTTGTTGCTTCTCATCTAGATGGCTGCTTGTTTATCTTCAGCCTTTAAGACCCCAGATGCTATATATTTTTTTTTATAGCCAGACACCATCAGCTTTCTTTACCACATTTGCTTATGCACCCGCTTTGTCTTCAGCAATCGTGTCAGGAAGGTGAGCATCACAGAATTCCGGGTTATCAAAACAAAATGTTCTTGTGTTGAGGGAGTACTTCGTGTCTACTTTTTAGGGCAAGGTTTCCATGACAACCTAGCAATCTCTTGGGCTCCCTCTTCATCTCCCCTTGACTCAGCTAACCTTCTTTTTGGACTTCTTGGCTGTGGGCTGTGCACTTGCTGAATGCCAGCAGACATTGAGGCATGAGATCTTTCTCCAAGCTGCATTTCCTGAATGCTGCTGCACTGCCCATTGCCCAAATTTTGTTTTATGCATTTTTTCTTTCTTTTGGGGACGTGGGGGTGGGGCGGGGAGAAATAAAGAACAAAATATTAACAGACGTAAGGACACCCATGTTAATTGCTGCACAATTTAAAATACTAAAAAGATAGAAACAACCTAAATGACTGTTGGTGAAGGAATGGATACATACATGGGGGTACCCCCCCCAAAAATGGAATAAAGCTTCTCTGGGCAGAGTTTTTTATAGTATGCATTTTTCCCACTAGGTAAGCATTGACCAACTTGTTCTGAGTTAGTGCACCCAGTGGCATCACCTAGGAACGTATTCTCTGGTCACAGTGAAATTTTTCATAAAAGCAGTTTTGCTCAAACCTCATTCTTTGTGATGGCTGATTTAGAACAGCATGTAGCTGTGAATTTTTGTGTCCTGCTTGAGAAAATGCTGCAGAAACTGCTGTGATGCTGAGCACAGCTTATAAGGACAGAGCTACGGGGGAAAACTCAAGTGGATGAGTGTTTTTTCTCATTTCAAGGTGAACTGCTGTTTGATGGCAAACCTTGTCTGGATGCCCATCAACTTCCCGAACGGATGAAACTATCAACTCATAATTCATTTGGAGTTCATCCCACCAGGTCAGACTGGTACTCAAACTTTCTATTTAAAGGTTCTGAAAAGAATACATAACAGTGTGTGACAAAAAATGTCTGATTGGTGGCAGGCGGCGCGGGTGGGGGCAGAGCAGGGGGTGGGGGGCCTGGTTTTGCCACCACCACAACAATGCACCTGCTCATGCAGCCATCTCAGTTCACCAGTTGGGGCTAAAAACAATATGCCTCTCTTGCCACACATACCTTACTCACCTGACCTCACTCTGTGAAACTTCTTGTTTCCATAAACGAACAGGGACATGAAAGGACAGTGATTTGACCATGTCAACGAGGTAAAGAAAAAAACATGAGAGGGGCTGTCAGTCATCCAAACAGATGAGTTTGGAAAACGTTTCCAAGAATGGAATTGCAGATTTGACAAATGGATTAAGTATAATGGAGAGTACTTTGAAGGTGATAAGGTAATTTTATTTATAAAATTAAATTCACAGCTTGTGGGGGCGGCTTCCAGGTTTTGGGGGGTACCTCCTTGTATACTTTAGTATATATGTACAATGGAATACTACACATCACTTAAGAACTATGATCAAACTGCCAAGCACCTGATGACACAGATTGATTTGGGAGTTGTGCCTAGTCAAGTAAGTAGATCACAAAAAGATAAATATTCTATGAGACCACAGCTATAAAAAATCAAGATAAAAGCTTTTCATACTAAAAGAAAGAGCCTTTGATGGTTATGGGATGAGAACAGAGGAGGGAAAGGTAAGCAATAATTGATAGATTGGTTGATTAAAATTTTAATCACTCAATGACAGGATTATAAAATAAAGTGGCACCAAGAAGAATGGTTACTCAAATATAAACCATATAGTAATATTACAATTATTTTAGCCTGAAAAAAATTGTAAAGTACCTTTAACTCAACAGAAAAAGAGGAAACGCTATCACGATGCTACTGCAAGCATTATCTACAGAATTCCTGAGGTTGTCTTTGTGCAGCCCTTTGGGAGAAATCCCTTTGTTCTCAGTTCCAGGAATAATTATGCTCCTTATGAACAGCTGGCATGCTTGCTTGATCCTTGGATGTGAATGATGTAACTGATTGAATGCTGTAACTGATTGCATCTCTCTTGATCTGAGTTGGCAGCCAAAAGGCTCGGATCTACATTTATGACCGTCCCCGGCAAGTGGAGAAAATTGTACAACATGTGCTTTTTATACTAAATTGGGTACTGGCTTCATCTTATTTTTCTTACCTTGGACTTCATCCTGTCCTGATTTTTTTTTCATTTTAGTTTATCTTATTGTAGTACATCTTTTAAATAACCTTAAACTCTTTCTGAAATGAAGTTATGCATAAATGCTTATCTATTATTTTGTTGTTGTTGTTAGGTGCCATCAAAATGGATCCAGTTCATAACAGAACAAAACACTACTTGATTCTGTAACAGCCCCATAAGCTTTCTGATGTTTGAGCTCAATTTTGCAGTGACTGGATCAGTCAATTTCTTTGAGGATCTTTCTCCTTTTCACTGCCCCTGTATTTTACCAAGCATGATATCCTTTTCCAGGTACTAATCTGTCCTGATGACATGTCCAAAATACATGACACAAAGTCTCACCATTCTCATTTCAAAGGCAGATTCTAAATGTACTTCTAAGGTAGATTTGCTAAAGTCTGGACATGTATCCTTTTATATCAGCATAATTCAAAGGAATCTATCCTTCTCAGTCATTGTCCAGCGTTAGTATGCATAAGAAGCCATGAAAAGCTCCATGGCTCGGGTGCAATGCTTCTTAGTTCTCAAAGGGACAGCTTTGCTCCGGGACACTTTCAAAGGTCTTTCTCAGCTCATTTGCCCAATGCAACACACAGTTGATTTCTTGAAGTGCTTCTAAGAGCACTGACTGGATACAGGTAAAATGAAATCCTTGACAACTTTGACCTTTATCATGATGCTGCTTCTAGGTATGGTTGTGAGAATTCTTTCTGTTGAAGTATAATGCATATGGATGGTTGTAGTCTTTTATCTTCATTGTATTACCTAACTTGTATTGTAATACCTAACTGTATTACATGTATAACCAATAAAAGTTATATTTGTAAATACCTGACACTCTTCCAAAGTTTCTTGTTCTACACCTATTCCCTTTCCTGGATCACCCTTCTGACCAGCCCACCTGGAAAAGTACATCCTTCATGGTTTTTACCATGGATACATCTTTCCATGGTTTCCCATAGAAAATGGTATTCTCTATGAAGATTTTTCTGATCACAATCCTCTCAAGGCAGAACTAACATCTCATTCCTGGTATCTCAAGGAATTGTGGTTGTTCTTTATACATTTTACCACCTAGAAATTACCCTTCCTGATTCCAGTTACTCTTCATATTCATCTTTACCAAGCACAATTAATACATGGTGAAAAGAACAAACATATTGAGGAGCTAGAGAGGAAATATTTCACTTGAAAAGCTAGATACTGGTGGACCTGTAGGTATGTAGAGCCACTATGGAAATTGATCTGGTGATAGCTAAAACAGATGGAAATCAAGCTAGCATATGACCCGGCAATCCCTCTACTGGGTATCTACCCAGAAGAGGAAAGAAACAAACCAAGACCAAACATCTGTGCTCCATTGTTCATCGTGGCACAGTTCACAACTTCAAGGAGTTGGAAACAACCCAAATATTCATCAACTGATTAATGGATTTAAAAACTGTGGTATACACATACAGTGGAGTACTATGCATCACTAAAAAGCAGTGATGAACGTATGAAGCACATCACTGCATGGGAAGAACTGGAGGAAATGATGCTAAGCAAAGTAAGCCAAGCACAAAAGGACAAGTACATGAGTCTGCTGAGGTAAACTTAAAAAAATGTAAATGGGGCATAGGGAAAAATCTACTGTATACAAACATTCCTCAGGCGAGGACCAGGTAGTATGACAGGGGCCAGAACAAACCCAGGGATACATATAGTAGCCAAGTAAAAAGGAGGGTGGGAAGGGGAAAAGAAAGAAAGAAATGGGTAGCAGGGGAACAGGGCACTAACCTACCCAAGGGGAGGATATTGTTTATATCTCCACAGGGAAAGAGGGACCAGACTTCAACCCACTGCTCCAAGATATGAATGCAACATACCAGCATGGAGTGGAGAACCAGTGGGGAGGTCTGAGGGGCCGGTCCCAATCCCAACTATGTGGACACCTGCCCCACCCCCCAGAAGAATTTATTTCAGAGGACAGTTCAGGGAGAGGGACATATCTGATAAGAGCACATTGGAGTAAATGAACGGGGAGGAAGAGAGAGTGGAGCACACCCTGGCCCACAAAGCCTTGATGATGAGATTCCCTCCCAGAGCAGCCAATCCACAGAGAGGACCATATGGCCTGCCCCACTATGAGACACGACATCCCTCACTGACTCACAGCCCTACAGGGGACAACACTGGAGACACAGTGTGGGAATTGCGCCCGATCTGATGCCACCACACTGAGGCAAAACACGAGGGGCATGCAACAGAGCAACAAGGGGAACAGAGCAACGAAGTTCCCAGGGAATATCAAAAATAGAATTTGGGGCCAAGACTTGGCACCCCATCAGACTCCATCGGAAAACACTCCTAAAGGGCAACAACAGTCCTTGAACTAACTACAGGCTTTCCTTTGTTGCTGTTGTTGTTTTGTTTTCTTTTGTTGCTTTGTTTGCTCTGTCCTGTTTTTGTGCCTGTTATTATTTCCACAGATCTAACTAAATAAAATAGACTGGATGAACAATCTGGAGGAGAAAACAACGGAACCAACAGTTCTGGGGCCACATGGGAGATAGGGAGGTAGGGGAAAGGAAGTGGTGTTAACAAATCCAGGGAATAAGGGAATAACAAGTGATCCAAATCGGTGGTGAGGAGGGTGTAGGAGGCCAGGTAGGGCATGATCAAGGGTAATGTAACAGAGAGGAATTACTGAAACCCAAATGAAGAATGAGCATGATAGTGGGACAAGAGGAAAGTAAAAGGAATTAGAGGAAAGAAATAGGAGGCAAAGGGCATTTATAAAGGTCTAAATAAAGGCATGTACATATGTAAATATATTTATATATGAGGATGGGGAATAGATCTATGTGCATATATTTATAGGTTTAGTATTAAGGTAGCAGAAGGACATTGGGTCTCCACTCAAGTACTCCCTCAATGCAAGAATACTTTGTTCTATTAAACTGGCATTCCATGATGCTCACCTTCCCAACACTATTGCTGAAGACAAATGGGTGCATAAGCATATGTGGTGAAGAAAGCTGATGGATCCCAGCTATCAAAAGATATAGCTTCTATGGCCTTAAAGACTTGAAGGTAAACAAGTGGCCATCTAGCTCAGAAGCAACAAAGCCCACAATGAAGAAGTATACCAGCCTGTGTAATCACAAGGTGGTGAAGGGATCAGTTATCAGGCATCAAAGAACAAAAAAAAAAATCTATCTTTGTGTGCTCACCTTCCCAATATGATTGTTGAAGACAAATGGATGCATAAGCAAATATGGTAAAGAAAGCTGATGGTGGCCCGTTTATCAAAAGATATAGCATCTGGTGTCTTAAAAATTTGAAGGGAAACAAGCAGTGATCTAGCTCAGAAGCAACAAAGCCCACATGGAAGAAGCACACCAGCCTGTGTGATCACAAGGTGTCATCAAAGAACAAAAAAAATCAAATCATTGTAAATGAGGGGGAGTGTAGATTGGGGACCCAAGAGCCATATGTAGGCAAAAGTGCATCCCCTTACAGAAAGGTCGTGGGAAGGAGATGAGCCAGTCAGTACAGTGTAGCAATGATGAAACGTAAAACTTTCTTCTAGTTCCTAAATGCTTCCTGCCCCCCCCCCACTATTATGATTCCAATTCTACCTTACAAATCTGGCTAGAGCAGAGGATGTATACTGGTACAGATAGGAACTGGAAACATAGGGAATCCAGGACAGATGACCCCTTCAAGACCAGTGCTGAGAGTGGTGATACTGGGAGGGTGGAGGAAAGGTGGGGTGGAAAGGGGGAACCAATTACAAAGATCTACATACAACCTCCTCCCTGATGGATGGACAACAGAAAAGTGGGTGAAGGGAGACATTGAACACTGTAAGATATGACAAAATAATAATAATTTATAAATTATCAAGGGTTTATGAGGGAGTGCAGGGGGAACAGGGAGAGAAGGGAAAAATGAGGCGCTGATACCAAGGCCTCAGCAGAAAGCAAATGTTTTGAGAATGCTGAAGGCAACAAATGCACAAACGTGCTTGACACAATGGATGTATATATGGATTGTGATAAGCGTTTTACAAGCCCCAATAAAATGATCTTATTTTTTAAAAAGAAGAAAAGCTAGATATACTTGGATGTGGCTCTACTTTTATTTTTTATTAAAGGTCAGAGAACTCTTTAAAATTAATTAATTAATTGATTAAATTAAAAAGAGAAACAAAACCAGGACACATTATTATATATAGATATGAGGGTAGGTTGATATAGCACGGAGCAATATAACAGCTAATTAGTCCACCGCAGCAGTACAGAGAGCTCAGTTCAACTCACTTCCATGGAACAGCTAATACACTGGAAGTCCTTCAACTCATGAGGGCTGTCAGGTTCAAGGTCAAGAAGCAGACAGCTGAGTCTTCCCTCCAGCAATGCAGGCAGAGTCTGCCACAGGCAGCAAACAACAGGACAAGTCACCAACAGTCAACAGCTCAGTAGTTTAGTGAAGCAGACCTGGAGGGGATATCTAACTCAAGCAATTCAAGACAACAGGATCCAACAGCCTCTATCTCAAGTGATGTACACACCAGCAGCATGGTGAAGCGGTATCAACGGAACCTCAAGCTCTAGGCACATGATCCACGGGTTTGGCCTTTCCCACACGTAGTGTAGCTCGCAAGTTGGGGCAGAGAACAAGCTAAAGAGCCGCATGGTGGTCTGATCACCAGAGAGAAAGAGAGGTGGGCAGGCTGTGCAGAGCCATTTATCTCTTTGCCCTCCAATCAAACTCTGACCTGATTAATCCCACATGTTCCTATTGGCCAGGTTGGCACTATAAACCTATCACACTTTGCATTGTTCTTTATTCAGTCAATAAGTCAGTCTTTTGCTGCTTGTTCTGTACAGTCCTTCTATGATCTGCAAGTACCTTGTTTTAATTGAACCATTATGGGGAGATGATGTTGAAATGGTTTTGAAGGAGAAGGCTACAATTTATACAAAAGAAGAGAAAGCTTTTTCTTTCCTTTTACTCTGGCTCAAAGGTGTCAACTGGCAAAGTGCCTCCACAGAGAGCTGGGCTTCACATCTTCAAATCCACCTGCTTCACTTCAAATGAGGCCGAAGGCTGCAAAGATCCAGCAACCCCAAACCATGCCTGGAAATTACCAAGTCCAGCTGGTAACACAGGGCCCCGCTAGTCAGAAGTCTAAAAAATCCATAATCAGAGCTTCTCACCTTACCTGCTAGGCTTTCAAGAGCTTTCCCCAACCTCTGAGAAGACAAGTGACTGAACTAACAGCAAAGTCCTGATGAGGATGCATTTGGTGCATGTGTGGGAAGATCACCTGCAGATGGGCGGCTAGTGAGTAGGAGGACACAGACAATTACCAGTCTCCAGGCAGACACCTAGCGTCTGAGTGTCTAAGTTTAAAAGCATCCCATCGGTAGACTGCTTCTGTGTTGATTCTCAGTTTATTGCCTGAGGTCAGGAAGACCTTTCTCTTTTCCAAATTAGGTAAACTGCGACAGCTGAGACTTTGAAACTGTGCCAGCAGCTTTCTCCCTAGTTGGCAAAGGTAGCTTATGCCTCCTTCAGAGCAACCCTTATGAGGCCACGGAGCTGCACGGGGGAAAGGTGGAGATGTGAGGAGAGAAAGCTACAGGAGTAGGCCAGGGTCCTCATTGGAATGATTTTGAAGTGAATCCTTTTCCTCTCATTTTCCCGCTTCTCTCTCTGATCCATCTCCTGCCTGCTTCTTCGTAGCGCCTACAGAAATCTACAAGTCTTTCACATCTCAGCCTGAGAGGCCCTCCCTCCTGTCTTTCTATAGTACAGAAGAATTCTAAGATGTCCCTCAAGATTCTTGCCCTCAGGCACACATACCCTATAAATACCAGTCCCCTTAAATGTGTGAGGGAGTGGATATGAGGAGTTAAAGCCAGTGTCGTGGATTTAACGCCTGTGATTCTGTTTCAGCCTATGAAATGGCGATGGTACCAAATAAATTGACTTTGCATATATTAAAAGGAATTCTACCACTCGTGCCTGACCTAATTCAGCAAACCCTTAAAAGGAAGCTGGAGAGTGGAAGTGAGGGAGAAAGAGTTACCTGCTGGCTTTGCAGAAGCACCTGTTGCGGAGAGCAGAGCAGAGCCACAGAGCAGGAAATGGCAAATAGCATTTAGATGCTCAGAACAGCCCCTGACTCTTAGTCAACAAGAAAATGGAGACCTGTCACCACAAGACAGTGAATTCTTCCCAAAGTCACGTGATCTTGGAACGGGCAATTATGCCTTCGATGGTAACACCGCCTAGCTGGTATCTTGATTTCAGCCTCGTGAGTCCGTGAGCAGAGAATCCAGCCATGTGCAGACAACTGGGAGATGGATGGGTGCTGTTTACACTGTTGGGTTTGGGGTTGCTTGTGACTAAGGAATGGAATGCTAATATGCCTTGGGCACACCATCCCTCCCCTCGGGCACTGAAGAATCCCTGCCAGCCTCTGAAACTCAGTGGGATAATGATCTCCTTCACGAGTCGATCAGCACCCTTTCTCTTGCCAAGCCAGACCAAGCATTTCGCCTTTGTTCTCTGACAACAGAGGTTCTCGCAGTCCCACGGTGTCAAAACTATATTCTTACCAATGCTACCACGTGGTCACACTGGCATTTACAATGATGAGGCAAAAGCGGGGCTGGGTAAGACTTCTGGAGCCCAGGGTGTGAGTCTGAGTAGACTAGAGAAACACATCCATAAACACTCATGTGTGTACATGAAAGAGCTGTATATGCAAGAGCAGTTGGACATTGAGAAAACATCCCAGCCCAATCCAGATTAAGTCCATCAGTCCGATATGAGCCCATATGTCTGATACCAATCTATAAAGTCCTCTTCAGACTCACGAAATACATGCATTGATACCGAATGCAGGAAGATCACAGGCCAGTGGCTGGGAAGTCTTGTGGATCCAGTGGCAGTGTAAGCATCTCAGCGCTAGCAAGGTCTCTATGTGGCTTCTACAGCTCCAGAGGTCTAGCTCCATCAGCCTCTCCATGTGTCTTCTCCACAGAGGTGTCTCGCAGGGAGTGAGCTTGTGTGCTACCTCCAGTGAGCTAGTCATCTCCTTAGCGCCTCCGAAATGAGGTCATCAAGTTACTACCTGATTGACAGGCTAGAACCCACCCCTTCACTCTGAATCCTCAGATTGACACCAGATTATGGAACTGCCACACCCAGCATGAATCAAGACAGTGATAGCAAAATAGAGTCATAGTTCTATTTTTCATCATCTCAGATGCACAGCGAACATATATACACATCTCAATGGCATGCTTTTCATATCCCGAGTAACCAAATGAGAAAGACACATAATGCATCCTTACTGCCGATTGAAGTGTGATAGTTGTCTTAACAATAAGTATCCATGTGGTGTGTGCATTGTAAGTTGAATGAGCTGGATTTCTCATGGAGCACTCGTTTTACTTGAGAGGACAACTGAAAAGTACATGAACAGCATAGTCTTTCGAAACTGCACACATGGTCTACTCATTCACTGTCATCAAGTTGATTCCAACTCACACTGACACTATTGGATGGGGAAGAACTGCCCCTGTGGATTCCTCAGGGTCTAACCGGATTTCTAAGGCAAACTCTGGTTGCATTTCTGCCCAGACAGAGCTGTGTGTTCTTCGGGCAGGCCACGGTGTTTGCTCTTGCCATAATTCAAATGCTTCGGTTCGTTTCTACGCCTCCTTAAGCACCGTCCTATTTGCACATGTCCATGAGATGACTGAAAATACCATGGCTTGGGTAAGGAGCAACTTAGTCCTTACAGTGACAGCCTTGCTCTGTAAAAGGTCTTGTGTCGACTTGCCCAATAGAACACAGGGCTTGATTTCTAGACTTCTGCTTCTATGAGCATCGACGTGGTGACAAAACAATACTCCTGGCCATCTTCAGTCTTTTCTCTACAGTGAGATGTTCTGGACAGTGAGTGGTAATCCACATGAGTGGCTGCTAGCCTTGATCTTCATGAGTAAGTGCTTCAAGTCCTCCTCACTTTTGGCAAACGAGGTACTGTCTTCTGCATCTCTCCTTCCTCCGATTCCGTTGCAGCGTTCCTCTTCAAACAGCCCAGCTTCATGAATCATCGATTCAGCTTAGTAATTCAACAATTATGGTGAACGCATACAACCCTGACTCACACCATTCCTGATTTTAGGACACTCGGTATTCTCTGGTTGTTTAAATGTCTGAACTTGGTCCTTGTACATATTCCCCGTGAGCACAATAAAGTGTTCTGGAATTCCCATTCTTCTAAATGGTATCTAAAGTTTGTTATGATCCACATAGTCCAATGCCTTTATGCAGTTAATAAAATAGAAGTAAATATCTTTCTGGTATGCTCTGCTTTCAGCCAAGATCCACCAGACATCGTGCAGTGATTTACCTTGGGCCACATCCTTCTTTTATTTTTTTGGTATGAAAAATGTTTTAATCGTTTTATTATTAGCTCATACAACTCTTATCACAATCCATACATACATCAATTGTGTAAAGCACATTGTACATTAATTGCCCTCATCATTCTCAAAACATTTGCTCTCCACTTAAGCCCCTGGGCCATGTCCTTTATGAATTCAGCTGCCTATTGATATACTACTGCAATCATTTAAAAATTATCTTCAGCAAAATTTGACCTGACCATGACAGTAATTACATTACCTGATAATTTCCTGTCTGTTGGGTTGCCTTTCTTGGGAATGGGCATAAATATAGATCTGTTCCAGTACTAGTCAAGTAGCTTCTTGACATAGATGAGAAAGTGCTTCCCATGATTCTTGGAACATTTTAATTAGTATTCTGTCAGTTCCTGGAGACTTTTTTTGTTGTTGTTTTCAAACCATTTTATGAGGACCTAATCCACACATCATACCATTCCATAGTTCAGTCACATCAAACACTGTTGTACAATCACTACCAATTCAGTTTCAAAACATTTTCTTCCTTGTCCTCCTTGATATCAGTTCCCTGTTACGTGCCCCACTCCACCTCCCCTGCTGTATGCCCAGGAACTCATATTCTAATTACTGTCTGTAGGGTCCCATAGGCACCCGGACATGGAAGAATCCATACCAGAGAATCAAGAAGGCTGCCAACAATGACAAAATGCAATAGAGATAAAACCCACCATGAAAAAACAAACCATTGACAACCAGATCAAACACAAGATAGATCAAAAGTGAACTCAAATGCAAAGGTTTTAGCGATTCCAGTCAGATTCCTCATGTTAATCTACTGTACCCATCTCTACCCTGTTCCCTGTCTGGTCGCTAGATTATTCCCATCCCTCGAACATGGTTAGAGGGAAATCATTTTTTGTTAATGCCTTCCGTGAAGCTTGGACTTCCTCCTTCAGTGTCATCAGTTCTTGGCCAAATCAAATAGCTGAATGCTCACCAGTTCTTTTTGGTACTATAAATTACGTGTATCCCTTCCATTCTCATTTGATGCTTCCTGAATCATTCAATAATGTACCCATACAAGGCTTTAATAATGCAAATCAAATCCTAAATTTTTTTTCAATTATTTTAGCTTAAGCTAGGCTGAATATATTCTCCCTTTGTATTTCTAACTCCCAGTCTTTGCATATTTCATTGTAACACTTTGTCTTCTTGAGCTGCCCTTTGAAATTATCTGCTTAGCTCTTGCATGTCATGATTTCCTCTATTTGCTTTCGCGACTTTATGTTCAAGAGCAAGTTTCAAGTCTATGCTGACATCCACTTTGGTGTTTTCTTTCTTTTCTCTTGTTTAATGGCTTTCTACTTTCTTCGTTGTGAGGTTCTTGATATCCTCCTACAGCTCTCCAGGGCTTCTGCTGTTAGTCTTCATCGTGTTAAATACGTGCTTGAGATAGTCTTGAAATTTAGGTGGGATATACGCAAGGTTATATTTTTGCTCTTACAGATTTATTTTCATTTTCTTCAACTTCACGCTGACAGAACTTGCATATGCATGATTGAGCATCTGTTCCACAGTCATGCGTGGCCTTGTTTGGACTCCTGTATTGACTTTCTCTCCTATCTCTTCTCTCAGATGGAGTCAACTTGACTCTTTTATATTCAATTTGGCAAGGCCCAGGTGTAGAATCGCTGTTTATATTATGGACAAAGCATATTTACAATGAAGAAGGTCTTCGGTCTTACAAAATTCTGCCATGTGATCGCCAGCTTCCTTTCTATCACCAAGACCTACTTTTCCACTACTGTTCCTTCCTCTTCAAATTCAACTTTTGCATTCTAATCACCAGTAATTATCAATGCATCTTGATTGTATGTTTGATCAATATCGGATTGAAGAAGTTGGTAGGATTTATTTTAATGTCTTGATCCTCACTTTAATAGTTGGTGTGTAAATTTGGATAATAGTTCATGAACGGGACTACTTTGCAGGTGTATTGAGATTATCCTATCACAGACAGGATCATGCTTCAAGACAGCTCTTGAGATGTCCTTTTGACAATGGATGTGAAGTCATGCACCCTAACTATGGCATTTCCTGCAGAGTCAACTGGCAGTTTGCTTTTCTGTCAACTTGCACGAGTGTGAATGTGTAGCATGGACTCTGACCTAGCGATCGTGTTAGAGTCTGATAATGCTTCCTTGGAGACTGTGGGGACTTCTCTTTTCATTCTGCCCTTGGCCTTCCTCCTCTCTGTTTTTTCATAGTGGGCTTTATCTCTGTTGCATTTTGTCATTGCTGTCGCCTATCCACATGACCGTACCACTGGCCTGTGATCTCCCTAGCTCCCACTTCACCATTCTGCACCATCAGCCTGCAGTTGTGTGAGTCTGGAGAGAGCCCCAGCTAGTACTGGACTTGTGAACTTAAGGTGGACTGGGCTTGGATGACTTTTTGATATAAAATTATTTGCTTGATAAAAAGTTATTTCTTATACACAGATGAGTGTTGCTCATTTTACTTCTCTAGACAACCTAGCCTAACACATATATCATATGACTGTATGATTTAGAGGACTATTACCAATCTATTTCATAGGATATCGGTCTTTGTGCATTCTATTTCCTTTTTTTATGACTTTCAATTTTCCTAGATTTATACTTCAAGCATTCCACATTTCCATTATTAATTAATGTTTGCAGCTATTTCTTTTAATTTTGAGGCATAGCCCACTGGCAATAAAGGTCCCAATCCTTTATTCCATCAAGTTATTATGGTCAACTCTACTTTGTGGAGACAGCTGTCCCTTGTGAGTATTTTGGCTAGTCCCTTTTCACTTCTTTTTTATCAACTCATTACAAAATTCTAGGTGGTTTTAAGTGGTGAAGACTGACCCTACCCCCTAAGCTGGTACCTAGCACACTATAAATAGCCAACAAAGCAAAGTATTTTTAAATTAATGTAAGTTTTTCTTTTGGATTAATGTCTCCATATAAGCGAGGAAACGAGTGATATTTTCAAGTTTCCTGTAGATACTGGGCTTGAAATGTAAAAGCAAGAGTGTTGCTAGGTGATAAGAGAAAAAAATAACTTGTTTGTATAATTCAAAGCATCTTCTTGCCTTAATGTATTCACTTTTATTTTCATATTAGATGCACGACCTGAATGGCAGAATCCTTTGTAAAGAGGAGGACGTTTTGCTAAAACATGCAAGGGAGTCCGCCGTTGGCCCCGATGGGTTGTTTTTATTGATAACGATTATCTAGTCCCTGGGGGCACAGAGTTAGGCACTGGGCTGTAAGCCCATGGACCACAACTTGAAACCATCAGCAGCTCAGAGGGTGAAGACTTACAGTCTCAGAAACCCACAGGTTCACTGTGAGTCAGCATTGACTCAATGGCAGCGAGTTGGGTTTGTGTTTTTGGATCTGGTCCCTAGGTTCACAACAGTGGGGACCAGTGCATGCGCCTGTTTCCCAGGTCACATACCACGAGCCACAGCGGGGTCCCATTCAGAAACAAGAGAACAGCAATTGGTGACTTGGCCTTACCATCCAATTCCCTGGAATGCAGGACCTCCAAATCCCTTCTTCTGGTGCTGAGAAAACACCAAGGGTATCCTGCACCTGATGCCTTTCCCAGCTGCTAGTCCAAGCTTCCCATTCCCAAACTGTCTTCACGTTCTCCAGAGAAATAAAATCAGATATATGCAGAGATGTGAGACAAATTATGCACACAAACTGCATACGTACATGCACAAATGTAAGCAAAAGAGTATTACTACAAAACCATAGAAATATTCTTAAAGAATAAATGTAAAGTGTGAAACTCTTTTTTCAACCTAGCCTCCATCCAAGTCTACACTTCCGAAGGCAATGCCCCCATCTCTCTCTTTCCTGAAGAATTTTACACTCTGATTTACACTGTATCAAAATGGCAGCTTTGCCATCCTGGAAGGACTCAAATAATTTCCTTTTCAATGTTGTTGTGTTTTTTTTTAACGTGGGGAAACAAAAATAAGCTCAAAGAAGTGAAAGCAGAGCTGTGGGTTGGGCGGGCTAAGGTTTTCCAAAGGACAGCCCTTACTCGCCCCAGAATGATCAGCTCCGCTGTGGTAGCAGAAAAAAAAAATCAATTATGGACACAGAGGTCCTGCTCTTTTCTCACCAACGCATATTTTAGTGTATTGAAGTTTCCTCACAATGAGCGCGAGAGCCCCAGGGATTGTCCTTGGAGACGCTCTGGGAGCGCTCCTGCAACTCCCAACACAGCAATTGCCGTGAGCTTCCGCAGTGACCTGCCTTGAACGTCTCTGACCCAGCAGATCCCCATGGAAACCACCGCGGTGATGAGACCATTTTTTGGCGGGCATCCTAACATTATCGAGAGAACTTGTCTGCAGCCACGCACGGCTCCCAGAGACCTCGTGCTCCCAATGCGCTACGCACGTGAACGTGCGTGCTAGCAGCAGTACTGTTGACGTTCCTTCTTAGCTAGATCTCTGTCTATCCCTGTATGGAGGGACTTCAGAAAGTGGGGCTGTGTCACAAAGGAAAATAGAAAGTGCAACATGAAAGAGAAAGATAATGGAATTTTCCTATGAACTTTTAATTTTTTTCTAATATTTTTAAATTATTTTATTGGGGCTCAGACAATTCTTATCACAATCCATACAATTTCCACAGCCAGGTTTTGGTGCTGCTTTGGTTTGGAGGTGTTTTAAGGAGCCCTCTCTGGAGACCTGTGTCAAGCACATAAGTACATTTGTTGCCATCATCATTCTCAAGACATTTGTCTTCTACTTGAGCCCTTAATATCTGCTGCTCATTTTCCCCCTCCCTCCCCACGGCCCCTCCCTCATGAACCCTTCATAATTCATAAATTATTGTTATTTTGTCATATGTTACACTGTCCGACATCTCCCCATCCTCTGCCCTCTTCTCAGCTGTCCATCCCCCAGGGAGGAGGCTATACGTAGATTCTTGTAATTGGTTCCCCCTTTCCACCCACATTCCCTCCATCCTCTAGGCATCCTAAGAACTTTTTAAAGCTCTGTTCAGAGAGAGAGAGAGATTTTGAGGCATTGACTAGCACAATAGTGGGGGATAGTATCTCCGATATCTGGAGGTCAGACAATAGGCTGAAAATTCAATTAGTCTTCTTACGGAACACATTAAGCAGAGCAGTGGGGAGCAAATTCCATCAAGTTGGATATTTGGACTCTGGCAGAATCCTTCTCTCTGGGGAAACCTGTGTTTACTCCTAAGGTCTTCAGGTGCTTGGATGAGCCCTCCCTGCTTCCTCCCCGGAATAAGGTACTCTGCTTTACTAAAGCAGAACATGCCTTACATGTTGATCACATGCAGTTCCCTTCTTAGCCACACCTAGACAAGTGTTTGACCAAACAGCCAGGCAGCACAGCCTAGCCCAGCTGACACACAACACCAACAGGACTCCAGCCTATATCCATCAGACCCTGACTCGCGGGTATTTGTGGTGCTGCCCTGTCTCCCAGGGAAGACACGGGTTCTATGTGAGGTGTCTACGCCCCTTTTGCTCAGTTTCAGTCTGTAATTCCTTAGTCCGTGATTTCTTTTTCCCCTGAGGAAGCAGCTCTGCTTTGTGTGCACACAACACATTCCAAAGATACATTTCTTGCTACTCATGGGGTTTTTGCTGTTTTTCTCTGCTTTATAGCCCTGCTCTCTTAACGATGCTGGCACAACTGAAGAATGCGGGGCCGCAAAACAACTCAGCCACAAAGCCCAGTGTTCATAAACAAAGAGCTTGACTTCCCATTTAAGTAGGTGGACTCCTGAGACTCCACTGAAATAAATGCACAAACAGGTAGCTGAGAGACAGGAGGATTCTTGACAACAAGCAACAAGAGTTCAACACGTTTCTGGAAGACTGAATACGGATCAATGTTTATTGACAGATGAAGCGGCCAGAAGGCCATTGCATCCACGTATTATTCGGAGACGGCAGTGAGGAAGGGCGGACTCTGTGCCCGCAGTGTTTCCTTCCTTCCTTCTTCTCCTCTCCACTCGTCTCCTCTCCTCCTTTCCCTCCCTTCTCCTCCTCCTCTCTCTCACTCTTTGTTTCTCTCTCTCACTGTGTACATAGGTGTGTATCTTTCGGTGTTTTTTAAATCTCAGCGCTTCACCGTTTTCTAACACGTGGCTTTAAATGAATTGTTTCTTTTCTGGGATGCGCACATCTGTAAAGGAATAACGTAACTTCCCATCCATGACTTGGGAGAGAATGATGACGCAGATAAAGCACTTGGAACAGGTTAGCACTCAAGCTGGCCCATAGCTCAGAACACCGTGTGTAGTATTTCTGGGGCCCTGGTAGTTCAATGGCTAAGCATGTGACTGCTGACCTAAAGGTCTGAACTCAGGAGCAGCAGTGCCTAGGGAGAAAGATGTGGCTGTCCACCTCTTTACAAATAAATACAAACAAAAAACAAATCCAAACTCGATGCCATCAATTCAGTTCCTTCTCCCCTACAGGACAACGTAGAACTGCCCCACGGGGTTTCCGAGGCTGTAAACCTTTGCCAAAGCAGATTGCCATCTTCCTCCGGTGGCACAGCTGGTGGGTTCAAAGCATTGACCTTTCTGTTTAGCAGCTCAGCACCTACCCACAGCACCACCAGGGCTCCTTCGGTACAGAAACAGCCTACCAAGCCCAAGGAACAGCTCTCTTCTGCCCTCATGGTCACTGATTTGCTAGCAATTTCCACAGCCAGGTTTTGGTGTTGGTTTGGTGTGGAGGTGTTTCAAGGAGCCCTCTCCAGAGACCTGTGTACATGAACCAACAGGGAGAATGCCCCCCCCCCCAACCAGCCAGACTGCTGTGCCTTCTTCCAAATGCATCAGTGGCACAAACAGCTCAAGGTCCCCCGTCCTCCCACACCGCACACATCCAGGGACTGCCCCGTGGAAATTGGGAAAGTAAAATAGAGAAGAGGGGCTCTAGCACCCCGTGTGAGTTGGGGTTGATGAGAGAAACAAAGTCATAGACGTATGTGTATAAGGAAGAGCTTTATATACAAGAGCAGTTGAATATTGAGAAAACTTCCCAGCCCAGTCCAGACCAAGTCCATAAGTCTGATATTAGCCCACATGTCCAACACAAATCTATGAATTCCTCTTCAGACTCACACAACACATGCAATGATGCTGAATGCAGGAAGATCAAAGGTCAGTGGGTGGAAAGTCTTGTGGATCCAGGAATGGTGGAAGCATCTTAGAATTGGCGTGGGTTTCCATGTGGCTCCTCCAGCTCCAGGACTCTGACTGCCACCAACATAACTTCATATGGCTTGTCGGGAGCAAGACAACACAGAGCGAATCTGCCTGTATCTTGCCTCCAGTGAGCTATTTATCTCCGTGCCGCCTCCAAATGAGGTCATCTAGCTGCGACCTGATTAGCAGGCTAGACTCCAACCCTCCGCAAGTTGACACCAGATTATGTAACTACCACACCTCCACATAGAAAACATGTTCAATGTACATTTGAAAAGTAATTCAAATAGACACTCGGAAAATAAGAGCAGTACAAATAAACAGATTTGAAAAGGGACATACATCTGAAAATAAATAATGCATTTGAAAAGAGATATATATCTGAAATATATGTATAAATAAGTAACAAATACATTTCAAAAGAGATATGCATCGAAAAGGAGTTGTCACAGGTTTTCTGAGAACAAAGCCATATCTTACTGAAGAAATCATTTATTATATTTTTGTTAGTTGGGCTTTTACTTTTGAGACTCTAACATACATACTTTTTTACTGTGGCATGCTGATTTCCTCGCTGCATTTAACATCAACGCCTCTCCGTTTTTCACTTTTGACTGATTTTTTCATTTACTCAGAACATCAGGACCCAAAGGTGATACTCACAGCGCTCTGCTAGCTCTCAGGGATGTCTGACTCAATAGACACCATCTGGAGCCCTGCCCGCGAGACCCCTCACCATAGCAGGATCGTGATTTGCTAGTTCATGTGGTTCCCCACTTTCCATGAGCATAATGTGGTTTTTAAAACTTATTTTTAAGAAATAACTGTACATGTTTTAAAGACAGTAGAGAACTTTTTTAAAAATCAATACATGAAAAATCTTTAAATAGTACAGAAAGGAGCAATAAGACCTCCCTCTCCATGAAGGCTGCAGTGACTAGTAATGAATCCTATTGTGTGTGCATCGCATCATTTTTCAGCACAGCATATGCTGTCAAGTGATTACAACATTGTGAAATTAAGAAAAAACCCACAAATTAAGGAAATCTCATCTGAAAATCCTAGTGTTTTCTTCATGGCCGATATTCATGGGTGACTCGTAAAGCCTCTGTTGTGCCCGTCCAATCTGCAACTGTGATGCTGTATTGCTACCCATACCCTCACTGTTACTATTATCATTAAAGTTTAAACTTGGGCAGCTTATTTTCATTTCTGTGACTGAATTTTTCCAAAAGAAGACCAAAGGTTTGGCATATAGCCTTTGGCATAAGTTGATGATACTATCACAAGGAAAAAAACAAACTACGATAAATCCAAATACAAAAGTATCAAAATGTGAAGCTATTGTTTCTTCACACATCCTCCATCTAGCTCTATGTGCTTCTGAAGTTGGGTTTTCCTGGCTCTGACCCTGAAGCCGACAGTCCGGCAAGCTCCAGGGATTCAAACGGTGCTTCCTGTAAGGATGCTTTTGCATTGGGAAGCACAAAGAAATCAGAAGGGTTGGAGAGTGGGTAGGGTGAGGTTTCCCAGTGAAATCCTTGAACAGCAGCCACTGCTACCCTAGAAGAATGAGCAGATGCATTGCTATGATGGAAAAGTTCTTCAGCAAAACGTTCCTGAAGTTGTGCTCATCAGTGCAGCTTTGGATTTCTTAAAATTGCTCCCTAATAAGCATCCTGACGCTCTCAGGACTATTTATCATTTACCCCCTTGGAACCTCACAAAACACTTTCTGAGTGTAGTAGTTACATAATCCGTGTCCACTTAAGAGTGGAGGCGTGGAGCCTAGCCTGTCAATCAGGTCATAGCTTGATGACCTCATTTGAAGGCGCTAAGGAGATAAACAGCTTAGCTCACTGGAGGCGGGGCTCTCCTGCGGACAGGACGCATGGCACTATGCTAGACTGCTGGAGCTGAAGGAGCCACATGGAGGCCCCTATCAGTGCTGAGATGCTTCCACTGCCAATGGATCCACAAGAACTTACACCCACTGGCCTGTGATCTTCCTGCATTTGGTATCATTGCATGTGTTGTGTGAGTCTGGAGAAAAATTTAGAAATTGGTATCAGGCATATGGGCTAATAGCAGACTTACAGACTTAATCTGGACTGGATTGGGATGCTTCCTCAATATTCAATTGCTCTTGTATATAAAGCTCTTTCTCATACACATATGTGTGTTTTTAAATTTGCTTCTCTAGTCTACCTGGACTAACACAAAGAGCCTTTGCTTTAACTGGCCCAGCAGATTCCCTGGAAGATACCCTAATATGACCAAGACAAGTTTACTACTGAAAGAACTTGTCTACAGTCATATATTTGTAGGACATTTTAAAAAAGGTTTTATTCAGAAAAAATGGTGTATGTATAAACTGGGACTGCAGTCGCAACACTTTTTTTACTACAAAATAAAAATAGGACAAATATGATTTATTATCACCTGAATTCTACTTGATGAAATATACATGTACATTTTCACAATGTACAACCAGTTCAATAGATAGCTAACACCTGACTTTAGTGAGTTTAAAATGCTCATACCTGTAAAACTTTATATTGTTCCCTTACTGCCTTTGTTAAGTGCCTTCAAGTCAGATTTGCGTTTTAGAGACCATGTGTACAGCAAAATAAAACACAACCCAATCCTGCACCATCCTCATAATTAATGTTCCTTTTCATTCCCTGGTTGTAGCCTCTGTGTCAATACACCTCGTTCATTAACCCTCACTTTACCACACATGTCTGATATCCTGCTCCAGGGTCTGGTCTCTTCTGATAGATAACATGTCCAAAGTATGTGAGGCTAAGTCTCACCAGTCTCGCTTCTAAGGAGAATTCTAGCTGTACTTCGTCCCAGACAGGTCTGTTTGTTTTGTGACCGTCCATGGTACTTTCAGTGTTCTTCACCAACATTGTGATTCAAATGCTTCCGTGTTCCTGCAGTCTTCCTTATTTATTGCACATGAAGTGACTGAACATATCATGGCTTGGGTCAGGTACAACCTTAGTTCCCAAATGCCAGCTTTGCTTTCTAACACTTTATAAGGAGGTCTCATTCAGTGGATTGGCTCAGTGAAATATCTCTTGATGGCTGCAGCCATGAGGGTTGATTGTGGATCCAAGCCTAGGGAAATCCTTGACAACTTCAATTTTTTTCTTCATTTATGTCCACTTGTGAGAATTTTGATTTTCTTAACATTGAGTTGCAATCAGGTCTTTGATCTCATTAAGTATTTCAAGCAAGGTTGTGTCATCTGCATATTGCAGGCCATTAATGAGCCTTTCTCTATTCCCGACACGGCATTCGTCTTCATCTAGTCCAGCTTAAATAAGTGTGGTGAAAGGATGCAACCCTGACTCACGCCTTCGCTAATTTTAGAAAGGGTTCCCTTGTTCTATTCAAGCAACTACCTCTTATCCTACGTACAGATTCCATTTCGAGTCAATGGTCTTTTCTGGAATTCCCATTCTTATCCATAGTTTGTTATGATCCACATGGTCAGGTGCCTTTACACAGTCACTGAAACACACGTGCCTGTCTTCGGGCATCCTCTGGTTTCAGCCACGATCCATCTGACATAAGAATGGATACCCCCCATTGCAGGTCCTCTCCGGAATCCAGTGTGAATTTCTGGCAGCTGTACTACTGATGTTCCGCTGTAACTGCTTTTCCATTCTCTTCCGCAAAAGTGTACTTGTATCTGGTATTAATTATATTGCTTGAGCATCTCCACATTCTATTGTGCCACTTTTCTCTGGATAATTGTTTTAGAAGCATAGGAGTGCTTAACCATGAGATTACATTTCTAATTGGCATTTTCCTTAGACAGCAAATTCAATCTCTTATTCCACCCATACACATTCAACATATTTGACGGAATGGCAGGAGCAGACATCAGGTAAGCTCATAAAACATTTTTTTTACCCCTCAGCCTTGTCAAATTTATGAAATGATGTCGACAGCATAGATTTCCAGTGCTATCATCTGGAAATTTGTCCATTACACTATGATTAAGAAGCCAGCACATGTAACTGCTCCAATTTTGTCATTTTGAACAGAATGAAATAGCATCACAAATTTCTCATCAAGTTGCCAGATTCTTGCCCCCTGTTTCTTTCTCTCCCTTCATTTTACAGAGATTTACGATGACAAACCAGAAAAACAGTTCTGGAATTGCAGGATAGTGGCACAGTTGCATAGATGACCAGTAAATTCTCAGTAGCTTTGCCTATTGAAAGTACTGTAATGCCAAAGGCTTGTGTTAACAAATTGATTTAGTATCACCATCAGCTTGTTATTAAAAAAATCATCAAGTAGTTAGCTTTTGATGATACTGTGGGTAAGACAGTTCAAACCACAGTTCAAACCTACTCGCTGTTTCCTGGGTGAAAAATGAGGCTTCTATAAAGATTCCCAGTCTCAGAATGCTACGTAAGTTTGCTCTGAGTAGGAACCCCTGCACAGAATGATAAGCAGAAAATATCTTGGCCTCAGGAATGTCCCAAATATCCAAAAAAATCTATTCTAGTTTATATCCTCCCATTCCCTTAGTTAAAAAAATTTTAAATCATTTTACTGGGGGCTCGTACAACTCTTATCACAATCCATACATACATCCATTGTGTCAAGCACGTTTGTACATTTGTCTCCCTCATCATTCTCAAGACATTTGCTTTATACTTGAGCCCTTGGTATCAGTTCCTCATTTTCCACCTTCCTCCATGCTTCCCCTCCCCCATGAACCCTTAATAATTTATAAATTATTTTGTCATATCTTACACTGTCCGTTATCTCCCTTCACCCACTTTTCCACTGTCCATTCCCCAGAGAGGATGTTATATGTAGATCGTTGTAATCTGTTCCCTCTTTCCCCGCACCTTCCCTTCACGCTCCCAGTATCACTACTCTCACCACTGGTCCTGAAGGGATCATCTGTCCTGGATTCCCTGTGTTTCCAGTTACTATCTGTACCAGTGTACATCCTCTGGTCCAGCTGGATTTGTAAGGTAGAATTGGGATCATGATAGTGGGGGGAGGGAGGAAGCATTCAAGAACTAGAGGAGAGTTGTATGTTTCATCATTGCCACACTGCACCCTGGCTGGCTCGTCTCCTCCCCGAGACTCTTCTTGCAAGGGGGTGTCCAATTTCCCACAGATGGGCCCTGGGTCCACACTCCGCACTCCCCCTCATTCACAATGCTATGAATTTTTTGATCTTTGATGCCTGATACCTGATCGGTGATAAAGTTGAGCAGCTAAAATGCTACACAATCAACCAGATCAATGTTGCCTTAATCATGGAAGTCAGGAGAAGGGCTCAAATCCTAGTATCTTTGCTTCTTCTTCTTTTTTATTTTCTTTTTTTCCCAAACAAGCCTCATCTTGGGCGTAGAGCAGTCCTGACTCTTGGCTCATAGATGCTGAGATACCCGAGTTATTCCTGGTCTGGACAGAGGATATAGTGAGAGGGTGTGCAGAAGCCATCGGCTCAGTGTGGGGACGGAATACATTATGTGCCCCCACCCCATACAGACAGCATCCCCATATCACAAGGCTCCATCTTGTGCCACTAGGTCTCTCCTTTATACCCACGAAGCAGACATTTCAGACCGAAGGTTCAGGCTGGCTACAACATGCAGAGGAAGTGTGAGGAGGGGATGGGCTGGAAAGACCAGCAGAACGGGGAGACGGAAGAGAAAGGAGTGCTATGACATTGTCGCCTCCAATCTGCTGAGCAGGGACTTCAGCACGTCTAACATTCGGAGACAATAGGAGATTATACGAAATCATTTCCTTCAGGAAAACAAAATTCTATTTTCAGGGTGTGGGTGAAGTACTGACCTCACAGCAGAGAACGCAGAAGTTTTGAGAAGCAGAGCAGAGGGATACACTTAGCTTCCGTGTCAGGCTCCTTTCTCTTCTTCTCCTTTTCGGAAGTTTGGGATTACAGCCAGCTGCTCTCTCCGACCACCCACCCACACAGAATCTTTTAAACAAGAAACATTCCAAGAAAAAAAAAAGTCTTCTTAAGAAATAAATTTGCCACACAGAGGCAAATTCATCAACGTCTTTTTCATGCGAAGGCCTTGTGAGCATTGAAGACACCTAGGAAGGAGGTGGTGTTGTTAGCTGCCAGAGTTGACCCAGAACACCTGGCAACACACACACAACATAAAACGCTATCTAGTCCTGCACCACCACCATGACCAGAAGTGGATCAGATGGTTGGCTTTCCTCCTAGTCTGTCTTAGTTTGGAAGCTCCACTGAAACCTGTTCAGCAGCACAGAATCCACCTCTGGCAACGGAGAACTGCCTGTTCCTCACATGTACTGGTTGGAATCAAACCCTTGTCTCCTGCATGGAAGGGGAGAGTTCTGTCACCAAACCACAAGTAAGAAGTACTTGGGCTCTTCATCCTCTAAGCACTACCCTTTCCCAAACAACGCCCCACTGAACTTCAGAGAAGGCATGGGACCCAAATTAAACCAGCCTCCCTGCCATAGAGTCGATTCTGACCCATAGTGACCCTATGTAAGACTTCTGAGACTGTCTTTATGAAACCAGACAGACTCATCTTTCTTCTGGGGAGCAGCTTGTGGGATGAAACTGGTGACCTTGCACCTAGCCAACCCACAGCACCACGAGGCATGAGGTGGAGCCAGAAAATGTGGGCCTAGCCCAATTGGAAGAAACTTTAAGACCAGAAATTTGTTTTGCAGCCTAAAGGGTCTATCTTTGTAAGGATTGAGGGCAGTGGTATGAATGAGGAAATCCTGGTGTGTGTGTGTGTGTGTGTGTGTGTGTGTGTGTGTGTGTGTGTGTGTGTTTAAGAGAGAGAGATACTAGGCAGAGTTGCACAACAGCAAGGGCTAAATGAGAATGTTCAAGCCTGTTACAATAAATCAATGTTTTGGTCTCCTCCAGTGACCAAATGAACAAATGTGTTTTGAAAAATATTATTGCAAGTCATAGCCCGAAGAAACTGTAGGCTTGTATTGGGGGAAGTAATTACAGAACTAACCCCAGTGTGTCATTGAAAATGCCCTCAGCTTGGTTACCTATCGATGTGACAAGAGCTGCTCTCGGAAACAAACACAAGTTTTCTGCTTTCTTTAATGGACTTTGGTCAGAAATCGTTCTTGCTTTGTTAAGTCACAGGGTTTTTACCCATGATAGTTAATATAGTAAAAGAGAATGTCTGAGCCATATCTATAGTCTGAATGAATATACACAAATGAATGGGGACAAATGAATAAATACTGTTGGTCAGTATGTACCCAAAGTCAAAATCAAACACACAAGTCAATTCTGATGCATGGCCACCCTATAGGTCAGGGTAGAACCACCCCTGTGGGTTTCTGGGACTGTAACTTTTTGTGAAATTAGAAAGCCACCTCGTTCTGCTGCAGAGTGGCTGGTGGTTTCAAACTGGTGACCTTATGGTAGCCCAAAGTGAAGCTACTGCACCCAAGAGCTCCTCATACCCAGCGTCAGTGAGTGCTCAACTGCTTCTGCATCACAATCACCCCTGGAGCTTTATAAAACCAATGATGCCATTCTTCATCCCCAGCTGTCCTAAATATGAGTGCTGAGTCACTCATATTTATTAATTTGATAAGTTCATTCATTCAACAATCATTCCATAAATACAGAGCATTTCTTCTACATCAAGCTGTTGTTGACTCTCATCAGAGAGCATGAATAAAACAAAAACAGTAATTCTTAACATTACTAAATAAGTCCGTCAGAAACCCGAGGGAAAAGTATTACAGGAAGATAAAAGCATTTGTGCAAAGGTCCTAGGGTAGGAATATGACCAGTCTGTATTTAGAGACAAAAAGAGGCAGACCAGGGGCACTGAAGCAAATGAAGACAGGGAATGATGTCAGAGACATAAAAGGGAGCATGCTCAGATAGGGCCTTGTAGGGTATTATATGAATTTTTAATTTTTTTTGCCCTTATCATTTTCTTTTTTTTTAACTTTTTTTAAAATTTTAACAATTTATTAGGGGCTCATACAATTCTTATCACAGTTCATACATATACATACATCAATTGTATAGAGCACATCTGTACAGTCCCTGCCCTAATCATTTTTTTCTCCTCTTTTCTTTTTTTACATTTTATTAGGGACCCATACAACTCTTATCACCATCCATACATATACATACATCAATTGTATAAAGCACATCCATACATTCCCTGCCCCAATCATTCTCAAAGCATTTGCTCTCCACTTAAGCCCCTTGCATCAGGTCCTCATGAATTTTTAATTTTAAGAGATTTTAACAGAGGAATGATCTGATGTAAATTTAACAAAGCCACTTTGGCTGTTGCATTGAAAACACTGAATGGGAGTTACAAGTGGAAAGCAGGAAACCTTTTGGGCATCTATTGACATAATCCAAGCAGAAATGACTTGGACTGGGGGTAATAGGCGTGGAGATGGTAGAACGTGGTGAGATTTGTGGACACTGTATAAAGCAGAGTCAGTAGGATTTGCTGGTGTGAGGGTGAAATGAAGAAGAGAGTCAAGGATGACTCCAACATCTTTATTTTGAGCAACTGAATCCAAGAAATTCCCTTTACCCAATGGAGAAGAGGTGAGTTCTAGCAGACAGAAAAATGAAAAGCCCACTTCTGTACATGTTAATGCTGGGTTGCTTACTAACCATCCATGTTATATGTTGACCTCATGGTTAGAACAGAGTTCGAGGAACAAGTCTGTGCAAGAACTAAAAACTGTGGTTATTTAAAGGTATCAGTCTGGATAACACCGCCAAGATCATGAGACAACAAGAAAGTCAGAGAAATATTAGAACGAAGTCCTGAATTTCTCCACTTTTCAGTTGAACCATCTCTGTGTTGTTGCGAGGAGCCATCCTGAACATTCTGACACATGTGGTCCCATATATGTAGTTGTTATTGGTATGTGTTCTTGTGTTGGTTCTGACTCATAGCGATCCTACGAACAACAGAACAAACACTGCTTGGTCCTGCACCATCCTCACAATTGTTCTCTTTCAGCCCACTCTTGCAGACACTGTGTCATTCCACTTCCTTGAGGGCCTTCCTCCTTTTCACTGCCCTCTACTTATCCAAGAATGATGTCTTTCTCCAGGGACTGGTCTCTCCTGACAACATGTCCAAAGTACATGAAACGAAATCTCGCTACCTGGGACTCAAAGGAGCACTCTGACCGTAATCCTTGCAAGACAGATTTGTTTGTTCTTTTGGCAGTCCGTGGCACTTTCAATATCCTTTGCCAGCACCAGAGTTCAAATGCATCGGTTCTTCTTTGAGCTTCTTTAGTCAATGTCCAACTTTCACATGCATATGAGACGATTGAAAACACAATAGCTTGCTTGGGTGAAGCGCACCTTAGTCCTCAAAGTGTCCTTGTTTTCAACTCTTTAAAGAAGACTTCTGCACCAGATTTTCCCAATGCAATGTGTCCTGTGACCTCTTGATTGTTGCTTCCATGAGCATTGATTGTGGGCCCAAGCAAGACAAAATCCTTGACAACTACCATCTTTTCTTTGTTTATTATGATGTTATCTAGTGGTCCAATAGTGAAGATCCATATACAAGTTCCTATGAGCACAATAAAGTGTTCTGAAATTCCCTTTCTTCTTAAGACTGTCCATAGTTGGTTATGATCCAAATGGTCAAATGCCTTTGCAGAGTCAATAAACAAAATTTAACGTGTTTCTGTTATTCTCTGCTTTCAGCCAAGATCTGTCTGACATCAGCAATGACATCCCTTGTTCCCCATCCTCTTCTGAATCTGCTCCAAATCTTGTTAATGTACAGCTGCAATTATTTTGGATAATCTTCAGCAAAATTTTGCTTGCATGTGATACCAATGGTATTATTCTATCTTGAATTTTTTTTATAATTTGTGTATTCTGTTAGATCTCCTTTCTTTGGAAGAGGTATAAATATGGATGTCTTCCAGTCAGTTGAACAAGTGGCTGTCTTCCAAATTTCTTGGCATAGATGCGTGGGTGCTTCCAGTGCTTCATCAGCTTGTTGAAACACTTCGATTGATATTTCATCAATTCCTAGAGCCTTGTTTGTGGCTAATGCTTTCACTGCAGCCTGGACTTTTTCCTTCAGTAGCATTGGTTCTTGGTCATCTGCTACCTCTTCAAATGGTTGAAGATTGGCTGGCTCTTTTTGGTGCAGTGACTCCGTGTATTTTTCCATCTTCTTTTGATTCTTCCTGCATCATTCAATATTTTGTCCATAGAATCTTTCAACAGACCATCAATTGCTAATGTATAAGTTCGGGTTGAGCCAAAAAACAACCTTGAGCAGATCCCACCTGAGTTTCAAGAATAGATTTTACATATTGAACACTAACAACAGAAGATATGATGAGCTGTGGGAAGACGGCAAGAACAACATTCATGAAGAAAGCAAAGAGGTCATGAAAAAGGCAGTAAAGAAAGAAAAGATCAAAGTGGATGCCAGCAGAGACTCTGAAATGTGTTCTCAATTGTAGAGTAGCCACGGCAAATGTGAAGAAAGACGAAGTCAAAGTACTGTAGAGAAAACCTCAAAGGGCAGCTCGAGAAGACAAAGCCCGATATTATAATGAAATGTGCATAGATCTCAAGTTAGAACACCAGAACAGAAGAGCACAATCAGTTTATCTTGAACTGAAAGAACTAAGAAAAAATTCAAGCAAACCTCGAATTGCAGTCATGAAAGATTCCATGGGTCGTGTATATAGATGTGGTTTATCTGACTCTCCGCAAAATGTGTCAATTTTCTATTGAACAAAACTGCAAGCAAGGCGACTCCATTGGTGATGCATCTGCTTTAACATTACAATGAAAAGTGCTATCAAGTGGTTCAGTGGCTGAGATACTTTGTGGAACGCTAAGGCATGCCTTTGATCCTATTGCAGTCAGCATTGTAAATCTTGCCTGAAACTGTGGAAGCAGACATTCTTTTCCTAACTGAACAATGATGCAATCCATGTGTCTATCCCAGCCTTCCCTAGCAGCATGCCTGGAGGAAGGTCCAGAGTCAACCCTAGCTGGTAATTCCATTCTCCTGGCCAGTGATTCGCCCAAGAATGGAAATTAGCTCTCACTTCAAAGAGAAGCAGGACTTGCAAAGAAAGGTCTTTCTCACTCCCGAGAGGGTGCCCTGAGGAGATAGTCTGGATTCTGTCATGCCTGTTGTTTCTGAAGGGGCACCAGGAACTGCTGCAGCTGTCTTGTCCCTTTGCACACCTTGCACATGAGAAATGAAAAGCATTGCACGAACTCATGAAACGTCTAGCCAGGACGCATCCCTAAGTGAGGGATCCAGAGGCTAGAGCAAGTTAGTGTCATGGTCCTGTGACAGAACTCCACTCAGAGCTCCACACACCTAGCTGATTGGCATAAGGAGAGGCTTCTGCCAACGGTGCCAACTGGACTCTTTTCTTCCCCCCTGTTTTCTGCTCATCCTGAGCTGGCACCCCAAAGTGTACTCCCCAGCACACCTCAACAACCCTTCAGACATGCTTCCTCCTTCCTCCTCACTCCCCTTGCCTCACCTCCTAGGAAGAGCACTCTTTCGAAAGGGCTGGTCCTCAAAACAGCTTTTGTAAAAGATGAAATGACTCAAACATAATCATCAGCAAAATAATGTTTGGGGGTCTTGCCAGGCTAAACCCTGATTTTGTAAATACCGACCAATCAGAATTCTCCTGTAAACGTCTGGATCCACTCTATTTAATCTCTATGAACATTTCCTTCCCTGCAGTACTTAGGTGAACCCTTACAAAGCCCAGCCCGATCCGGATTGTTCTGCTCCTGCTATAAACACTTCCATTTTAACAGAAGCTGCAGCTGGCTCTTGAACCACTGACCCCAGGCCACTTCTCTTCCTTTGCCTCCTCAGCTCTGTTTCTTCTCTCCGTTTACTCTGATCCTTTCAGCCAGATCCTTGGCTCTCTTGACAACCCCTCGATGACTTCCCCACCATCTGCCATGAAAGGCAGACTTCAACAAACAGCAGAATGTCTTAGGCAGATTGCTACTTGGATCCTGCCTTGTCAGCAGGAAACATCCAGGGCTCTGTTGATGGCAGAAAGGATCCAGTGGCTTCTCTGTCATATTAAGCATTCAAGTTAAACACTTCGTGGGTTTTCAAGAAGATGAAGAATTAGATTCTGCCCGCAGTCTGTGCATGTTATTGTTGTTTATATTGCCAGAAGCTGTTTATTCAAACCAATCCGGAGAGTCAAACCAACAAATTTAACTGTGGAAAAAGATCAACCAAAACACATGAAGGGAGGGAAGAGGAATGTAAACATGCCCTATCATTTTCAGATGAATTGGAAGGTCACTTGGCTTTAAGTAGAGGGTGGGATGGGACTGTGGCTAAGGAGAGTCAGAGAGCCTGAGAAGTTACAGGCAGTGGATCTGTAAATCGTACGCTAACCTCTTGTCGGAATAGGAAGGGAATGCTCATTTGGTAAGCTTGTATTTCCCCAGTAAGAATAAGGAGCACTTACATTGTGTTTATTAGGGGCCAGACACTAGAATTTCTAATAGTGTATTCAATTCCGACACGTTTTCTCTCTTTAAGGCACATAAATAAAGTCCATGTCCATATACTTAAGGCAGAGTCTATTGTTATTCTCATTTTATATATAGCAAATTCTATTCTTGTGATGAGCAATACAATTACATATATCACAACAATAGACTCAAACCTGCGAGCAGGCATGAAGATGATACAGGACCAGGCAATGTTTCATTATAGCATACATGGGTCCGATCCAGTTCTACAGTTACTAACAACATTATCATTATTACTTTCCAGATGCGGTAGTTTCCTTTGATAGGTCCAGTTTAAAGACACAAAGAAGTTAAATAATTTGCCTGAGGCCACACAGCTGATGCCTTGCTTACCTGGCTCTAAAGTCCATGTTCTCAATTATTTTAAGTCCGCCAACCTCCCCTTGGTACACTGGAAAGGCCGCTCTTAAAAGGACCCTGGGCCATATTGCCCTTGAGTTGCTCGCACTGCACACCAGCGAGCCCCTTCACTTGGCCCCGTCACCTCAGGTCTTTCAAGCCGGTCTGCACATGCTCCTGCTTGCGGTTTTCCTGGCCAATCCCTGCTCATCTCTTCACCCTCACTTCAAAAGCCTACTTCCCTAGGGCTTCCAGGCTCTCAGGCCTCCGGTCTCCCCCAGTGACTCTCTAAGCCTGTCCCTTGCTCAGCATCTGAGGCAGCTCTTGTCTTGCTTCTTTGAGTTCTCTTTTGAGAAACTGTCCCCTCCTCTGGACTCTGCAGTCTATGCTGGAAAGTCACTCTCCTATCAATCACTGCATCCCCAACATCTGAGAAGGTGCCCAAAACACAGTGCCCTGATAACTGTTTGAATGGATGATGAAGAAATGATACTAAATATATGTGATCCCCAAACCAAATGAAACCCATTGCCATCGAGTTGATTTCAGCCCTTGAGTTATTCTACTGCTGTAAAGAGATACAGCCTTGAAAACCCCCAGGTCCTACCCTATCCTACAGGGTAGCTATGTGTCAGAATCAATCCAAGAGCAGTGAAGGGAGGGTGGTCCTGAGACTATAGAGCTTCAGGAGGGATCAGACGGCTTCATCTTCCTCCCACAGGGCATATGGTGTGTCCAAACTGCGGACCAAAACAATCCACTACACCAACGGAGATCCTAGAAATTAATGATCCAGATAGCAAATTCACTGCCATCAAGTCGGTTCTGGCTCATAGTGACCTCTCAGAATAAGGTAGGACTGCCTCCGTAGGTTTCCAAGACTAATAATAAGGGAGTAGAAAGTCTCATTTTGCTCCCAAGGAGTACCTGGTGGTTCACAAAGGCTGACCTTGGGGTTAGCAGCCTAATGCATAACCACTATGCCACCAGGGCTCCTTGAAATTAAGGACAGGCAACTGAAATTCAGCTTTGTTTATGAAGGTGGGGAAAAGCAACCTTTATTAGATTGGCTGGCGATGAATTACTGTGTTTGAAGTGAATTCTGAAATCTTATTTGCATTTGAAACATTTTATCTTATTTACGGGATTTTATACTGTTGTATTTTAACCTTCTCAAACTATAAAAGACACAGCACAGTTTTCTGTTGAGGTGTATCTCACAGGGCATGAACGCTCTGGACTGCGCACCTGAACAAGGCGTCACATGCCACATGGGAACAAATGAGGAAGTCACTTGCTTGCTAAGGAACAAGGGGTGAGTCGCTTAACTCGCTATGTCTCACTTTTCTTCTCAAGCAAGTGAAAATGATTAATCAATCGGCAAAACGTCCTAATATTTGCACAAAAAGTTCTATCTACACAACTGTTTGGGCTCCCTTAAGTAATTGCAAGTTCTATAAAGATTTTTGGTGACCATTCTGTTTGTTGAACTAAATATTTGCTTCGGACAGATACTGTTGCACTCAAGAACCTAACTGCCTAATATTTATAGTCATCGCTCTTAGACTCATGCATTCCAAAGACATGATCTTCTTATTGAACCAAATATCCCCGTTTTACCTTCAATCAAAAACCCTTGACACTGAATGAGATTTTCTAGAAATCATATAGCTACAACGCATTCAATCAGAGACACGCATGAACTACTCAAGAACTTCCAAAATAAACAGAATGTAAGACACCATCCAGGAGTTACAAATCACTCTCAAAGAGCTCACATTTTTGAACTGCGATTGGATGAAATTTTACGTTTTGTAGGAGAACGTTTTCCGACGGAGACATTTGTCTTCTGTGGCTGCCAAGAAGCAGCTGTTCGTGTGAAGAGAAGGCTATTTAGAAGAGTGATGGGGAGCTTTAATTAAAGACCGTCTGGCGTGTTACTGTGTCTGGCTATTAAATACAGTTTGTGTTATTAACATAATACTTGGAATTGTAATTGCCTCCAGGTTTTGTTAGCTGGGATGCAAGACTGCGGCTTCTCCATGTTTTCTCTCAACCCTTTCCCCATTCATCTCAACCTGATTACAAAGGAAAGGAACAGTGCTCAGATTTACAAAGCAGCAAAGAAAACATGCTCAAACATTGACGAGTGAAGTGAGGGTGAGGGTGAGGAAGGTCCATTTGAAGTTTGCCTTGTCCCATCGTCATAACTACAGTTCACCTGGACAGAACAGCCTCTCCCCAGGTGTACTCTTCATGGTGCGTGCTCAGGAAACTCAAATGGAGTAGTTTCCATGAAAATTATGACCAATATGTCTTCCCTCTCCCCTCCCCCATAAGACCAATAAGATGCATTAGGAAATTCAATACCCTGGGAAGGGGTGAAATGGTTCTGCTCTTAATGTTTCATGTGAATCACTGTTTTCAAACTCTTGTTTCCAGCCACCTTTTTCTGTCTCCTACTACTAGCTTCCCACAGAACCAGTGTCCCTGAAGGCACAATTTGAAAGAGGCTAGATTAAACTATGAGGGGGGAAAAATCAGAAGGATTTTAGAAATTTAGAGGAGTACTTATTGGATAATTTTACTTGGAACCTCTGAGAGATAAAACAAAACACATAAAGAATAAGGCCGCTTACATTTGATTAACTCAAAAAGTAGTATTTTCATACATCATAAATCCATAAACACAAGCAAACCATTAACTGTTGTCCTTACATGTCATTGATTGCTTCCAACTCGGCAGTTCCAAGTACCAGCAGAATGAAATGCTGCCCACTCTTCTGGCTTCCTCGCAACCATTACGCTCATGGCTACGGGAGTCAGCGCAGCATTCTGACAGAGGGTCGATGTCTGTAAGAATAAAGATCAGTATGGTTCAATAAGGCATCCACACAAGAAAAAATAAAAAGAGCAGTATTTTTTTTAAATTAGTATCATGGGCTAATCACTGACACTATTAACAGAAGATTCTTTTTTCCCAGGGAGACGAGCAATAAGATTCTCTACCACAAATTAAAAAGAGGTCTCTAAAGGGAGCCTGAGGCAGATAAGAATCATAGTTCCAGGAATAGGTTTGGGACGTTCAATTAATCCTAGCTCCAATCTAAGAAAACGTAGTTCTTGCCACATGGCCCTGCCTGATACTCACCCTCATGGAGGAAGCACAGAAGATATGGGTGCTATCGCAAAGTGCGGTGAAGGAATTAGCTGGTGCCCAGCTATCAGACAGAATAGCATCTGGGGTTTTCAAAGGTGTGTTTCCAAACAAGCAGCCATCTACCTGAGAGGTCAACTAAATCCACATGGAAGAAGCTCACCAACATCTGTAACCCAAGGATTGTAAATTACATCATCCAATGCTGAAGGACGGACTAGTGATAGTGTCCGAGCTTAAATAGTGAGCTTCTGGTCTAGACAGCGAGATTCTCCATAGCAGAAGGCTATGGCGTACAGTGGGAGCCTGAAATACATTTGCAAGATCAGCATGGGAAATAAGCTGCCACAGATTTCCCTCTAACCATAATTAAGGGGTGGAAATAAACTGGTTACCAGAAAGTTTTGGAGAGAGGACCATAGTAGATCAAAATGATAGACCTGACCTGAACCTTTAAAACCCTGTCACTTGATGTCCCCGCTGATACACTTCGGTCTGGGTCTGGCTTTCAATGTTTAGTTTTCTTTGACATACTGGGGGTTATCGCCCGTGTATCTTGCCATTGCGGGTAGCCAGCTTTGGTTTCTGTTATGTGTTTGTCTGCTTTTTCCCTATTTGAAACCCAGGGTTGATGAAGCTACAGAGAAAACAACCAGAATCAGGGTTCGGGGGTACAGTGCGGGAAGGGAAGGGGAGCTAGCATCAGTGAGCTCAAGAAGAAAGAAAAGGTTTTGAAACGGATTGTGGTAGCAAGGCTACAAGACTGCTTGATGTGAGTGAGCCATGGGATTATATGATTCTGGGTTAGCTTCTAATAAAATTGTTTGAAGTAAAAAAGCACAAATGAAATGCTTTTAAAGAAATGTATTGCATTTATCACCCCACCCCACCCCCCAAAAAAAGGGAAGAAAATGAAAAGGGAACATCGACAAATATTCAGAGAAGAAATTTAAATGATCAGTAAACATGAGAGAAGTCATGGTAAAATAATCTTACTATTATTCCAAAGAACTATCTAAGCTCACATTATACCAACGTCCTTCTATCGAGCTGGCAAATGTTCATTTGTTTGTTTTGAATGTAGGGATGGAGGCATCTTGGTGTCCTCTTGATAGAGTGAAATAGAAAGGCCATTTCCCTTTATTTTGTACATTAGTTCCACTGCAAGGATTGTATTCAAATAGGTTTGTGGATGTGCTGCTTATCATATTACTTATGATAATGGGAAACTGTGGCAGCCTACAGGTCTGAAAATAGGAAAGTTATTTTTAAATAGTATATATTTATTGATATATTGGAAAAGATGCTAGGCTGCAATAATTTTTTAATGTTTTCCACATTATAGTGAAAAGAAATGCCTTCAATATAAACCTCAATGGAAAAAGCAAGATCCCGCTGGTATTTTCTTAAATTGTTATTTTTATAATTATACACATATATGAATAGGAAGAAAATACTGGATGCAAGTACACCAGCATCACACAATTATTCTCTCTGGCTCATGTGTCAACATGTTCCCAGAAGCAAAGGGAAGAAGAACGAGTGCTGCTAAAGAGGAAGCTGCCTCCTCCTGGAGTAGCTCAGAACTCCCGCTCCTCAGCACATTGCTCAGGAAGAGCCCGTGGTTTCATGAAGCCCTTAAAGAACCTTTTGGACTCCTTAGAAGCCCTGGTGGTGCGGTCTGGAGTGTTCAACTACTAATTACAAGCCAGGCAGTTAAAAACCCACCATCCACTTCACAGGAGAAAGATGAAGTGTCTGTTATTTTAAAGATTTATAAAATCTTGAAAACCCTGTGTGGTAGTTACATCATTTCTGGTCAATATGAGGGTAGTAAGAGGGAAGGGGTGGTGTCTAGCCTGTCAACCAAGCCACAGCCTGATGGACGCCTCCTTGTGGGGTTGGCCTTCTTATGAGGATTCTGGGATCTCTCCCTCTCTCTGTCTGCCTTAGACTTCTTGTTGACAAGCCACACTGAGACTGCTGCTTCACCTTCCTGGTGAGGAGCCACACTCAGAGAACTGGAGGAGCCACATGAAGGCCCGAGCCAGTGCTGAGATGCTTCCACCACCACTGGATCCACAAGACTTTTCACCCACTAGCCTGTGATCTCCCTGCATTTTGCATCATCACATGTGGCTGCATGAATCCAAAGAGGGTGTTATGGACTAGTATTAGATTTATGGGGTGACATTGAATTTATGGACTTAATCTGGACTGGGCTGAGATATTTTATCAATATACAATTGCTCTTTTATATAAAGCTCTCTCTTACACATACGTAATTTTTCCCTTGTATTTGTTTCTCTAGTCAACCCGGATTAACACAACCTATAGAGCATCATTATGAGTCAGAGTGGGGAAAGACAGACTTTCTACTCCTGTAAAGTATTGGAAACCCTTAAGGGCAGTTTGAGTTGGATTCGACTCGATGGCGGTGAGTTATGAGTCAGAATACACTAGATGGTAGTGGGTTTGGTTCTAACTTGTCAACTATATTTGTATTCTTAACAAAAATCCATTCTTGCTTGATAGTTTGGCCAAAGTGAATGCTATCCTATTCTGTATGCATTTACCACAATATAAATTAATGTGAGTTAAAACTGTCTTACAGGGACCTAAGAAAACCAAGAAGAACTGCCTCTTAGGATTTCTAAGGCTGTAAATCTTTACAGAAACAGACTGTCACAGGTTTCTCCCACAGACCAACTAGTGGGTTCAAACTGCCAACCTTTTGGTTAGCAGCCCAGAGCTTAACTACTATCTCCTGAAAAGAGAGTTAGACGTTAAATATAACATTAATGTTATTCTTTGCAGGGGGACATATTTGAAAGGTTAAGTAAAGTTGAATAAAGATTATTAACTCCTAACTCATGTACATGCTCTCAGCTGACTTAGTATTTTGAAACTTTTCTAGGTCTGATTTTTCTCAGACATACAAAGGAAAGATAAACTTTATTTCATATAATAATTTCAAAGAACAACTGGTGGAGAAAGCAGCTGGGAAAGTAAATTTTTAAAAATAGGAGCGTATGATTCTACAGAGCTACAGGCCTAGATACACATTTCACTAGCATGTCCTTATTCCTCCAACTAAGCAGCTTGTTACTGACCATCAAAAATTACATTCATAAGCAACAAAACAGAAATTGGACCCACCATATTAGAGCAATGTTGATCCACTAGCTATATATACCAAGATTCAGGCCCACCCTAGCTTTCAAGTTCACAATTCATATGCATATCTCATCATTGTTCTCCTGGAATAACATTTCTAGAAGGTAGAAGCAACCATTCTTTTGGGGTCTTTGAAGAGCAGATAATGTAGAGCTATTGTTTACCACCTACGTTCCACACTTGCCATTAAAAATCAGATGATTTTGCATCTGATTCCTATTACAAGCAAGTCAATTTTAAAATATAATGCAGGTTCATCAAACTTTAAACGTAGATCTTCTCAACAGAAATATTAAAAATGGTCATTTGCATTAAAAAGGGCTCTTCTGTTTATCAAAGGATCTATTAAAAGAAGATCGTTTTAAAAGGTAAGCTCTTCTATCACATTTAAAATAATTCTGTTTAAAAAATATTGCATCTCCCTGTCGCTTCTCAGTACAAAAAGTTGAACATCAAAGTACCGTGCGTATCACATTATTGGAATAATGACAGAACTTACCAGAGCAAGCAGTCGCTCAGCAAATGGCTCGATGCAACAGGGCTAGAGAGAAAAGGATATCCAACATCGAGAAAAATAAGAAAGGGAAAGTAGGTGAATACGTAAGCCAGTAAGGGAATAGCGGGGGCTGTAAGAAGTGTAAAGATGAAGCTCTGTAAATATTCATTCTCTCTATCTAGTTGAACAGTGAGCTAGCTATTTGAGCAAGTCCTGGGTTTGCTTACTTGGCACGTACAGGGAATCAATCTCCCCAAGTCAACGCTGAGGCCAGAGGCTCTGTCTAGTTCTTAGTTATGTCTGTAGTCACTACCTGGGGCTTAGAGGGGAGGCAGACATGCGAAGATAGAGACAGAGGACAAGTCACCAGAATGTCGGCATGGTACATATTTTCCCCAGAGCCATTTGAAAGAATCAGTACCATCAACACCCTGATTTTAGACTCAGACTCTGGAAGGAGCTGAAGAAGCCATGTGGAGACCCTGCCAGCACTGAGATGCTTCCACTGCCTCTGGATCCACAAGGCTTCCCACCCACTGGCCTGTGGTCTTGTGCATTTGGTGTCACTGCATGTGTTGCGTGAATCTGAAGAGGACTTTATAGATTGGTATCAAACTTATAGGCTAATATCATACTTAAGGTCTTGATCTGGGCTGGGCTGGGATGTTTTCTTAATATTCCATTGCTTTTGTATATAAAACTCTTTCTTATACACATACGCATGTTTATGAATTTGTTTCTCTAGTCTACCCGGACTAACACAACTTCTAATGGAAAAAAATGGTAATCACACAGTGACAAAGAATGGTACAATTATTAATGGTGCCATTGACAATGAACCCAGTAGTGTGAAGAGTGAAAAGCAAATGCTATAGGACTGATATAATTAATCTCTGACTCTCGAGATATTTTAAATTTCAGATGCCATTCATATTCCTGATCACAAGTCATCAGCAGAAAAGACGTCAACACTTTCTCCAGCCAATTACCCTTCTCCAGGCCAGGACAAAAGCAGTGGGGTGGGCCCAGACTGCTAACATGCCCCTGTCCTACAGTCAGACAGCACCCCTGGTGGTGGGTTTATCCTCACCTCTCCATCACTCTCCTGGAAACTTCTCAAGATTGAAAAAATGACCATGAACAGTAAGAGGCTGCCATTTCCCGTTCAGTGGTCTAGGCAGAAGTTTCAGTTACTGCAGAGAGCCTCGAAAGGAAGACAAGGATTTTATGTCCTCGTGCGCGAAGGTCATTGCCCTACCAATTAGACCTGCAAGTTGATGGTGGTAGATACCATGGCCTCCTCAGCTTCTGATTTTATATCTCAAATTCCCATTGTTTGGGCACTGAAGGACAGGCAGTACATGAATAACTAAAATTCACAAATAATGTCAAACCCAATTTTAGCCAGCGGTGACTACCTCACTGCTTCCAGATCCTGGATCTAGCAGCTCAGCGGGAGGCCACATTGCAGAGCGGCCCAATTTCAACGGGTGCTTATTTTTATTCTTCCAACAGACACACCGACCTTTTATGTTCTCCTGCCGTTAGCCACACCGCGGCATCATCGGTTCCCAGCATAAGCACCTGTTAAGCAAAGGAGTAGATGTCCGGTGTCAGCAAGAAAGAGGAGGAGGAGCGAGCCTGTGGTGACACTGGTGCGCAGTCTTGGTGCTCTTGGTGACTCTGGCAACCGACTGCCCGAGTGTATGCTTAAGTTTCCTGGTGCGACAGTGTCGCAAGCTGGTTAACTAGCTAAAAGTCAGAAAGGCGCCTGGGCTGAGCAGCCTCCAAAAGGCCTCTCCCCGTTAACAGAAACATGCAAACAACCACAGATTAAAAACCGCCGAGGAACACTGCGCACGCTGTGTGCTCTGGCTGCTTGGAAGCGGGCAACGTCTTCAACTGAAAGCATGCCCTGCTCCAGTAGCTGCTCACAGGGACAGTTGTCGCTTGTGCTGCTCGTGCTGTTGGGTGCTGATTCCAGCTCAGGGACTCCACGGGACCGAGCAGACCTGCTCCCGCGGGTGTTCTTGTCTGTGGTCTGCACAGAAGATTGCCGGTGTTTCATCTGCAGAGCTGATGGGAGGGTTCCAATTGCCAGCCTTTTGGTCAGGAGCCAAGCGCTTAATCACTGCAACCCCAAGGCCGCTCACGATGTGCTCATAATATTTTGTGCTTAGGTTTCTAAGTATTGGTCTCAACCATTCACTCTGGTGAACAGGAGAGTCATGGGTCATCTCCATCACATCCTGGTTAGGTGCCACTGCGCCACTTCCAACTCTCAGTGACCGTGCAGTCGATAGGATGGGATACCGCCTGGGTCTGGGCCATCCAGCGCCATGATCCGGGTGCCTTTGGACCCACTGCATCACTCCCTCTTCCTCTTTTCCGCTGACCCTCTATTTGACAAATAATCCACATGCCCTCTCCGCAGGCTGGTTCCTCCTTAGAACCCATCCAAAGCACATGAATTGAAACATCCTCGTTTCTAAAGCGTGTTCTGGTTAAACGCCTTCCAAGTCAGGCGTGTTTGTTCTTCGGGCGTCCGCGGTATATCCCAACCCCCCCCCCCCCTTGCCCAACAGCACACTTCAAACGCATCAGTGCTTCCCAGGCTTCCTGACAATGCTCACACACACCCGAGACACACGGGAATTCCAGGGCGGGGCAGCCACTGGTCTCTAGTATGGAGCCAGTGAACTTCTCCGTCTTAGTCTGCCACCAGCCATCCTCCCTGCCTCCCTGTTAAGCCCACAGGGGTTGTTTGAGCCTGAGCGCTGACTGCTTCCCTCAGCTCATTGAATTGGAAGGAGCCCAGGTGCCTCAGTGCTTAAAACTCTCTAGTGCCAGGCAAGATGCCATCCGTTTGAACCCACCAGGTAATCTGTGGGAGAAAGACAAAGCAAGTCTTTTTCCATAAAGACGTGCAGCCTCGGAAACCCACTGGTGTCATTCCAATCTCTCTTGAAGGATCACAAGTCAGAATGCACCGGACAGCAGTAGGTTGGGTGTTTGTTTCTGATTTAAATCCTTGTCTTTTTTTCCCCTCTCACTGTGGCAATTTCCTGAAATAAAGCATTATAACACTGTGCTTTTCCAAAAAAACTGCATATCATAGAAATTATGACATTATAGAAATCATTTTATAAATGCTAAAAGAGGTATATGAGGGCATATTTCAAAGGCATTATAACATTTGTGGAAACTTCTTAATGATAAAAAGTTCCTATTATAATATTAAGTTAAAAAAAACCTGAGCAAGTTCTGAGTCTCTGTCTTCAAAATCTGTCTCAAATCTGTGCATTTCTGGAAGACTAGTGGTTCAAGTCCACCCTGACGCATCCAGAAAATAAGGCCTGGCGACCTACTTCCCCACTCCAGCCATTCAAGGCCCTAAACAGCACAGTTCTATGTGACCTTCATGGGTCACCATAATATGGTTGAGTCTAGTTGGCAGTAGCCGTTTGTTTGTTTGAAGGCAGAATCCGCTTCCATTTTCTGCCCAGTATAATTATCCGAATGCTTCACAGTCACTTTCGAGCTAGAAACCCCGGAAACAAACAAAGCACAGCCTCATAGGAACTGACTAGCCACAGGAAGAGTCACCCGTGGAAGAAGGGACGGCTCTTATGCTGATTGTTTCCATCCAGGCTGTAGGCACTGAAACCTTGTTCCTGACAGGGACCACTGTCCACATTGGCTAAGGATTCAGAGAAACACCAGCCTTGTCCACAACTCAGAGGACATGTCCAGCATAGTCAGGAGGGGCAACTGAGTCAGCGGAACACTGGAAAAGCATCACTAGCTGACCAAATGGGAGAGGGAGGGTCTCATCAGATCTTCTGCAACTCCACCTGGGGATATAGGAAACTTCCCCTCACCTGAACCAGGTACTCTTCGTCAATCTCAGAGTTTTGCAGCACCAATAGACAATCGCGTTCTTAACCAACCCCTCTGGGGGCTGGGTTAGGCTGGACCAATCCGTTCCTGAGCTTCAGATGGCCCAGTCACTCAAACCAAGAGTCAAACTAGCAAACTCTGGGATCAGCTGTGGGGATAATCCAACCAGAAACCCCAGCGAGAAAGACAAGGTGGGAGAAAGTCCAGTTGGCAAAGCAGAGAATAAAGAGTTACAAGAAATGGAAAGTCAGTGGATTCTGGGCATGTGGAGAAGGGTAAAATCAAAGCGGGAGTGGGGGGGTGAGCAACAAAGAGGGAAATGGGTAGAGGCAGCATACAGATCAGAAAGATTGAGATAGGGAGTGAAGAAAACAAAAAGGAAGAACATTTTATGCTCTTAGGGACCAGTTTATTGACTTAGTACTTAGGCTCTCAGAGTGGCGATAACGGGCCAGCCAAGGGTCCCTTGCCTTGTCTGCTAGTAAAAGGAATGGAAACAAATTGTAAATTGTTGCTGGATACGGCTGTCCGGGGACCAGAAGCTGGAGAAGTCATTATGCTGCCCTGGATGGGCCTCCACGAGGACGCTGGCCAAAACGCGCGTATGCCTCAGAATCTTTAAAGATTCAAACTAGGCTTTCAACGTAAACGCGTGCGCAGTAAGTACCGGATCGGCTCCTTGATCAGTGACGGTGTAGTCGTCAATATCGTTTCTGAAATGGCTTGCCTATTTCATGTGTGGAAGGCTCTTCTCTAAGGGTTTCCCCTTTCCAAAGGGCCGAGACCGAAGTGCCACGCTGAAAGGAAAGCCCTAGGCTCTGGACACTCACGGTGGACGTTCGAATCCCAGCTCTGTCGCTTCCTAGCCTCGCTGCGTTGCCCACGTTCTCGGGCTCCACAGCACCAGTTTCCTAAGGTGCCAGATGATATCAGCAACAATTATGGTAATGGGAGTATAGCGGAGATTCATAAAATACTCATGTGCCCTTAATAAATAGGGAACCACACCAGCAAAGGAAGCCATGCGGTGTGTGCACCTAGGTCAGTGCCCTGGCATAGAATAAGCACAAAATAAATGTTTGCTGCCACCATCAGTTTCCGTCTAATTAGCAAAGAGCACGCTGGAAACTCAGGACACATCAGGGTCAGAGAAGGCGGGTGCAGTAGCCACTTCCTCCACCCCCAGTCCCAGCCCCCACGTTCATTCAAAACCCCTTTTTCTCCAGAAAGGACTGTTTCCCATCTGTCTCTGCAACACACCAGGCGACCAATGGGCTCCCTGCTGTTCCTTGTCTTACTTCTTGGTGCCACCAAGTGGTCGAGTTCTGTGGCACACCGGTCCTTCATTCCCCTCGGCCCCCAACTAAGTGTAGCCTAAGGGCTGTCTCAGATTGCTTTTGATGGCTCTGGAACGTTTACCAAATTAATAGGTTGCATGTGGGGTTCAGGAAAAGTGATGCGTGGCTCTACAGAACTCTGGACTGGAAGAACAGCCGGGTGAAAAGGGGAGTGGGGCACGGGATTGCGTTGGATAGGATGCCGGAAAAGCACTTTGCTTGGTTCTAAAGGTAAGAGATGCATGCCCTGGCCTTCAGGACTGGCAGAATATTTTCTGTATGTCAAAGACACGCGTGATGCACATTTTGAATGCGGAGTGGGATCGTGTTCATAACGACGGTTTGGCTGAGAAGTAAGAGTTCCGTGGGACCGTAGGATGCTGGCTGAGTCAGGTTGGCCTCCAACTCAAAGTGCCCTTCGATGTAAACATAACAGGATGCTGCCTGCTCCGGGGCCATTCCTGTGATTGGGGGCTGAGAGACCCTAGTGATCCATAGCTTTCCTTTGTTTGATTTCTGAAAAAAATCCCTTTCTTCTTAGTCCATCTTTGAGCGCCATCCAGCAACACAGACGCCTCCACCGACAGAGCGGCAGGGACTGCACATGGGTTGCATTGGCTGGGAATCGAGCCTGGGTCTGAAGGTCACTAAATCCTTAACACTTCACGAAATTAATGTCGCTCTCAAAAAAAGAAACTCTAGAATCCAGAAATAGACCATTTTAGGCAAGACCTTTATTTATTACTTCATTTTATTACTAACACTTACAGTGGTGAAATGTTAAAGGGGCAGCAGCACAGGTATATGACAGTATCATTCGTCAGATAGTTATACACTCAATTGCAACAATGTCGTGAATAGTCGCTTGCAACTTGCTCATCTAATCACACTTTCAACCTTTGCATGCACAGCTGAGTATCATTGGGAGGGGGGAAATCAGACACATGTTTTCTATAAGAAACGTGTGCCTTTGGAGTCATAGATTTGGAAAGCCTAAAATTATCCTTGGATTTCAACTACTTACAATGATTGCACTCTCCATAGCAATCAATTCAGAGATCTTTTGTTACAATTTTGACCTAAATAGAATGAGCATTATAAGAAACTATCCTCTTTTTTTTTTTTTTGAAATCTTTAGGTTTGATTAGTGAGAGTATTACACATTTGAGTGACTCATTTTTTTTCTGAATATCTTCTTTTTTTTCTGAATATCTTCTTCTTTAATATACTCTTTCCTTCTTTGTCATCTCAGGATCAAGGATGATTCATCCCCAATTTTGTTGCCCATGATTTTGGAGTCTTTATTTCTCCTTACAAAATTTCTAAGTGACAATGTAGACATTCAGCTTCTTTTAATTCATCCTCCCAAAATGAAATACCCAAAGAGCTTCTCAAAAGACTCAAGGGCTACACAAACTGAAACGGCTAAACGTTAAAAGCAGTTCTTAAACATCACATTTTAAAGAATGAATGGCAATATACCAATCGAATCTTTGAAAAGTAGAATTAAGATGCAATCAAATTTCTTTATTCTACCTTGTATTATTATTTAAATTTTATCAACCTTTTTGAATAAAAAATTAAATAATGTTTTTAAAATACTTTTATTGGGGTCTCTTTCATCTCTTATCACAATCCATGCATTCATCCAGTGTGTCAAGCACATATGCCGCCATCATCATTTTCAAATCATTCTCTTCCCACTTGAGCCCCTGATATCAGCTCCCCATTTCTTCCCCCTCCCTCCAGCACCCACACTCCCTCACAAATCCTTGATAAGTTACAGATTATCTTTTCCATATATTACATCATCCTCCGTCGCCCCTCACCCACTTTTCCATTATTCGTCCCCCTAGGAGGGGATTCTAGTTTGATCCTTGTGCTCGATAATAATGTTTTTTTTAAGGTACCTAGTTAAGGAATTCAAGTTGGTTCCCGTTAATAATAAATATAATTTTCTATTTATTGACCAATTATTTATAGAGACTATTTTGGTACTGTGATAGTTTATTGTGCCAGCCTGGCCGATAAACACAAGTGGGATTAATTGAAGGGCGGAGAGATAAATGGCTCAGTGAGCCTCGCTTTCTTGTCTCTCGCTCTTTAATTATTGGACCAGCGTGCAGCTGCCTTGCTTGTTCTGTGCCTCAATTTAAAGGGTAAACTACTTGTGAGAAGCCTAGCCTGTGGACTGTGTCGCTATAAGCTGAGGTCCCTTTAAGCCCACAGGATTGGAATGTATGTCTCTGGAACTGGGAACCGACAGTTGGTGACACTTGGTGACCTGCCTTGCTGTTTGCTGCCTGGGTTTATATAGCCCAGCTCTCTCTACAGAGGAGGGACTGGCTACTCTCAAGACTTAAAGGACTGCTAGTGTCTCACTGCTTTATAATTTAACTGCTCATTTCTTGTATTATATATCTATCTATCTGTATATAATTTAATGGTTCATTTCTGTCTCTGTCTCTCTGTCTCTCTATATATATCTATATATAGATATATAGCTATATATATAGATATATAATTACTAGCAATCTGGCTTTGTCTCTCTAGAGAACCCTGTCTAACACATTTTGGTCCCAGGACTTATAATGACCCAGATCCATCAGGAATGAAGGTCTGGGTCAGGTATCTAATGCTAATAGTGCTAATAATCACCATTAGTGTGAGGCATTTTAATTTTCCAATAATGTTTCAATTCACTGGTAGAATCTAAATATACAGTTCCCCCTGGAAATGTTTTGCTTCAAGTTCCATTTGGAATGCTTGCCATATTTGAGTGTGAATTATCAGATAGTGATAATCAAATAATGCACTTTGTGCTCATTGCTAGAGAACATTTCATTAACTACATGCAATGAAAACTATGTGATAACAAAACACTGATCAAAAGTTCAAGGATGATAGAAATGATACTAAAGTGAGTATTCAGCTACTTAGCCTTCCAAAGGTCAAAGCTAAAGCATAGCTGACTTAGAGATGTGAGCCAATTCTGGGGCCTGACTTGGTATTTAGACACTGGGAGTGTAACCCACAAAAGAGCCCAGCCAATGGAGCAAAGGCTCGATTCCAGACTTCCTCTCTGACTCGCCCTACCTGTGTCCTTCAGGCGAGTTAGACAGTTTTCTCGTCAGTAAAATTGGATCAGGAAGATGAGAAGATGACATGAGGTCATGCTGTTGAAGCACTAGACCACAAAGCCTGTTCTGAGTATGCATCATGAATCCCAGCTTCTAGGAGTATTACCTACTGGGAGGCCTTGAAGGTACAACGATAGAATTCTCATCTTCCACATGGAAAGTCTGCATTTGATTTCCAGGCAATGCACTTCTTGTGCAGTCACTGCCTGGCAGCTGAAAGGACCCAGGATCTTGACCTCCTTCTCAGTATAGAACACTGGACACCTTAAAATTCCCCACAAATGCAGATCCCATCTCTTACTATTAGAAGCTGAAAACACCAGCGAGTCAGGTTCTCAACTCCCCCTGAAAGCTAGAACCTGTGCATATGAGCTAGTCTTGGTCATCAGACACACCATCTTTGATTGGGGATCTGGGCAGGGTGGTGTAATGAAACAGGACAGGAGACTGTGCTCGCTGGAGAGCACAGAAGCGGCATCATCATCCACTGCCAGACACAGAAGTGGCGATGTCACATGCGGTGGCATCCAATGTCCAGAAGCACTGCCTTCAGTGCTTCTCGCCAGTATGAGGCCATGACACGAATGCAGAGTCCCTCCAAAATATGACCTCCTTTTCCTGACTTTCCCACAATTCTAGTGCTCTAGCTTTCCCAGCAATTCTGAGAGCTTCCCAGTACTTTTTAAATAAAAATCTCCTCTGCTCAAATTGTACAGTCAGCCCTCAGAGAAACTGAGCAAACTTTGACACCATTGGGAAACAGCCCAAAGCACACTCAAGGCCAACAGTGATGTCATATGAGGCCCTGCATGTTGGCAGCATTCCTTTATACAGGCTACGCTCATCTAACACTGCCGTCTGCTATCTGAACTGGAGGGAAGCTCTCTAGCCCCAAAGGAGCATTCTCTCCTACTCCGAGCTCCATTCATTTGAGCACTATCCCCCACCTGCCGTTAGTTTCTGATTCTTCCGTCGTCAAGTATCTGTGCATGCTCACCGGGTGAGAAAAGAGCTGATCGTAGGAGGTGTAAGTCAAGTCTAGAAAGTAATTACTACCATACTCTATCCCCAAGTGTCTGACCAATGATGGAATACATGACCAAAAGTGAGACAGAGGATCTTTTAAGAAAAGTGATTTTCCATTTAGAAAAACACAATGAGAAAGGCCACTATATCAAACTGAGTTAAAAATTTAAAAAATCATACATTTTCTAAATGGCTGCATGAAATCAGGGAGGTTCTGAGTATCAGGAAGGTTTTCCTATCCCATTTGTTGGAGTAATAAAGCGTGGAGAAAATGGTCAGTCTGAGTAGCCACCCTTATCTAGCACTCGCCGGCAGTCTGAAAGGAAAGAGGCACTACCTAAAACGTCAAACCTGGTGGTTGACTGTGTCTAATCTGTTAAAAAGAAATATTTTGCTTGGAGGCGCTTCCCAAAAGCCAGTGGTGTTCTGTTCTCCGCAGCATCGTTCAGGAGCCCAGGACCCAGTGAGCGAGACAAATGCATTTTGTCGGAAAGCGGCTTTCTCTTCACCGTGTTAAGTTCAGATGCTTCTTGGCTGTTTGTGAACAAGCCAATGTAGGAATGCAGAAAGCTGTTTCCATGGTGATGAGACTTTCCTCTTGGCAACCGCTGCCTCCCCCGCTTCCAATCTTTCTCCGCTGTCAGCCGTTTGCATAGAATTTATGAGAAGGACAGGGATGGTTGCAGGGCAAGCGTTCGTTGTGTGGTTTTCTAAGGGAAGCTACTCAGAGACATGAGCTGTGGGTGCATCCCCTCTGCCCACCGATGGAGATGGCCACAGGCCAATTAGAACCCACCCACACTATTCTCACCATCGGAAGCGCTCCATCAGAACCCAATTTTCTCCATCCGGGATCAGCAAACTACAGCTGGTGGACCAAACTCAGGCCACCACTCATTTGAAGGTAAAGTCTCATTAGAAAACCATCACGCTCACTGGTTTATGTATCGTCTGCCAGGGTTTTCATGTTCCAGACACAGAGGTGGGAGTTGGACACAGTCTGACCCATGTGCCCAAACTATTAAACCATCTAGTCCTTCCCAGAAAAAGTCTGCCGATCCCTCCCCTAAGTGACATGGAGCTAGAATGCAGTAAGGAAGACAGAGGAGCGGGTACACTGCATCTTAAAGGATGGAATGACCTGCCCTGAGCCCCAGTGCCATCTGGAACGACTAGAAAACACGGATGACTTGGGACCACAGTAATGTGGGTAGGTAGGCAGTTGGTCTGTGTGGTGGGAGAGGTGGGGTCCCTGAGAGGTGTAGAGAGTGAGCAGAGGATGGGACAGGAAATGGTACCAGGTGTCCTGATACATGGAGTCCCTGGGTGGTACCGTGTGTTCGATCACTTGGCTGTTAACTGAAAAATCAGAGCTTCAGGTCCACCCAGGGGCACGTGAGAAAGAAGGCTTGACGATCGACTTCTCAATAACCAGCCACTGAAGCCCGGAGGGAACACAGCTCTCTTCTGACACGTGGGGCCACCGGGAGCCAGGCTACGCTCCACGGCAGCTGGTTTCCTATTAGCCCAGGGAAGCATGTTTATCACTGGAAAATACTAGGCAAACAGGAGGTGTGGGTCTCATGACGTTCCCAGTGGCAGGAGAGAGGGATTGGGAATAGCAGAAGATACACAGGCTCTCCAATGCCCAGCAGAGAAGTGACAGGGAATTGGAATTCATTAAAGGATTTTGAGCAGGAAGCTGATCGGATGAAAGCTTTGTTTGAGACAAACTAAGAAAACAGGAAGAGCCCTAAAGAGATGAACTAGAGAGAGAGCCCAATGATTAGGGGTCTTCCATGTAATGCGTCCTCTGTGCCAAACACAGCCCTGCACACCTCACGGTATTAACTCACTTAATCCTTTAAACAACCCTGTGAAGAGGTACGCCCAGGATTGCTCCTTATCGAAGAAAAACTGAGGCTGAAGGTGCGTTCTTGGCCCAAACGCCACAAACTGAAATGTGCAGAGGCAGGATTTGAAACTAGGTAGTCTGTCTCCCGTGTTCAAGTTCTTCTGTAATTATTTACTAGATTATTACAAAACTACAAAAGGAAGCTAATACCTGATCTGGTTCCCAAGATTTTTCTGTATTTGGGGTTATAGTGTTTCCTTCGGTTTTTGTTTGTTCATATTAGGGTGTGTGATGTTATGTCATTTGGGGGTCACCATCTTGAAATTTTGTTAAATATGTGTCCATTTTTCAGTATGTGAAACCCAGGATGGATGAATTAGAGGGACAGCAAGTAGAATAAGGGTTTCGGGAGGAGGCGGGTTCACTGTGGGGGCGGTGGGTGAAAGGGAGTGGATGTCAAAGAGTCTATGTAGATAAAAGACCTTCTGGAAATTGATTGTGATCGCCATTGTATAATTCTACTTGGCGAGACTGAACTGTGAATTATATGTATTGAATACCAATTAATAATAAAAAATAAAAGTTGAACTTTTTTTAATTTTAAGAAATTAAATTAGCCTTGTTGTAACTCCACATACATAGTATATATTTGAGGGGTAAATGATGTCTGGGGAAAGGGGGAAAACAACAAGTTTAAAGAGAATTATATGTAGGAAGTGGGATGGGTAGCCTACAGGGTCAAAGGTTCAAGGGGGAAAAACTCAGCGACCATCTTAATAGTTCCTAAAGGACGGCTAGAAGAATGTTGGCATTGAAAGAAAGGAGGAAAATGGAGAAAAATCAGGTCTAGGAATAAATTTGAGATTAAACAGAGGATTCTTTTGCAGAGAAGGCCGAGCATCCAAGTGGAAACACCCACAAGCCCTTGGAGGTGTAGAACCAGAAAACCCAGGAGGGATCCGAGTCAGGATAATAGAGCTGGTGGCTGGGGGCTACTGAGAAATAATGGAGGTGACAGGGTGCTTTGTAAGAGGTCTCTCTCACACTGATGGGGAAAATGAAGTTATCTTCACTCCTGACATGCACAATAAATAAAGCAAGGAAAACCATTAGCCAATGGCAAGATGCAAAATTGGCCTGGTTTGAAGAATGCAGGGCCGGCTGTTGAGAAAACCAGGAAGTGGACTTCAAAGTCCATCTATCTACTCAGTGCTCGCGGCCTGCAGGTGCATGCATAGGGGCTGTGCACGGAACACCGCATTCCGTGGTGACAGTGAGGCTGAAACCGGAGCTTGCTCTCTCCCTTTGAGAGCAGAAGACATGGTGTTGGAGGATAAGTGACAGAGTTGGATTGATGGCCAGGTCTGCCCGGGCTCTCAACATTACCTGCCTACAAAAAGAGGGTCCTTCCATGCGCTTTCTCAGTTTCATACTCCACTCTTGTTGTTCCTTGAATTACAGGATAAATCATCAAAAACTGCTTAGAGAGCCCCTCTCTTTCAGAGATACCCTTAGGCGATGTCTCTTGAAGGGGCACTGTCAGATGCTGTCACTAAATTTTGACCGCTTGGGGAAAACTTGAAAGCAAGTTTTGGAGTCTCCCTAACCTTGAAACCCAGCACCTTCTTTACTTTCCAGTTGTTCTTAGTTCTGCCTTCTGCACATCCATCCTCCAAAGGACAGACATTACCCATGGGCAATGACAGCAAGTATAGAAAATTCAATATTGAGTTTGGGACCCATAAAACTAAGAGCCCAGGAGTTTCTGGGTTGCATGTTGGACTGGTCACCACAAAGTCAGCAGTTTGAACCCACCGCCTACTCGTCAAGAGAAAGATAAGGCTGTGAAGATCTATCACCTAAGAAACCCATAGGGCCAGTTCTACCCTATCCAAAAGGTCACTGTGAGTCAGAAGAGACTTGGTGACTGTGAGTTTTAATTTTGAATGTTTAATATTAAAAAATAAAAGCCTATCGCCGTCAAGTCAGAGTGACCCTATAAGGAAGAGTGGAGCTGCCCTCATTGCTCCCCTAGGTTATGATCTTTTTGGAGGTCACTCGGTCTTTCCTCTCATGGATCAGCTGGTGGGTCAACCTTTCAGTTCGTACTCAAATGTCTAACCACTGCACCACCAGGACTGGCAAGCCAATTCTGACCTCTAGGGACCCTACCAGACAGAGTAGACTTGTTCCATAGGGTATCCAAAGATGTAATCTTGATGAATCAAACTGGCACATCTTTCTCCCACAGAGAAGCTAATGGGTTAGGACCATAGACCTTTCGATTAATGATCAAGCCCTTAACTGCTTTTTTTTTAATGATAAAATTTTAAATGTGTTAGTTTGTTAGTATCTCATATATGGATAATACAAATAACATTGGATAAATAAAAACTAAGAAGAAAAAATAAGTTCATAAAGAATGATCCATCCCTTCATTTGTTTACGTTTTTCATCTTTGGACTTGTGTGTCTCGGGCACATAAAGTTTGTATGAAATTCCAAATTTAAAGTACTTTGAGGTGTCAGTGAAGTCCACATAGAACAAGCACACCAGCTCAGGTGATCCAAAGATTGTAAATACTGAAATCCAAGGTCAGAGAAGATTAGATCTTAAATTCTGAGTGTCAGGTTTGCAAATGGCTATAAATGACAGTGAAGGCCCAAAATCCATTTGCAAAGTGCCCATGTGGATAAGTCTCCATTGAATTCCCTCACACCAGTAACCAGGGGTGTGAATAATCTTGCCCTCAGACACAGTGTATTGGAAAGTAGATTGCTGGAGATGTTGTTAGGTTAAAATTTAACACACTGTCATTTGTTTTCCCTTTTGACCCATTTTGAATTTGTTCTAGTTTCCATTCTGCTTTCTCTTGGATTGAGATTTTTCTGTTTTATTTTGTCATTGATGTGGGTTTTTTTAAATATAATTTTCCTTATATGAAATTCAGGATAGGAAACCTATAGAGAGAGCAACTAGATCAACACTTTCTTGGGGCAATGACAGTGGAGGTTGGGGAGGCAGGAGATGCTAATAACAGTGGATGCAAGAATAAAGAAAATGTTCCAAATTTGATTCTAATTGTGACGTACGATTCTTTTTTATTAATTCAAATAGTTTATTTGTATGATATGTGAATTATGTGAATAAAATGGTTTAAAAAATAAATAAGCAAACCAAATGGATTAACCCATAAAAGAGAAACCCAAGATAGGAAAATCAATAGACAATAGCTAGATTAATAGTTCCTTAGGTTTATGGTAGGGAGGTTGGAGGTTAAAGAGGAGCTAGTAATAATGGTACAAGAAGGAACAAAATGTTCTAAAATTGGTCGTGGTGATGCTTCCAAAACTCCTTTTAACATTTTTAAACCACTGAATTGTAAGGCACACGAGTTACATGTCCATTAAACTGTACAAATAAACAAATATAAATAAAAGCGCTTTGTAAATTGCATGGATTCTCATCAATACACCATTCTATGTCTTTGTGGTTATTCATGTCCTCCAGTCAATTTCACGGATTTTCCTGGGATGAATCTCTTCCGTGATACGCTTTCATGTTGTAGTGGAGTCTCATTGGACTCATTGCCTGTCTCCAATAAATAGAACCCTCCAATCAAATATCATTGTTGACAAAACTAAAGGAAGAATTTGTTAAACCTATCCAGAGATGAGGACTAAACATCTAACCCGCCCACCAATGATCAATGGAAGCTTTGTGCATACAGATATTAACATTAACAACAATGTTATGTAGGCCATCCCTTCTAATAGGCAATGTCACAGGAAACAGAAACTCTTCTAAACAAGGGGCCCCAGATCCAGAGCAGGTCTCAACTTTCTCCTAAAATCCGAGACCTTTGTATGCTGTGAGCAAACAGACTGGGTCATGCAAAATTGCAGAAGCATCTGGCTGGCGAGGCATTTCTTCAGCCTCCCTGCCCTCTGTGGAAACAGAGCTAGCCGGAAACAAGCCTTTCACATTCTGGGTCGGTGGGAGAGCTCAGCCCCGGAGTATCTAAAATAATGAGAACTAGCCACAGTGTGAAAGGCCTCTCAGTGGGACACAAGAAGGGCCATACAGTTCTCAGCTGTCATGAAAGCCCTTGTTGCTTAACAGCAGCTGCACTAAATAACGTGAGTTGACAGAGAGTAGAGGAGGGGCCCTGGCCCGCAGGAACTCCATGAAAACAGTCTGTGGGGGAAGAACCGGCCTCTCCTGGAAGCTCGCCAGATCATATTTCGGGCTTTCAGTTCAGGCCCAAGTCAGATCTCTCCCCTTTGAAAAGAGGAACGGTAGTTTGTAAGGTGTGGGGGCCCTTTAATAACTGGGATGCATGTGTCCACTTTACGACCCCTCTAGCGTTCTCGCTTCGAGTGACCCTCCCCGACAGCCCCAGGCAGGTGATTCTGTACGTGGGACTAGCTCTGTGAGCACTCTGGGAGCCTCTCCCAGAACGCTGGTGGCTCAGTGGTCAAGTACTCAGCTGCTAACTGAAAGGAAAGAAGACCTGGAGGTCTGCTTCTGTGAAGAGGAAGCTAAAAGGCAAGCTCACTGCCATCCAGTCGTTCCGGCGCACAGAGATCCTACGTAGGGTTTCTTGGGCTGTGTCGATCTTTATAGGCGCAGACTGACTCTTCTTGCTCCTGAAGGGTGATTGGCGCATTTGAACCACTAACCTTGGGTTTAGCAGCCCAACACTTACCCTGCCTAGCCACCAGGGTACAGCCATAGAGACTGCAGCCTTGAAAACCTATGTGGCCTTGGCTCTGCACATCTCTTCATTGAGCGACACAGGGCATCACTAGGTGGCAAAGACTGACGCTAGCCCCTTCTCTCTCTTGGAGCTGGTCTTGGATTCCTGGTTCACGGTGGCAAGCAAGGAGCTCAGTAGCAAGGCGTGCGCTGACTCTTGCCCACGAGGAAGACGGGCTGTATTGACGGCCCAGGCTTTTGGGATTCACACGTGCGACAAAGTGCCTGCAGCTTTTCCCAAGGAGAGGTAGGCTTTGCTTTCCTACTGCTTGAATACAGCTGTCTGGTGTCTTGCGTCGACTAAAGGAGGGCAGCGGAAGTAACACAGTGCCAAGTAGGTGCCGCGCCTCCAGAAGGCGTGGGTCTCATGGAAACCTGCTATCCCCATAGCCCAAGCTATGAAAACCAGCAGGAGATCCCCTGCTGGAGAAACATAAATCACCCTCCCCACACACACCTGTCAGCCCTGGGCTCCAGCCAACAAGCAGACACGCGAGGCCTCTGGATGAGCCAACCCCTAGCTGACCTGCCAGCCGTTCACACACACGTGTTCCAGCCCCGCAAACAGAGGACCAGCTGACAGTGCTCACGAGTTACAGAAATATTTATTGTCCTAGTTCTCTGTGCTTTGGAGCGGCCTCTTACACAACAATAGCTCAATGGAAAATCCCATTCAACTCTGTAAAACATGCTCATATGTTGTTTACACAGCCATGTGGGAGTCTTCACTTAGGGGACCATCTTTCCGAGAGAATTTAAAAATTTTTCCATGTTTGTCTCCCAAATTCTGTTTATTCTTTAGCAGGACAACGGAACAAACATGTATCATCGAATGGGACACAAGCTCACCGTGTGACCGAAATGGTTGGCTTCGGACTAATCCCCTAGAAGGTGGCAGTTCAACCCCATCCAGGTTTCCCAAAGAAGCCAGGGCCGGCAGTCTGCTTCTTTACTGGAAAGGTTATAGCCAAGAAGGCCCAGTGGGCAGTTCCACGTTGTGATACATGAGACGGACTTGAATCAGTGTCCACTCAAGAGCAACGGGTTGCCGCTCACCTTGACTGACGGTGACCTGGGGCGAAGGAGTCCGCTGGAAGCAAGGTTTCTGGCGACAAGTGCACGGGAGCAGGGGCGGTGATAGCGGGGATGGAGGCGAGCCCACCGTGAGCTTAGACTCCGGGTAGGGAGGGTGCGTCCTGACGAATCACAGTAGCTGCTGCAAGGGGAAAGGTGGACGCTCAGCTAAGGAGGCTGAAGAGCGGCAATGAGATCGGGTCTGTCTCCTCTCCTTGTTTTCCACCGCTGGATCTGAAAAGGAGCGAAAAGGCACCCGGATGAGGCAACGCATTTCCCCGTGGCCCTCCTTCAGGCACAACTCTGAACTGGAAGGGGGTGAAAAGTAGGAGAGGCCCTACGGGGTTCATTGCGGAAGATGCCTCTGCCCCAGCCTCCTCCCTCTGTTCTGTGCTGGGAGGGGGGGGGGAGAGAGAGAGAGAGAGAGAGAGAGAGAGAGAGAGAGAGAGAGAGAGAGAGAGAGAGAGAGAGAGAGAGAGAGAGAGAGAGAGAGAGAGAGAGAGAGAGAGAGAGAGAGAGAGAGAGAGAGAGAGAGACTGTGATGGAGTAAACAAAACAGTGTTGCTTGTGATGAGGGTGAATCCATTTTTTTCCTGAGATAAGAAAGGAAATCTAGCATCATTGTCAGTGTCCTATTGTCGCCAACACCTGGGCAGGATACTTCTTAAGATGAGCGTGTGCCGTTCCTCCTGGGTTTCACGCTGAGCTCCTGCACAGGACAGAGTTTGCTGCTGTGGGTCCCGACTCAGAGTTTGCCTATAATGACAATTCTGTTTCCCTAAAGCTTCAGTATCTCAGAGAGCCTGGAAAGAAGTAGAAACAGGAGGACGAAAGAGAAAGAAGGAAGGGAGAGAAGACTAAGAGGGAGAGGAAGGAGGAAGAACAGCTCATGATTGGCGGAGGCAGCCAGCCACAGGCTCCAGTGCCCACTCTCTCCCACAGCCCTAGAAGTAACCAGAACTCAGGGTGGAAGCTGCAGAATATACAGCAATGTAGGGTCCTTGATAAGGGGTTCCAGCCCAGGAACAATGTCCATGCTCCACAATTAAACACTTGGAGCCAGACTTTGGATTATGGCTGAGACCCTAAAGCAGGAGGATGACCCCAGAAAACATGGTGCACTGGATGTTAGAATTCTGCCTATCAAGACTCCATGGAATCTGGTGGGACCCTGCAAGGCAGAAGAAGCCCCAGTACTGCTAACGTGGGTGAGAGGGTCTTTCTTGTATAGGCAAGGAATGGAGATCCAGACACGGTTCTATCTCAGCACACGTGATCCACACCGCCTCACGTGAAGGCGCACCACGCCTAACACAGCCATTCTGTCTTCTTGGTTCCTTTCAAAACAGAACAATTGTTCTCTCTCCTAGTCCATAAAGAGGGAGCCCTGGCCAGGCTGTGGGCAAAGCGCTTGTCTAATATCCGAAATGTCAGTGGTACGAATCTACCAAAGAAGAAAGATAGTGCAGTCTGCTTCCAGAATGATTGACTGCCTTGGAAACTGTGAGGGCAGTTGTATTCTGTCTTAGAAGGCTGCCAAGGGCCGGAGTCACGGCAGTGTGTCAGTATGAAAAACTGTCCTACATCTGTGGTCCAGTCATATTGCTGAGAGTTGCCACCAGGACCCAGTCAGCACTTGCCCTTTTCCATCCTCAGTAAAAACTTCATGGACAAGCATGTGGAAAACAATGGGGAAATAGATACCATTTCTGAGACTTTGAATTTATACATTTGAGTGAGGTTGTCTTCATCTCGGGTCTCTGAGTTGTCATGAAAACCATAGGTTGTCTTTACCAAAAGAAAACTTTTGTCTGGAAATACATCAGATGTCCTTTTCAAGAATGTTTATTTCTTTTCCCCATGCCTCTTACAAGATTAATGAAATAAGATGATGCATTCAAAGCATCTAGCACAATGCCAAGCGCAGGACATTGCCGCTTTTATAAGACATAAGACACATCGAACATTTGGTGTAATGAAATCAGGAGAGAAAAAGAATCTATCCCATCCCACACCAACCCTTGCCCCCGGCTCATTACAGGAACTAGTTAGCAGCCTGCTATGTAGGCAGTAGGCTAGAGAAATAAAAGAAGAGAGGGAAAGATATTTCCTCAAATCCATGGAAACCAGAAAGACTTGTATAAGTCCCAATTTGCCATTGCTACACACTCAAACACTATTTTTAGCTTTAGTTTGTCTTTTAAAAAAGAAGAAGAAGAAGACATCTTCTTGCAGATGCTGAACTACAAAGTGGGCCCCACCGGCCTTTCCCTAAGCACAGGCATCCTAGCTCCCTGCTCCCCGGAGACTCCACCACCTTGGTGGCACGTGGCTCCGGTTGGGTGAGAGGCAGATACGATGGGGCCTGTGGCCCAGATGTCACTGAAGACATTGGAAATGGAAAATAACCATTCACATGCCATTAAATCCAAGTGGAATGAAACCGCTGAGGATCAGCACAGCAAGGGTGCCCGGTGCTTAAGAAGAAATAAATGACAGTGTCGGAGACAGGGAAATGACAGAAAAGAGGTTCATAGAAACGACCCCATGTCAAGACCACCATCTGTTCACCAGTCCTCTTGAAGTGTCCAGTATGTCGACTGCTGGAGTCAGGACCCTCCTGTTCTACACGCACCTACCAGTCTATGCCCAAGTGCTCACCTTAAAGTTACTGTTTCTTATCATCTGTTATATCCACCGATCTGCGCAAAAGCCATCAATTTTATTCTCTAGAGCTGTACCTAGCAGTTGTATAGTACAGCATTCAAAATTGCTCTAGAGTGGAACTCAATATACATGTAAACTAATTTGAAATTTTTTATTTTTAAAATATTTTAAAAGCTATCTCAGTAGTTCATTTTCCCCTCATGTAAATGATAAGAAGACAATCCTGCTTTGTGTCAAGTTCCTCAAGTTTCCAAGTGGAACCCCAAGGCCTACATTATGTTGCTTTAGTTGGCTGAATTAATCGAATGCCGGGATGATGAAGGCGGTATCCTGCTCACACAAATCAGGGGCTCATGCTGTTCGCCGCACTCACTCGCCGGGCAACTCTGCGCTACTTGAGGTCTTTTTTTTTTCCTTCCTGTGTCTGCTGCCGTTGCTGGGTGATGTCAAGTTGGTTCTGATCCACAGCAGGGCAGAACGCTGCCCCATCCTGGGCCATCCTCATAATTGTGATTTTGTTCACGTCCACTATTGAAGTTACTGTGTCAATCCATTTCAAGGGCCTTCCTCTTTTTTGCTGCCCCTCCACTTTACCAAGCACAATGGCCTTCTCCAGGGATAGTCTGGCTGTACTTCTTCCAGGACCAATTTACTTGTATTTTTGGCTGCCCACGGTATTTTAGTATTCTTTGCCAACACCATAATTAAAATGCTTCCATTCTTCTTTGGTCTGCCTTATTCAATATCTGACCTGCACAAGCATATGAGGCATTGAAAATACCATGGCTCGGGTCAGGCGCACCTTAGTCCTCAAGGTAACGCCCTTGCTCTACAACACTTTAAAAAGATCGTGTGCCTCCCTCAATGCATGAATACCTTCTTTTATTAAATTGGAACTCTATGATGCTCACTCTCCCGACACAACGGCTGGAGCCAAAGTGTGTGAACAAGTAAATGTGGTGAAGAAAGCTGATGGTGCCCGGCTATCAAAAGAGATAGTGACTGGGGTCTTAAAGGCTTGAAGATAAACAAGCGGCCATCTAGCTCAGAAGCAACAAAGTCCACATGGAAGAACACACCAGCCTGAGTGAGCGAGTGGTCCCAAAGGGATCAGTTACCAGGCATCAAAGAACAAAAAATCATATCATTGACTGCACACCTCCATGATAGGATCGCTGAAGACAAATGGGTGCATAAGCAAATGTGGTGAAGAAAGCTGATGGTGCCCGGCTATCAAAAGAGATAGTGTCTGGGGTCTTAAAGGCTTGAAGGTGAACAAGCGGCCATCTAGCTCAGAAGCAAATAAGCCCACATGGAAGAAGCACACCGGCCAGTGCGATCATGAGGTGCCCAAGGGACCAGGTATAAGGCATCATGCAAAAAAAAAAAAAAGATATAAGTGTGTGTATATATGTGTATATGTATATATGTATGTATATATATGTATATATATATCATATTAAATGAAGGGGGAAGTGCAGAGTGGAGACCCAAGGCCCAAGTGTCGACCAATGGAGATCCCCTCATAGAGGGATTTAGGAGAGGAGATGGGTTAATTAGGGTGTGAGGTAGTATCGATGAAGAACACAGCTTTCCCCCGGATCCTGGATGCTTCCTCCCCCCAACTACCATGATCCGAATTCTACCTTGCAGGGCTGGATAGGACAGAGGCTGTACACTGGTGCATATGAGGGTTGGAGGTACAGGGAATCCAGGGTGGATGATACCTTCAGGACCAAGGGTGTGAGGGACAATGCTGGGAGAGTGGAGGGTGAGTGGGTTGGAAAGGGGGAACTGATTACAAGGATCCACATGTGACCTCTTCCCTGGGAGAGGGACAGCAGAGAAGGGGGGAAGGGAGACTCCGGATAGGGCAAGATATGACAAAACAACAATGTATAAATTACCAAGGGCATATGAGGGAGGGGGGAAGGAGGAGGGAGGAGGGGAAAAAAAAGAGGACCTGATGCAAGGGGCTTAAGTGGAGAGCAAATGCCTTGAGAATGATTGGGGCAGGGAATGTATGGATGTGCTTTACACAATTGATGTATGTATATGTATGGATTGTGGTAAGAGTTGTATGAGTCCCTAATAAAATGTAAAAGAAGAAAAGAGAAAAAAATGATTAGGGCAAAGACTGTACAGATGTGCTTTATACAATTGATGTATGTATATATATGAACTGTGAAAAGAATTGTATGAGCCCCAATAAATTGTTAAAATTAAAAAAAATAAAATAAAACTCAAAAAAAAAAAAAAAAAAAAGATCGTGTGCAGTAGATTGGCCCTGCAAGACAGGGGCTTGTCTTGTCGGCTGCTTCCATGAGCCTTGAACATGGACCCAGCGGGGTTAAATCTCTGTTTATCCTGAAGAAATCTACCAGTCGAGTTTGAAGATTTAGGCTTTCTCTACCTAAAGTTGCGACCCATGCTGAAGGTTGCACTCTTTGATCTCCATAAGCAAGTGCATCCCGTCCTCTGGGTTTTCAGCAAGCAAGGTTGTATCATCTACATAACGCAGGTTGTTAATACAACCTTACTCCAATCCAGATGCCATGCTCTTCTTCATAGTCCAATGTCTCCAAATGCATGCTCATCAAACAGGTTGAATAAGTCTGGCGACAGGACACTCCCTGAGGCGCTGCTTTCCTGATTTTAACCCATGCAATGGTCCCTTGTTCTGTTCTCACATCCGCCTCTTGCTCCATGTGCAAGTTCCGCTTGAGACAACAGTGTTCTTGGATTTCTGTTCATCTCAAGGCTACCCTTAGTTTGTTAGAGCGCACATAATTGAATGTCTTTTCATAGACAGTAAAATACAAATAAACACCTGTCTGGTATTCTTTCAGTCAAGATCCATCAGATGTCAGTAGTGATATCCCTCTTTTCATGTTTTCTTCTGAATATGGTTTGAATTTCTGGCAGTTTCCTATCAATGTACTGCTGTAACCATTGTTGAATGGTCTTTAGCAAAACTTCACATTCATGTGATACTAATGATATTGTTTAATAATTTGAGCGTTCTGTTGGGCTCCCTTTCTTTGGAAGGAGTACAGCTCTGGGTCTCTTTCACTCAGTTGGCTGGCAGCTGTCTTACAGATTTCCTGGCATAGACTAGGGAGGCGTCCAGTGCTTCATCAGCTGTTGAAATGCTTTCCTTTGTGTTCTGTCAGTTCCTGGAACATTGTGTTTTGCTAATGCCTTCAGTGCAACCTGGACACCTTCCCTCAATACCATTAGTTTTGTTCATATGCAAACAACTGAAATGGTTGAATGTCAACTAGTTCTTTCAGGCACAGTGACTCTGCATCCTTTGATATTTTCCTCATAGAATCTTTCAATATTGAAACTTGAGGCTTGAAATTTTTCTTCTGTTCTTTCAGCTTGCGATACTCGGAGCATGTCCTTCTTTTTTGGTTTTCTAATGCAAGTTCTTTGCTATGTTAGACAGGATTCTTTGGAGAAACAAAACCAGAATGTTAATAATTTTATATATTTAGATAGATAGATAACATAAGAAATAAACAGTTAATTAAATTATAAAGCAGTACAAATGACTCAGTGCAACTCACTCCCGTGAGACAGTTGTGAGACACTGGCAGTCCTTCAAGGCTTGAGGGCCACCGGGTAGTCCTCTGTAGAGCAATTCAGGCTATCTGGCCACAGGCAGCAAACAGCAAGGCAGGTCACCAACAGTCAACCAGATGACAGGGTCTGATAGTCCCCAGCTCAAGAGATGTACATTCCAATGGTGTGGCAAAACAGGTGTTGAGGGAACCTCAAGTTACAATGACACAGTCCACGGATTAGGTGTCCCCACAGGTAGTGTAGCTTGCAAATTGAGGCACAGAACAAGCAAGGCAGCTGCACACTGGTCAGAAGATCAACGAGCAAGAGACAAGAAAGGTGAGGCTCACAGAGCCATTTATCTCCATCCTTCAATTAATCCTGCATGTGTTCATTGGCCAGGTTGACACAATAAACGTTAACTATCTCATTTGCACATTTCATTATAGTGCTTTACTTTGTCTTCTCACACTGCCTTTTGCATTTGTCTGTTCAACTCTTTGTATATTTGGAAGTGAAAAATTAAACTGAAGCTACATAAAATAAGAAGTGATCAAGGCAAAAAGCTATAGGCCTGAGACTTTAATATTGATGCAATCAGTCTTTACCACAGAACTAAAATAATTCACATAAGGTACATTGTACACACTCAGTCTGAAAATCTTTGCATCACAATTCAACTCGGCATTAGAAGAGGTCAAAAAGAAAGAGGAAGTGAGCTGTTGGACTAATGAAATATTTAGTCGGCAATTAAGAGCAAACAGTTCATTTCAAATGAAATTAGTTCATTTAAAGGGCCCTTCTTTTGGGGATAATGATGAAAATGGAAAGCCCCTGATAGAGAAGATGGTTAAAATCAACAAAATTCATCTTTATTTCACCTCTCCAGTCTCCGAAATATGAGGGGACTTCAAAACATTCGTGGAAAATGGAAATGAAAACGAATGGATTCTTCCCAACAGCTCTTGTAATATGGTGGATTACATTAAAGGAACAATCTCTCATGTAGTAGTTTTCTTCCTCACACACTCCTTGCCATAAGACTGCAAATCTTCCCACCAAGCGTGGATGCCTGACCCCTTGACGCTGCTCCACCATGTAACTGGGCTTGGACAATAAGTAAAATGTGCAAAACCTTTTGCATGTTGTCAGAGCGTCTGCTATCACCCCCAGAGGACATGCCTAGACTGCCCTACATATCCAGTCAGAATAGCGTGGCGGAACTGCCCCAGATATGATGATTTAGTCACGCCGGCAAAGAGCAATCACCAACCGACTCAAAAATACATGAGTAGGCCCAGTCAAGATAAGCCGAACCCAGATAACTCACAAAGATGTGAGCTACAAGAATACATGATTTATTATTTCAAACCAAGAAAACTGGTTATACAATAATTACATATATAGGTAAATATATATACCTCCACCCCTCTTACATCGTCTCCTTGAAAAATGAACCATTTCAAATGCACAAAAAAATTCCCTAATTCCCTAATACACAATCAATTTTCAAAATTTACCAGCATTTCCACTTCATGAAATAGAAAGACTATTCTCTTTTAGCATTTCCGTATTGTATCTTCTCCAGTCTCTGGATTCGTCCAATACAAAGAACATTGTCTAAATCACCAACATAGTTACGTGCAAGACAGAAAACTGACTCCAAACTCACCTCCACTGAGTTCCACTTGCTGATGAGTCACCCCCAACTGGGGCAACGCTGTGTCTGCCGAGCAGAACTGTGACCCATGGGAGTTTTCATGGCGGCTCTTCCAGGAAGTAGACCCTCGGGGCTCCTTTCAAGGCTGCTCTATGCGAACTTAAACTGCCGACCTTTCTGTTAGAACGGATGCGCTCACAGTTTGCACCCCTCGGAACGCCAGTCTATCAAGGGCCTGGTGCTGTGGTGGCAACGTGCCCAGGTCCATGCGACGTACCTTGCTAAATCCAGATGTGCTTAATTCTAACTGGCTATATCGAAGGCACCGGTTTGTAAAGACTTTCCACATTTAGGAAGACATGAATTTTGCTAAGGTCTTGCAGGACCCTGCTGCTGTGCAATATTAGGAAAATGTGGATAGATCCCGAGATGAAATGGAAAAACAGATATCCCTTAACTGCTAGGAGAAATCACAGGACACAATCAATATATTTTATATTGACTGTGCCCAGATTAGATATTTACAGTTAACAGTAAATCTTCACCAAATCTTCAACTTTCTCCAGAGCTACTGGAAATTTTCCCTTCCCAGTTTCCCCTGATGTGGCATCAATGTCAACTGTGATAAGAGAGGAGACAACGACATCACTCTGGGAGCTATAAAGTGATTTTGGTGAACAAACATTAGAAGAGATTAACTGAGCAATTAATTTCCTGAGCACAATGTGTAAATAGGCTTTTAATACATTAAAAATTACTGTAAAATCCACAGTAATTGCATCAATGATGAAATCTCATTCTTACTCAAGCCTTAATGCAAATTCTTTTTTTCCCTTAATGCTAATTCTAATACTAATCTTCCTTCATAGATGGGCCTTGTGAATTTTTCTCATTAAGATATTCTTTATCCAGCTTTCTGCAGATATTATATAACTTCTTTTTTTATAAATCATTTTATTGGAGGCTCTTATAGCTCTTATAACAATCCATACATCAATTGTATCAAGAAATTTTGTACATATGTTGCCATCATTTTCAAAATATTTTCTTCCTACTCAGCTCCTCCTTTTAACCTCCCTCCCCTACCTTTTCACCCTCATGAACCCTTGATAAATTATAAATTATTATTATTTTCATTTCTTACACAGTCCAATGTCTCCATTCACCCACATTTCTGCTGCTCGTCCCCCTTGTGGGGTCATTATATGTCAATAATTGTATGTGGTTCCCCCTTTCTTCCCTTCTCTCCACACGCTCCCCCTACCCTCATGGAATTGATACTCCCAGTACTGTTCCCGAGGGGGTTATTTGTCCTGGATTCTGTGTGTCGAGAGCGCTTATCTGTTTTAGTGTACAGGTAAGTGCTCTGGTCTAGTAGCCAGATTTGTAAGGTAGAACTGGGTCATGATAGTGGGGGTGGTGGGGAGGAAACATTAAGGAACTAGAGGAATTTTGTGTTTCATCAGTGCTATACTGCACACTGCCTGCTCGTCCCTTACTTGTGACCCTTCTGTGAGGGGATGTACAATTTTCTACAGATGGACTTTTGGGTCTCCACTATGACCCTTATCCAAGAAATTTTCTGAGGATTATTTATGTTCTTTATTTTGACTATATTATTTTCACTCATTAAAGACAAAAAAATCTATGCATGATTATTTTATGGAAATGCATAATTAAAATAATGCTGGTAATAAGTGATTGAAAGTACTTTACATATTTAAATTCATTTAGTTCTCCTCGCAGCCTAAAAATATTGGTACTATTATTAACCCCAGGCTACAGAGAAGGAGAAAGGGGGACTGAACAGTTCAGTAAGTTCCTCAAGATTACAAAGTCACTAAGTGGCAGAGCCAGGGTTTAAAATTAAGAAATCTGATTCCTAGTGTCTTTTCTTAGACCTCTAGGTCAGACTACCTGGCACTGCCCTACCCCTCACGACTCCAAAAATCCTTCCCAATTCTTTCTCTACTGCCTACCCCTTCTAATGCATTTTGACAGATAAACAGATGAAACTGCAAAGCAGAGATCCCTTAAATCTAAACTCGCTCAACACTTTCATGTAGCAAGAAGTTTAATATGCTAGACATTGGAAATGTTTCATAAACAAAGCAAGCAAAATACATGTCTCCCTTGAGCTTACAGCCTAGTGAAAAAAGGATTTAAATAAACGAGGAGTTAAAATAAAATGCAAAGAATAAGAAAGATTTTCTAGAAGAAAATCTGGTGCCATAGAGTCAACTCTGACCCCGAGATGTATCAGAATAGAATTGTGCTCCGCATGTATATTGAAATCTGTGTGCTAAGTGGCTGTTAGAAAAAAGGAGGGGAAATGTCATGTGCAAAGGTAGGAGAGAGCAGGGAACTAACAGTTTCCTGATATGTCTGTGTGTCTATCACATCAAGGCAGAAGAGGATGGCAAGAGATGAGCTCAATGAGTTACAATGAACAAATCATTAGAGTTTAAGAAATAAGTCGCAAAAAAATTTAAAAACAGAAATAAGTCACATGATTAAATTTGTATGTATGTTTTAAACATGGTAATAAGAAACAAATCTGGGTCAGGTGGATTGTGTCCTTCTAATGACCAGCTGAGAAGTGGAGTCTTGATAATCTTCCTTCTGATGGTAGGTAAGCTTGGAAAGTATCTCCTAGCAAACCCCCACAAACTGTGTGCTCAGTAATAGCTTTCTAGGGTTAGGCTGCTTCTATTCTAGAACACTCTAACCACCTCAGTCCCTACTCCACTCTGCTTGATTTCACTATATTTCAGGTTCCAGCCCATTTCCCTACTCTCTTTTATTTTTAATTCCACTCAACTCAATCTTTAGTCACTAGTTTTCTATGTAGGAGATGCAGGTTCAATTCCCAGCCAGTCCACCTCCTGTTGCCTGTCAGAGATGGTTTGCATTTTGCCAATGGACTCAAGGACAGTGTTTGGGTTTGGGTTTGGGTTTGGGTATGATGCTGGCCAGGTTTCACTGAAGCTCTAAGCGTAGGAGAGACTAAGAACAATGACCTCATAATTTACATCTGAGCATCGGTCAGTGAAGAGTTCTACAGATCACAACCATCCAGTTCCTAGCTGGTCATGGGCGTGGTGCAGGGCCAGGTAGTCTTTGGTTGCATTGTGCCAGGAGCAGACAATGGTGGGAGGCAGTCATAGCCCTACTACTACACTGACGCTGCTTATGAAGACCACCAATAGTGTCTGGGTCATTCGACACCACACCTTCCTCTAAAGCAGTGGTTCCCAACCTTCCTAATGCCGCGACCCTTCAATACAGTTCCTCATGTTGTGGTGATGCCCAACCGTAAACTTATTTTTGTTACTACTTCATAACTGTAACTTTGCTACTGTATGAATCATCATGTCATTATCTGACATGCAGCATGTATTTCTATTGTTACAAATTGAACATAATTAAAGCATAGTGATTAATCATAAAACAGTATGTAATCATCTATTGTGAAATATTTATTTCTAATGACAAATAAAGGAAATTTTATTTTGAAGCATGTTGTAGCATGGATCACAGTATTCATGCCGGTGGGAAGATCTGCAGGTGGGCAGACCCACCTGGAGACGGATAGAGAGCGGTGTATCAGTTCCTAAGCCCATCAGAAATATGTGTTTTCCGATGGTCTTAGGCAACCCCAGTGAAAGGGTCATTCGACCCCCAGAGGGGTCAGGACCCACAGGTTGAGAACCGCTGCTCGAGAAGCACTGCATTCTCTTTGTTTCTATGACTCTACTGGCTACGTTATTCTGCTTCCCTAGCTTCTCTTCCAGCCACCCTTTGCTGGTGTCTCTTCTACGTGAGGCTCAAACAGTTGTTAACTTGACACGAGGTTCTGTGCTGGCTCTTCTCATCCCTCTCTGTCTATACCGCCTTCCAATGTGATCTCATGCACACCTACCTCTTTAAATACCATCTAAACGCCAGTGACTCCCAAATGTATATTTCCATTCCTGACTTTTCTCTGCATTTTCATTTTTCCCTAGGCTCCTCAAAATTGTGTAGTCAGTATTGTGCTCAGGACATGATTTGTGAGCTCATCATTGAAAGGATGCATGATTTATAATATTTCATTTTATGTCTATACATCTCATGGAAAGACATGTGTTAATTTTGTGAGTTGTCTCCAGGACAGATAAACAGAGAAAGAACTTCACAAGAAAATCATAATAGTTTCTGAGGGAAAAAACACATTGTACTGGAAGTTCTACTCCTAAATCTGTCCTTAAAATGAATATGTTCTCAAATCAGAATAGTTAGATATGGTTCTTATGTAACATAAATGTTATGTGATGTAAATGCTTCTCTTCTTTTGTAGTATATAGTGTGCCTTCAGATGCATGAAAGATATTAAAGAAACACTTTCAGATGTGCTAAAACAATATTAATGTAAAATACAGAAATAATATTTTATGTACACCTCAGAGTAGTACCTGTCTGCTATTATGAACCACTGAATGCACCGTGATTTTTAGTATGATGGGTTTTGTATGGGTTGGTTGTCTGAATTAAAACAATAATTCAGAAAGTCATTGCATTATTCTCTATTCTATTTTAACCCTTATTATTTTATCACAAACCATACCCATACTTATCAAAAGACATTTAAGTTGACGAATAATGCTTAGGATGACCTTTCATTATCTTTTGCTCTGGGTACTAAAGAATGTTTTTAGCAGAAGTGTCCATTTCAATTTTTCCGTAAAATGAGCACAAGGAATTCCTCCTACTTTAAGATAAAAGCATCAGCTTTCGTGTCTCTAGTTGATCAGAAGTCTTAGCATTGAACCTGCAGGTGTGGCATGCTGGTAACACCATCAACTGACCACCACAGCCCCTGCCCAAGTTCCTGACTCATGTCATGCTGCTCTGTTCCATCCCAATGCCATCTAGCTTAGTCTGACTCATAGACAGCCGATAGGGCAGAGGGTAGACCTGCCCATCAATCTTGACAGAAGCCAACTGGCATATCCTGCTTCCAAGAAGCAACGGTTAGGTTCAAGCTGCCTGCCTTTTTGTGAGCAGCCAAGAAGTAATCACTGGAAACCTGTGACTTTTAACAAGACTTCACTTTGCAATGCTTCTTCCACCCCTACACTGACTATGATAAATCCAATAATACTCTTATTTCTAGTGCCTTTTTAAAAATAGCTGTTCTACCTCTCTTCCTTCTTCATATTGGCCATGAGAAACAACACGGGAGCTAGAAAGAGAGACCTCAAGTCTAACGACTGAGCAAGCAGCCAGCCATGTAACCTTGGAAGATTTCTTTTTCTTTTGTTAATAAAGAAGCTGACCTTCCTGGGGTTAAATGACTTGCCCAACTAGAAAAGCTAAAGGGATGAGACGAGTCAAGGACACCATTGTTTTCATCTCATTCCATAAGCCAGTGGTGGCTTTCATTCCCATACTTAATGTAGTAAAACGTGCTGGATTCCTGAATGTATGCAAGATCTCATTCTTTGGGTTTGACAAATGAAGGAGTCCCCATTTTCTCTCCTACCAGGTCTAGGAACAAAACTCATTCCCTGAAATCCCAACTTTTTTCGATTTCTGAAGATTAGTTCCTGGACTTAAAAGGTTCTTTTGTACTTGATGTCACTGGGTGGCACAATCAGTTAGCATGCTCACTTGCTATCCTAAAATTCATAAGTTTGAGTCCACCTACTTGCTTCTCAGAAGAAAATCCTGATAGCTTCAGGAATATCAGTCACTGAGAAGTCTCTGGAGTACATTTCTACTCTGACGGTCATGAAGCCACCGTGCCCCCCCCCCCAAAAAAAAAACCTGTATTCTTGCTTTGTTTTTGTTTGGGATTTTGGCATCCTTGCTCAGAACCATTCTTTTCTTGTTTAAGTTATCCAAGCAAACAAGGGTCTTGTAAATAGTGCATTTTGTTAAAACACTAGTTTAGACCAAGATTTCTGGTCAACTGGGAACATATCAGCAAGCTTGTCCAAGAGTGTCTTAAGTGACCCCTCTGTCTCTACAACGAGCTGCCCTCAGCCATCCATTCTGTGTTGCTGTGATGGAACAGCCTCCGTTTCCTCCTTGTCCTATCGCCCGCTTTCCTACTGCTGTCAAGAAAGGTGCGGGCCGTAGCACCGAGGGGCAGAAATCATTAGTACAACATCTGTGCTGCTCATATTTAACTGCCCACTGAAGTCAGCAGTTCACACCCATAGCCTCCCCTGGGGAGAGAGGTGTGACAGTCAGCTTCCAGAAATATTTTATCCTTAGGACCCTCTGTGGCAGTCCTACCCAGGCACCTAGGGTCACTGTGAGTCAAAACTGACTCCACAATAATGGGTGTGCTTCACCAACCTGTGTGATCACGACGTGTCGACCGAATCAGAAGACCAAAACAAAACAATTATATCAATGAGAAAGAGGCTGATCAGAGTGGAGACCCAAAGCCCATCTGTAGACGATTGGACAACCCTTCACAGAAGGGTCACAAGGAAGGGACAAGCCAGCCAGGGTGCAGCATAGCACGGACAAAACATACAACATTCCTCTAGTTCGTTTCATGCTTCTTCCCTCCCACTATCATGACCCCAGTTCTACCTTACAAATTCAGCTAGACTGAGCATGCACATTGGTACTAATAAGAGCTCTTGACACACAGAATCCAGGACAGATATACCCCACAGGAACAGAACTGGAAGTAGCAATACCATGAGCATAGGGCGAAGGTGAGGGCAAAGGGAGAGAAAGGGGATGATCGACATATAATTCCCTCCCCCCAGGGGGACAAACAACAGAAAAGTGGGTGAAGGGAGACAGCAGATGGTGTAAGATGTGAAAATAATAATAATTTATCAAGGGTTCACTAGGGCGAGAAGGTGGGGGAGGAAGGGTAAAAAGGAAGAGCTGATACCAAGGGCTCAAGTAGAAGAAAATGTTTTGAAAATGATGATGGCAACATATGTACCAATGTGCTTGACACAATTGATGTATGGATTGTTATAAGAGCTGTAAGAGCCCCAAATAAAATGATTTATTTTTTAAAATGATGGATGTACTTGAGGGGGGCGGTTGTTGTTGTGGTTTGGGTTAAGAATGCCTTTGGGTAAATGCTCCCCAACTCCTCTCCATTCTTTATTCCCAGTTCTTCCCTTTCATGGAAAAATTCTCCCATGCCCTGGAGCCCAGGATGTGTATGTTGGCTCTGTCTGTCCTCTGGGCCTCTTCTGCATCATTCCAAATTGCTACTCTTTCTTCACTCTTTGATGGTGGAAAGGTGAAAATTACCTAAATGATTCACTCAGACTAAAACTAATTTGCAACCAATCACGGGGATGATGCAGGACTGGCCAGTATTCTGTCACATTGTGCATGTGGTCCACGGAATCAGAGTCTATACCATAGCAGCTAACAACCAAAAACTACTCCTTGAAGCTTAAAGAGGCCATGGGGGGGATGGTGAAGAAAGTGCTCATTAGTGACTAGCCTAGACTGAAAGATTGAGAGTTTTAACAAGTTCCCCCTAACCTGCCACTCATGGAACAAGGGTATAACCATAGATGGATGGTAGTCAATAAAGTGAGCCAAGGGAACGGTTCAGAATAAATGGATTATTTGTACAGTGGAAACGGAATCACTTTATCTGTGAGTCACCGGGGCCTAGCACAGTGCGCTGTATAAAATAAATCATGGTTGAATTGATTTTCACCTGGAGAAAGTAGTTGTTTGTTGCAAGGAGCCATCGAATCAGTTCTGACTCACAGTGACATTAAGTACAGAAGAACAAAACACCGCATTGTCCTGGGCCATCCTCACCACTGCTGCTATGTTCAAGTCAAGCTTTGCAGCCACTGGGTCAGTCCATCTTGTTAAGAGTCTTGCTTTTTTTCCCTTTAATGAATGAATCATTTTATTGGGGCTCTGACAGATCTTATAACAATCCATACATCCATTGTAGCAAGCACATTTGCACATAGGTTGCCTTCATCCTTTTCAAAATATTTTCTTTCTGTTTGAGCCCTTGGTATCAGCTCCTCTTTTCTCCCTTCCCTCCCCCACCCCAAGGGTCTTGCTTTTTCTGGCAGCCCCTCCTTCCTAAGCATGATATTCTTTTACAGGAACTGGTCTGTCCTAATAACATACACATAGTACATGAGATGAAGTCTTACCATCCTTGTTTCTAAGGAGCATACAATGTGTCAAATGTGTTCTGGAGATGTTCTACAAATTCAAGTGGGATAGAATCAAGGTTGTATTTGGGCTTTTGTGGATTTAATTTTCTTCACCTTTATCCTTAGCTGCTGATATTGAACTTGTCTATCATGTCTTCCCACAGATGTAGTCAGTTTGATTTTTATGCATTCCATCAGGGGAGTCCATGTGTCACCTTTTGTGTTGTTGAAAAATGTAGGTATGAAGAAGAAGTTGTTGGCCTTGTAAAACTCTATCATGCGATCTCCAGTTGTGTTTCTATCACGAAGTCCACATTTTCCAACTACGCTCCTTCATCTCTGTTTTCAACTTTTGCATTCTAATCACCAATAATTTTTAAATCATTTTATTGGGGGCTTATACAGCTCTTATCACAATCCATACATGCACCCATTGTGTCAAGAACATTTGTACATTTATTGCCGTCATCATTCTCAAAACATTTTCTTTCTACTTGAGCCCTTGGTATCAGCTCCTCACTTCCCCCTTCTATCCCCCACCCTTCATCCCAAACCACTGATTATTTATAAATCACTATCTTTTTCATGTCTTACACTGACCGATGTCTCCCTTCACCCATTTTTCTGTTGTCTGACCCATAGGGAAGGGGTTATATGTAGATCATTGGAATCAGTTCCCCCTTTGTTCCCCCACCTTCCCCTTGCCCTCCTGGTCATTGTGATCAGTTCCACCTTTCTCTCAATCACCAATAATTATCAATGCATCTTTTTTTAAATCATTTTATTGGGGCTCATACAACTCTTATCACAACCCATACATACATCAATTGTGTAAAGTACACTTATACATTCATTGCCCTCTTCAGTCTGAAAATTCACTTTCTGCTTGGGTTCCTGGAATCAGCTCCTCATTTTCCTTTTCCCCTCCCCCTCCCTCCCCGCTCTCCCCTCCCTCATGAACCCTTAATAATTTATAAATTATTATTTTATCTTATCTTACACTGCCCAGCGTCTCCCTTCACCCACGTTTCTGTTGCCCATCTCCCTGAGAGGAGGTTTTATATATAGATCCTTGTGATCGGTTCCCCCTTTATACCCCCCCTTCCCTCCCAGTATTGCCACTCTCACTGTTGGTCCTGAGAGGTTCATCTGTCCTGGATTCCTTGTGTTTCCAGTTCCCATCCATACCGCTGTGCATCCTCTGGTCTAACCAGGTTTTTAAGGTAGAATTGGGAACATTATAGTTGGGGAGAGGAAGCATTTAAGAACTAGAGGAAGAACGGGTGCATAGCAAATGTGATGAAGAAAGCTGATGGTGCTTGGCTATCAAAAGAGATAGTGTCTGGGTTCTTAAAGGCTTGAAGGTGAACAAGTGGCCACCTAGCTCAGAAGCAACAAAGTCCACATGGAAGAAGCACATCAGCCTGTGCGATCACGAGGTGCCAAAGGGATCAGGTATAAGGCATCATCAAAAAAAAAAATCTTACCATAGTGAATGAATGGGGAAGTGCAGAGTGGAGACCCAAAGCCCATTTGTTGGCCACTGGAGATCCCCTCACAGAGGGGTCTAGGGGAGGAGATGAGTCAGTCAGGGTGCGATGTAGCACCGATGAAGAACACAGCTTTCCCCCAGATCCTAGATGTTCCCCCTCCCTCCCCCAACTACCATAATCTGAATTCTACCTTGCAGGACTGGATAGAACAGAGGTTGTACACTGGTGCATATAGGAGCTGGAGGCACAGGGAATCCAGGGTGGATGATACCTTCAGGACCAGGGGTGTGAGGGGCGATTCTGGGAGGGTAGAGGGTGAGTGGGTTGGAGAGGGGGAACTGATTACAAGGATCTACATGTGACCTCCTCCTTGGGGGACGGACAACAGAGAAGGGGGTGTAGGGAGACGCCAGATAGGGTAAGATATGACAAAATAATAATCTATAAATTATCAAGGGATCATGAGGGAGTGGGGAGCGGGGAGGGAGGGGAAAAAAGAGGGCTTAAGTGGAGAGCAAATGCTTTGAAAATGATTAGGGCAAAGAATGTACAGATGTGCTTTATAAAATTGATGTATGTATATATATGGATTGTGATAAGAGTTGTATGAGCCCCTAATGAAATGTTAAAAACAAAAAAGAACTAGAGGAAGGTTGTGAGTTTCAATATTGCTACACTGAACCCTGAGTGACTCACCTCCTCCCCACTACCCCTCTGCAAAGGATGTCCAGTTGTCTACAGATGGGCATTGGGTCCCCCTCCCGTGCTCCCCTCATTCATGATAATATGATTCCCCCTCCCCCCCCCCGCCTTTGGTGCTTCAAACCTGGTCCTCTCGGCTCTTCATGATCACACGTTAGTGTGCTGCTTCCATGTGAGCTTTGTTGCTTCTGGGCTAGATACCGCTTGTTTACTTCCAAGCCTTTAAGATCCCAGACACTATATCTCTGAATAGCCGAGCACCATCAGCCTTCTTCACCACACTTACTTATGCACACATTCGTCTTCAGCATTTATGTGTGGAAGGTGATTACACAATGATGGTTTCTGTCCTTTGGTGTCTGCTATATGATCCCTTCAATACCTCGTGTTCACACAGAAATGCATCTTGATCATATGTTTGATCATTTCCGACCGAAGATTTTGGTAAAATTCATCAGGTTCTTTATCACTAGCTGTAGTGGTTGGAGCTTAAATCTGAAGGAGTTATATTGACTGGATTTATTTTGTATTTGGGTAGATATTATCATATCACAGACAGCACTGTACTTCAAGATCAATTTTGGCATGTCATTTTTTACTATGCATATGATGTCATTTTTCTGGAATTTGTCACTCCTGACCTGGTAAATCATGTTATTGTCTGATTCAAAATGGCCAATCCCAGGCCATTTCTGCTCATTCGTGTCTAGGATAGACATTATGACTCCCATTTTTCCTAGGTTCTTACTTTGTGAATTCCAAGTTCTAATTATTAACAGATGATTGCAGCTGCTTCTTTTCGTTTTGAGTTGTACACCATCCGAAATGAAGGAACTGAAGGTTGGATTCTGTCCACACCATTCTCGTGAACTCTACCTCAGTCATAGTTTGTGTGCCTTCTGACCTGAGCGGCTCAGCTTCTGGCATGACCTCGGAAAATATTCTGGGACTATACATGAGGTTTTCAGTATCTAACAATGTTCTGTTGTTCTCTCTGAGGTATCCAGTGGTTGAGTCCCTGGCCGTGTACAACCTAATCTTTCTTCCTAGTCTGCTCTACATCTGAAAGCTCTGCTGAAACACAGCTGGTATTGGAAATACCAGTGACAGCTTCCAGCATCATAACAACATCCAAACCACCACCATCAGACAACCAACAGTCAGACAAGTGGTGGAGGAACTCCTTAGGAATAATCAATTACAAAAGTGTTATAAGAGAACACGCTTATGGCCGGAGATGGCTTACACTGCCCTAGGATCTATCTGTGTCAGTGAACAGCAGCCTGGAGCTGAAGCGCAGCCCCCAGTCAAGAAGCATCCATGCCAGGGAAGCTGGATCTCTCAGGTAGGACCTCAGAACAGGTTTGCCAACTCCTGTCTGCCCCCCCTCCTCTCCTCATCACTCAGCAGCCCTCACAGAAACTTGGGGGGGGCTGTTAGACAAAAGGGCAATCCTAGTCATTTTTTCACAAGCACTTTCCAGTGATGGAGCAGTTCCTTGCTGTACAGTCATGGCCAAGGGCTTGAGAGACCCACTTTGTGGTAAGTTATACTAGATCAAAAGACTAAGTCCTTTTCACATGATTTGTTTCAAGTAAATATTGGTTTAGAGTCCATAGAAAATGTCTATAAGATTCCTTTTTGGTTTTTTTTTTAGGAAATTCTCTAGAGCATCGGGTATGACAAATCAAAGGTAGACGCTATTATACAAATAGTACTTCTTACAGACAAAGGGAGGAAAAAAGAAAAGGTGGGCTATTGAAGGGCATTTAAACATTTGTGTTTAAATGTTTTTATTAGCGCTCGCTATCTTCAATCAACAAACTAACACATTGAAAAGAATTGGAACATGTTGGGGTCTCGCCAAGCGAGACTCTCACGCGGTGACCCGGAAGGGCAATGAACCTGGATGGAAAAAAGACAGAGATGTGGGGCAAGACAAGTGCTGATCAAGCCTGTTTATTTTGCCAAAACTCGGGGTATATATTTACAACAGAGAAGGAAGTGGGAGGCACATATTCCAATGAAGCACGCTGTGTAACAACCGCACACTGTACAACAACCAATCAGCCACATGTTCCTAATAAGGTACAAAGGGTGCGCAACAGTACTCAAAGACGTCTGTGGTGACGTCTGCTTGCAAATTAAGGCTTACCGGGTGAACTTATCACTATGTTCCTAATATGGTATATCTGCAGTTCAGTGGGTGCTCAGTACTTTGACTAATGGCAACAAGGTCAGTTATCACAACTGCCCATGCTACTGAGCACGTAGCTTGGAATGCGGAGGCAAAGTTGGGCAGGAAACAAAGCCTTGCTGTTAGAAAGCGGCCAAATTTCTGCCACGTGTCTGAGGCCAAGGTTTTAATGGCTATCAGCTCCCAACAGGAACAGAGAGTCATTGTGATACTTCCAAATAAAGCTTATTTTTGCATATTCAGCCAAGACCATTTTAGATCACATTCATGTGTATCTTCTTTTAATCGTGAGCTGCCAGATTTTGAAAGGAGCAATTAATATTCAATTACTTAGATAACAGAATTTCTTCAACAACATAAGGTATTCAACTTTTGTGTACCTTTGTATTATATTGTTCTTATGTCTCTATAGAAAATGATTTAACAGAAAACATTTATAGTTTAAGTTAAAAGTTCATATTTTGGTGTTATTTTGATAAAGTTGGAGAGGAAATGCATTCCAAAACTATAAATAAATATTCCAGTTGTGGATTGTGCACCTGAATTCTGATCAGGTAGAGTCAGATGAGTGACAGGGTGTCAAATTCAAGAGGACTCACAAACTTGCTGTGGCTAGAGCAATCTCTGACACTTCAATAGCCAGCAGGAAACCTATGTGATAGCCCCAAAGCATCGTCACTGTCTGGGTGTGACTTTCCAGCTCACTTCTCCTTTGCAGCATCTTGACAAATGCAAACAGTTTGACATTCCACGCCTGGGCTCCAAATTAGCCACCTGACTTACATGAAATGGAAATATTGTAATATTCAAGAAGAGCCAATATCTGCTTTGCAGTTTTACTTTTACAATGGCCTGTGCCACTTTAATGGCATTCCTGAATGGCACAAATGATTAAATGCCTGTTAACCTAATATTAGAGGTTCAAGCCCACCTACCTGGGAAGAAAGGACTGGCCATCTGTATCTGAAACTTTTTTTAAAAAAACTCACTCTTATTGAGTCTATTTCGACTCCTATTAACCCAAAGAATGGAGTAGAATTCCCCCTCTAGGTGTCTGAGATTGTAACTCTTTAAGGGAATAGAAAGTCTTATCTTTCTCCCTCGGAGAGGCTGGTGGTTTCAAACTGTTGACTTTGTGCTTAGCACAGTCCTAGTAGACATACATGGAGTCACCATGATTCAGAATCAATTTATTTCTTTGGGCAAATCTGGGTTTCCCCCAGAGATTTCTTAATAGTGTCCTTTTGTTGTTGCTGCTGCTGCTAGGTGCTAGTGAGTTGGTTCTGATACAAAGTATGAAACTCTAATTTGTCCTATGCCATCATCACAATTATTGCCCCAAATATACCTGTACCCTGGTTCAGGTTCATATATGAACCTAATTAACGAACATTCCAAGTGGAATAGAGAAAGAGAAAAACTCATTTATCAGGATGCTAGCCAACCAAGCACAACACAACTGTGGCTGTTCGTGGTTGCTCAAATTGTCCCAATTTCCAAGTGTTGTTCATACTAATTTTTTTCTAAAAATACTAGTCACACATTACATGTAATGGGCTGTTATTCTTAAGATATATGACAGGATGCACAAAGTCAAAAATTAAAATAAGTAAAGAAAACTATGAGAACATAAAATAATTCTATACAAATAAAAATTTTTAATTTGTTATCTTGGCACCTACTTTTCAACTGACCACTTGTTATCAATCTTACACAATAGCCGAGAAAGCTGAAGGGGTCAATTCAACTCCAAGAGGAATTCAGATAGTAATTAACATTCAACTCCTTACTTGAACTCTTAGAAATGTCAAAACAAACAGTGACAAATATATAACAAAACTGATTATACTTAAGATGGCTACTTCAAATCAAAATGGTCACAGTCGTCCTCCGTAGCCTGGCTCACAAGCCTTTCTTACACCCACACAACCATTACTGTATCCAGCCAATTACTGCCGCCTCTCTCTCTGTCAGCCCATCTAGCTTTAGCTAACCCCCCATTTCACCAAGCATGTTGTCCTTCCCGTTTCTGATAACTTGCCCAAAGAATGTGAGATGAAATCTTTCCATCCAAGACAGATTTGTGAGTTCTTTTAGTAGTGAATGATCTAGTCATATTCTTTGACAACACCGTAATTCAAATGTATCAATTCCTCTTTGGTCTCCCTTATTTATCATCCAGCTTTCAAAAGTTTTGAGGCAAATGAAAGCACCATGCCTTGGGTCTTAGTCTTCAACATGATTTCTTAAACCATTTTTAAGTGATTTTAAGCATTGTGAAGAAGTCTTTATACTAGATTTGCCCAATGTTATTTGATTTCTTGGGTACTGCTTCCATGGGCATTGATTGTGGAGTCTAGTAAAGTGATATCCTTATCAATGTCAATGTTTCCTCCATCTATCATGATGTTGCTTATTGGTTCCATTCGGAGAGTTTTGGTTTACATTGAGGAATATTTAAACCAGAAGACAGTAGTCTGTGATCTTTAATAATAAATACTTCAAGTCCTTTTCACTTTCAGCAGAAATGATTGAGTCAACTGCATATGGCAGATTGTTAATGCGTCTTCTTCCAATCCCAACATGAGAAATCCAGATCTTTTGCCCAGCATGCAGTTTGAACAAATATGATTAAAAGATCCAACCCTGATACACACCTTTTCTGATTTTAAAACACACAATATCGCTGTTCTCTTCAAACAACTACTTTTTTGTCTGTGTATAGTTTCACATGAGCCCAAGTAAGTGTTCTGAATTTGCCATTCTTGGCAATGTAACCCATAATTTTTTGTCATCTAGAAATTGAGTATCTTGCATAGTCTATGAAATGTAGGACACTGTCTCTCTGGCAATATCTCCTGTCAGTCAAAATCCATCTGCTATCAGCTATGATAGGCCTCATTCAATGCCTCCTCTTTAATTCAAGGTTGAATTTCTGGCAGCTCACAGTCAAGGTACCATCACAACTGTTTTTAAATTATCTTCAGCAAAAATTTTATTTGAATTTTATCTTAATCATATTGTTAAATTAACATAAGTAAAGAAAACTATGAGAACATAAAATAATTCTATAAAAATAAAAAATTTTAATTCTCTAATTTGTTATCTTGGCACCTACTTTTCAACTGATGAATCACCTTTCTTTTGAATGTGTAATTAGGAATCTTTTTTTCAGTTAGTTGGTCAGGTAGCTATGCAAATTTCTTGGCATAGACAAGTGAATGCTTACAGCGTTGCATTAATATGCTGGAACATCTCAATTGGTGTTCCAATTCCTGAGCCTTGTTACTTATCAGTGCCTTCAGTACAGCTTGGATTTCTTCCTTCAGTAGCTTTGGTTCTTGACCATATGCTACTTCCTGAAACCGTTGAATGTCAATCTATTATTTTGGGAACAGTTGACTATGCATAATTTCCATCTTCTTTTCATGCTTCCTGCATGATACAATATTTTGTCCATAGAATCCTTCAATGTTACAGCTTGAGGATTGATTTTTTTTTCCAATTCTTTCAGCTTAAAAATATGTTCTTCCCTTGTGGTTTTCTAACGCCAGGTCATTCTACATTACATTACAATGCTGTGTCTTCTCAAATTGTCCTTTGCAATTTTTTATTCAGTTCCATTTGCCTTTGCTGCTTTATGTTAATGAATAACTTTAAGAGTTTCAGAGTTTCTTCTGACATGCATTTGGTCTTTTGTTTTTCCTGTTTTTAATGCTCTTGGATGATATTCATGGTGTCAGCCACAACTTTTCTGGTCTTCAGGCGATGTGCTCAGTGTGTTACATCTGTGCTTGTCATATTCTCTAAAACCAGGTGGAATGCATTCCAGGTTGTATTTTGTCTCTCTTAGAGTCCTTTTAATTTCCTTCAACTTCAACCTGAACTTCCATATAAGCAATTGACTATTCCGCAGTCATCCCCTAGCCTTGTTTTGTCTGATAATGTTGAATGTCTCCTTTATCTCTCAACACAGATATAGTCGATTTGATTCCTGTATATTCTATCTGGTGATGACTACATATATATATATAGTTGTTGTTTGTTGTTGAAAACAAAACCTATTTGATGTGCATAAATCTTTGGTCTTGATATTTTTTAACAGATCATCTCCAGTATCGTTTTTACCACCAAGCCTCAATTTTCCCACTGGTGGCCCTCTTTTCTTATTTCCAACTTTTGCACTTCAATCACCAATAATTATCAATACATATGGATTATAAGTTTAATCAATTTCAGACATTGATTATTTTTTTCAATTTCATCATATTTGACATTAGTGGTTCTTGTGTAAATTTAAATAACACTCATATTAACTGGTCTTCCTTGTAATCTCTGCAGAGCATCCTATCAAACCACTGTACTTCAGAATAGATCTTGAAATGTTCTCTTGGATGATGAAGGTCTCGCCATTCCTCTTTGTGTTGTTACATAATCTGGTGTCAGTTTGAGAGGATTATGCGTAAAGGTGTGGCGTCTGACCTGTCAATCAAGATATAACCAATGAGGCCTCTGTGTGGGAGTGGCCTTCTCCTGAGAATTCTGGGGATTCCTGGATTTTCCTCCTTGGAGGTGGGAGACACACTCTCTCTCTCTCTGCCGACTCCCTTGGAGACTCTCTACAGACAAGGCTGATTCCCTGCGACACATCCCTGAGAAGAAGCCACAGGGAGCTACCCTGATGCAGCCCTGGAAGCTGGAGAAGCCATGTAGAGACCCCCGTCAGCTCTGAGATGCTTACAACGCCACTGGATCCAAAGACTTTCTACCCACTGGCCTGTGATCTTCCTGCATTTGGCATCATTGCATGTGCTTCGTGAGTTGGAAGAGGACTTCATATATTGGTATCTGACACATGGGCTAATATTCGACTTCTGGGCTTGATCTGGACTGGGCTGGTATGGTTTCTTAGGGCAATGTACAATTGCCCTTTATTTAAAACTCTCTCTTATACACCTATGAGTTTCTATGGATTTGTTCCTCTAGTCTACCCAGACGCACACATTCTTCATTTGTCATTCCCAGCTTAGTAGACCGCATATTGGTCCATTTCAAAATGGTAAGTACCAGTTGGTTTCAGCCTAGGATGTCAATCTTTATTGGTTTTATTTTATTTTCAACAGTTTTATTGGCATATAATTCATGTATCATGCAATTAAATAGTGCAGTTGTATTAGAAAAAGTTGTTTAGTCATTAACACAATCATTTTAATTCTTCTTCTTCTTTCTTGTGCTATTGCTGTCAGCTCCTCATTGCCCACAATGCTCCTTGCCAGGCCCCTAGAAAACTACGAATTCAGTTACTGTCTCTACAGATTCATTCATTCTGGATTTCATAAACAGAAAAACATTTGCAATAAAAACAACAACAGCAATCAGAAAATAAAGCAAGAGAAAAACTTCAATCAAAAAGAAAGTAGAAAATATTTAAAACTGGAAAAAATGTAAAATGGACCAAAAGGGAGATCAAATGATAAGATGTTTCATCTAACCTATTTTTGATGACTTCAACTTTTCTTGGATTCATATTTTATACAATTTACAACCTAATTATGAAGCGATGTCTGTAGTTGTTTCTTCTCGTGCTGAGTGAGACCACATCGGGAAATGAAGGTCCTGGGCTTCACCCCAGTCTCATCCCAAAGGGAGGGCCCTGCTGGGTTAGTGAGTTAGGAGCTGGGTTGCTGACCACAAGGTCAACCATCTGAAACCGCTGACTGCTCCCTGAGGAGAAAGCTGAGGTGTGCGTCTCGCGTAAAGAGCTTCAGTCTTGGAAACTTGGCACCATGCGTTGGAATCAACTCCATGACAGTGGGAACAGATCTACTTTCAGGAGCCAATTCTTCCCTGCTCCTATTCTGAGAGCCTTCCAACCTCAAGGGCTCCTCAAAGTAGTTCATCTTCTTGCACTTATAACACAGAACGTTGTGCTGCTCTTCTGAGGCGGCTTCCAGAAGTACATCACCAGATTCTCCTTCCTAGTCTGTCGTAACCTGGAAGCTCGACTGAAACCTGTCCACGGTGGGTGACTGCTGATATATGAGGTACCAGTACCAAACTTCCAGCATTACAACAGCACACAAGCCACCACAGTATCACAAACCTTTTGTAAGAGTGGGTGGCCCTGGTGGCATCGTCGTTACGTGTGGGGCTGCTAACCTTAAGGTCAGTATTTTGAATCCGCCAGAGGCTCCAACGCTGCTACTTGGGAAATTCTACTGGTGTAACAGTGACAGTCTCAGATGCTCACTGGAGCAGTTCTAGCCTGTCCTATCAGCTCACCATGAGTAGGCATCTACTCAGTGACAGTGAGTTGGGGTGGGGGGGTAGTTGGTTGGTTTTTATTTTATATTACACTATGAATTACAGTGTAATATTAATATTTTGAAATCAAAAGAGCAAGCAAACTAAAAGCTTAATAATCTACTACTGCTAATAATAATGTTTTCAATTTAAGGATCCATTCAAGCCCCATCAAATAACCTTCTAACAAATGTAGACTATCACAACTCAAAGTAACTTAATAGGAAATTTTTCTATGACAGACTGTGTGCCAAAAATAAAAGTAATGAGGCCAGCTATACTATGTCCATGTACAAACTATGATTTCCGATTAATTAACAAATGTCTATTGAGTATCCATAACCAATCACTGTATTAGGTACCACGGAAGAGTTCAAAATTTAATAAGCTCTCACAGGTCTTTCAGCTCCACCAGGACTAGAAGAAAATCAGCCTACAATCTTCCAAAATGTATGAGTTCCATAAGTAAAGAAAATGATGTATGTATATGTATGGATTGTGATAAGAGTTGTATGAGCCCCTAATAAAATGTTTAAAAAGAAAGAAAGAAAACCAACCATCACTAATATACTGAATGAGCAAAAAAAGAAATGCCTATTTTGAAAAATCTATGCATGGATTTCAAATTATTTATGTACCAAAATAAACTCATACTAACTTATTAAAAAAATGTTTCACATACGACTTCCCCCTAGTTCTTTAATGCTTCCCCCCACCCCACTATCATGACCCCCATTCTACCTTACAAATCAGGCTAGACCAAAATATGTACACTGGTACAGATCAGAGCTCGCAACACAGGGAATCCAGGACAGATGAACCCCTCAGGACCAATAATGAGAGTAGCGATACCAGGAGGGTAAGGGGTAGATTAGTGGAGGAGAAAGGGAGAACCGGTCACAATGATCAACATATAACACACACCACCCAGGGATGAACAACAGAAAAGTGGGTGAAGGAAGACATTGGATAGTTTAAGATATGAAAATAATAATAATTTATCAAGGGTTTATGAGGGAGGGTGGCGGAGGGAGGGAGGAAAAATTTTAGGAGCTGATACCAAGGGCTTAAGTAGAAAAAATATCTTGAAAATGATGATGGCAACATATGTACAAAACTTGATACGCTTTTGTAGATGGGTGGATTGTGATAAGAGCTGTAAGAGCCCCAATAAAATGAATTTTTAAATAAATAAATAAAATAAAAATTTAAATATATGTTTTTTAAAAACCTGTTTCAATATATAAATAAAGCTACTTGTTCCATTTCATCAGACCTGGATTTCTCCTCTGACCAATGAGGATAATAATGTTTCCTGAACAGATCATTGTGATAACTGTGTGAGGTTAATGTATATAAAGCAAGTCGGGCCGTGGTTGCCTCTTAATCAACCACCATTAAATGGGAGAAGCTAGGACTACTGTCATTGCTGCTGCTCTCTTGCTATTGATGACTGACATAAAGTTTATTCTGCCAACCCGGCTGATAAACACATGTGGGGTTAATTGAAGTGCGGAAAGATAAATGACTCAGTGAACCTCGCCTTTCTCGTTCTCAGGTCTCTTACTTTCTGATGGTCGGACCAGGGTGCAGCTGCCTTAGTCAGTTCCCTGCTTCAGCTGGCAAGGCTCACTTCCTGCTAGACATCCCTGAGGAGAAGCCACATGGACCTACCCCACATACAGCCCTGGGTGCTGGAGCAGCTGTGTGGAGAACCCTGCCAGTGCTGAGATGCTTAGATGCTCACTTTCCTCCTGCAGTCGGCGTCATAATGCGTGTTTTGTGAGATTGAGGAGGACTTTGTAGATTCGTGTCAGACATATGGGCTAATATTGGACATATGGGCTTGGGCAGCACTGGGCTGGGATGTTTTCTTAATATGCACTTACCCTTTATATAACACTCTCTCTTATACATATGAATTTCTGTGGATTTGTTTCCCTAGTTTACCCAGACTAACACAGTGATGTTGTTGCTAATAAAGAGATCACATGGGAGAGCCCAATCAGAAAACTTGTCTAAATATAATTGGTCTGGAAGGATAGATTATATTTGAATTTTAAATAACTAGGAACAAAAGAGAGTGTGGGGAAGGAAGAGCAAGGAAACACCTACCTTGAAGCTGAGTCATGGGTTGGTGCATGTCAGACACTAGGTCGGAGGTTCTTGTCCACCCAGAGGCACTGGGAAGAAAGGCCAGGAGATTAATTTTTAAAGATCAGCTATCAGAAACCCTGTGGAGCACAATTCCTCTTTGACATACATTGGGTTTCCATACTACCAAATGTCAGGTCTATTAAATGGCAAGTGGCTATATTTTCAAGTAGTGTCTTTTCCAATCAGCCCTAAGAAGAGTCTGCAAACCCAAGGAAGGCTTATGGAGATTGAATCGAGGGGTCAAAACCAGGGCAGGGTTGCCTGCTTCTGCATTTCTTTTAACAATTACATATTTCTTGTTACTTTAGGAGTAAAAATCTGAAAGGATAAAAACATGGTAGATCTTTTCCTGGCCACATCTCCCAGAGCCTTCCTTTTCCACATTCCCCTTAGAGTTTTGCCCAAAATTCAAGAGAGGGGAGTGAGTGGGGAGATGTGTTATTCTCGGTAGACTAGAGAAACAAATCCACAGAAACTCAAATGGGTATAAGAGAGAGTTTTAATTAAAGGGTAATTATACATTAAGAAAGCTTCCCAACCCAGTCCAGTTCAAGCCCATAAGTCTGATATTAGCCCATATGTACAATACCAATCTATAAAGTCCTCTTCAGACTCACGAAACACATGCAATGACGCTGAACGCAGGATGATCACAAGCCAGTGGGTAGACAGTCTGGATCCAGTGGCAATGCAAGCATCTCAACGTTGACAGGGTCTCTACATGGCTTCTCCAGTTTCAGAGGTCTGGTTGTATCAGGATAGGTCCCAGAGGTTTCTCCAGCTCAGGGCACTAGCATAGTTCCATGTGTCTTGTCAGCTGCAATGTCTCCCAGAGAGTGAACAGAGAGAGAAAGGGTTTCCTGCCTCCAAAGAGGAAAACCAGGAATTCCCAGAATCCTTAGAGGAAGGTCATGCCCACACAGAGGCCTCATTGACTACATCTTGATTGACAGCCTAGACTCCACCCCTACACTCGTAATCTTCAAGTTGACACCAGATTATGTAACTACCACAGCAGACAACTGTCCTCTGTTTTTCCTATCCTCTCTTCCTCTACCTATTGTTTTCCATCTCCATGTTCCACCCAGAAAATGCTCCCTCCCCATTCTCCAGTCCCAGAGTTTTGAACTTAAAGCTGATTTAGCTGTATCCCAGTCTTCACTACCAGATCCTTCAGAAAGGAGAACACTTGGGTCTCAGTTTTTCAATTATAATGACATATAGATATAAACAAGACTGAGCACTAAGATTTTTAAGCTTAACTTCTGAGCCCCAGTTCCCTCTATTCACCTTCTGTACACTTTATGAAAGGGAGAGTAAGATTGTCACAGAGATATTTTTGCTGCACCGTGGTTATTTTAAGGTCTCTGGGAGCATAACCCTAGATAGAGTTTCTTTTTTAAAACATCATTTTATTGGGGGCTCATTCAACCCTTAGCGCAATCCATCCATCCATTGTGTCAAGCACAGTTGTACATTTGTTACCATCATCATTTTCAAAACATTTTCTTTCTACTTGAGCCCTTGGTATCAACTTCTCATTTTTCCCTCCCTCCTCCTGAACCCTGGATAAATTATAAATTGTTATTATTTTTTCATGTCTTACACTGACCAATGTCTCCCTTCACCCACTATTCTGTTGCCCATCCCCCTGGGAGGGGGCTATATGTTAATCATTGTGATCGGTTCCCCGTTTCTCCCCCACCTTCCCCTGACCCTCCTGATATAGCTATTCTCTAATGTTGGTCCTGAGGGGTTTGTCTGTCCTGGATCCCCTGTGTTTCCAGATCTTTGCTGTACCCATGTACATGCTCTGGTCTAGCCAGATTTGCAAAGTAGAATTGGGATCATGATAGTGGGGGAGTGGGAAGCATTAAAGAACTAGAGAAAAGTTGTATGTTACATCAGTGCTATACTGGACCCTGACTGACTCGTCTCCTCCCCAAGACTCTTCTGTAAGGGGCTGTCTGATTGCCTACCAATGGGCTTTGGGACTGAACTCCTCATTCAAAATGATATGATTTTTTGTTCTGGGTCTTTGATGCCTGATACCTGATCTTATCAACACCTCATGATCACACAGGCTGCTATGCTTCTCCCATGTGGGCTTTGTTGCTTCTCAGCTAGATGGCCGCTTATTTATTTTCAAGCCTTTAAGACCTCAGATGCTATATCTTTTGATAGCTGGGCACCATCAGCTTTTTTCACCACCTTTGCTGATGCACGCATTTGTCTTCAGGGATTGTGCCAGGAAGGTGAGCATCATGGAGTGCCAGTTTAATAGAACAAACTTGAGTGGAGGTCCAATGTCCATCTGCTACCTTAATACTAAACCTATACATATATGTACACCAATCTATTTCTCCATCATTATATATTTATATATGTACATGCCTGTATTTAGACCTATATAAATGCCTTTGCCTCCTATTTCCTTCCTCTATTTCCTTTTACTCTCCTCTTGTCCCACTATATGCTCAGCCTTCATTTGGGTTTCAGTAATTCCTCTCAACTACATTGCCCTTGATCAATCCCTACTAGACCTCTTACACCCTCTTCACCATCCATTTTAGATCACTTATTGTTTCCTTGTCCCTGGGTTTCTTAACACCCACTTCCTTTCCCCCACCTCCCCCACTCTGGTGTCCCCCTGGAACCTTTGGTCTCATTGTTTCCTCCTCCGGATTGTTTATCCCTGCCTATCTTATCTAGATAGACATGCAGAGATAATAATATGCACAAAAACAAGACAGAGCAAAACAAAGCAACAAAAGAAAACAAAACCAACAACAACCAAAAAAAAAAAGCCTGCAAATAGTTCAAGGTCTTTTTGTTGACTTTTGTGAGTGTTTTCTGGTGGAGTCTGATGGGGTGCCATGCCCTGGCCCTACAGTCTATTTCTGGTATTCCCCGGGGACTTCATTGCTCTGCTCACCTTGCTGTTCTGTTACAGGCCCTTAGTGTTTTGCCTCGGTGTGTTAGGCTCAGGTCGGGCACAATTCCCACCCTGTGTCTCCAGTGTTGTCCCTTGTAGCTCTATGGGTCAGTGAGGGTTGTCGTAGTGGGGCCAGCCCTGTGGTCCTCTCTGTGCATTGGCTGCTTTGAGCAGGAATATCATCCTCAGGGCTCGGTGGGACAGGACATGCTCCACTCTCTCTCCCTCCCCTTTTGTTTGCTCCAGTGTGCTCTGATCATACACATGTCCCTCTCTCTGAGCTGTAGCTTCAGTGCTGTCCACTGAAGTGAATTCTTCGGGGGGAAGGGAGGGGCTGTCCATGTACTTGGGATTGGGGCTGGCCCCTCAGAGAGTTTCTACGCATTAACTGTATGAATAAAAAATAACCGGGGGAGGTGGTGACACCAGGGTGTGAAAAAAAAAAAACTAAACCAAGAAATGCACATATTCATTTATCTGACTCTGTTGGGATCCTGTGTCTTTTGTTTATGCAAGTACAGAATACACAGGCCCATGCCATAAATTGTACTGAAATTTTGTGGAACAGGAGATGCACATGACTTATTAATTTTATTCTGTTTCTCAAAGCAAGGACCTCTTCTGTTCTTTTTTGCTTCATGATTTTTAGTGTTACTATAATTCCAAATATATTTCTTTAAAGAGAGTCCTGACACACATAGAGGAAACGCATCGTTCTTACCTTTCAGAAATTGTCTCCCGTGTTAGTCTGGGTAGACTAGAGAAATAAATTCAGAGACTCAGATGTGAATAAGAACGAGGTTTATCCTGCATTCCATGATGCTCACCTTCCTGACATGATCGCATCAGGCATCAAAGAACAAAAAATCATATCATCATGTGCTGACCTTCCCAATACGATCGCTGAAGACAAATGGGTGCATAAGCAACGTGGTGAAGAAAACTGATGGTGCGCACCTATCAAAAGATATAGCATCTGGGGTCTTAAAGGCTTGAAAATAAATAAGTGGCCATCTAGCTGAGAAGTAACAAAGCCCACATGGAAGGAGCACACCAGCCTGTGTGATGATGAGGTGTCAAAGGGATCAGGTGTCAGGCATCAAAGAACAAAAAAATCAAATCATTGTGAATGAGGGGGAGTACAGATTGTGGACCCAAGACCCATCTGTGGGCAACTGGACATCCCCTTACAGAAGGGTGGCAAGGAAGAGAAGAGCCAGTCAGGGTGCAGTGTAGCAACAATGAAACACACAACTTTCCTCTAGTTCCTAATAGCTCCCCCTCCCACCCCCACTATCATGATCCCAATTCTACCTTACAAATCTGGTTGGACTAGAGGATGTACATTGGTACAGATAGGAACTGGAAACACAGGGAACCCAGGACAGATAATCCCCTCTGGACCAGTGGTGAGAGTGGCGACACCGGGAGGGTGGAGGGAGGGGAGGGTGGAAAGGGGGAACCGATTACAAGGATCTACATATAGCCTTCTTCCTGGGGGATGGACAACATAAAAGTAGGTGAAGGGCGATGTTGGACAGTGTAAGATATGACAAAATAATAATTTATAAATTATCAAGGGTTCATGAGGGAGGGGGTGTGGGGAGGGAGGGGAAAATGAGGAGCTGATGTCAAGGGTTCAAGTAGAAAGAAAATGTTTTGAGAATGATGATGGCAAGAAATGTACAAATGTACTTGACACAATGGATGGATGTATGGATTGTGATAAGAATTGTCCGAGCCCCCAATAAAATGAGTAAAAAAAGAAAAGAAAAGGGGTTTATATACAAGGGCAATTGAATATGGAGAAAACATCCCAGCCCAGTGTAGATCAAGTCCATAAGTATATTAGCCCTATGTCCAATACCAATCTATGAGGTCCTCTTCAGATTCATGAAACACATGCAATGATGCCAAATGCAGGAAGATCACAGACCAGTAGGTTGGAAGGCTTCTGGATCCAGTGGCATTGTAAGCATCTCAGCACTTTCAGGGGTATCTAAGTGGCTTCTCTGGCTCCAGAGGTCTGGTTACATCAGGATAGGGCCATGGAGTCCCCAGAATTCTCAGGAGAAGGCCACATCCACACAGAGGCCTCATTGGTTATATCTTGATTGACGGGCCAGACTCTACCCCTTCACTCAGAATCCTCTCACATTGACACCAGATTATATAACTTCCACATCCCCTATGCCTAAATAGTCCTAGAGAAAACAGAAACTGTCCCTCTTAATCGTATGATAATTAGAAAGACATCTAAATCCTCAAAAACCTTCAGTTCAAGTTATAATAGTGCATTTTTCAAAGCAAAACTAAATATCTTTTGCTCTATAAATGCTTTTTATAAGCTTTATGTCAAGGTTAATGCAGGTTAATGATAGTATATTTAGCTTACTGTATCCAAGTCAGTATATCTATGGTACTCCACTACTTTAACACACTACTTTAAGCTCAAAACGCCAAGTTACTATGACAGCAAAAACAATTTTGACTGCTTATACCAGTCTGCTTCTCTGAAAATCACACTTTCTAAGGGTAATTTTTCTAACAAAGCATTATCTAAATTGCTTCAAAGTTGCAGAAATTATGCTTTGGATCAGAAACATCAAAAGAGAGAAAAAATCAAATTCTGGAGCGCTAAAACAGGCTTATATGACAATCACAGACAGCTGTAGTTTTAATATGTTGGCTTCTCACACTCCACACTCCCTGCTGGTGACTGGAAGTTACGTGGGCATCTCATTTAAACCTATCTTTAAAATCTGAAGGTACATAATTGTATCAGAGCTAAAAGTCTGGACACCTAGCTTGCAGAAGGCTATGGATGTCAAGGAACTCCTGGTCGTGTAGTGGTTATGCTTTGGACTGCTAACCTCAAGGTCAGCGGCTCAAAACTACCAGCCACTCTGCTGGAGGAAGACAGGACTTTCTACTCCAGTAAAGCATTGCCAGGGCAGTTCTACGCTGAACTGGACAGAGTCACTACAAATCAGAATCGACTCAATAGCATCTGGATGCATGATAGTAGAAGCCCAAAATCCATTTGGAAGGTCCCCTCAAGAGTTAACCATCCAGTGAATCCCCTCTGCTCATGGTGTTATAGTGATGCTATGAAACAGAAAACATTGTTAAGTCGATTATGGCCGATACAGTTAGGTCAAATGTAACGCTTTATCATTTGATCTCCCTTTTTGACCCATTCTAAAGTTATTTCCATTTTTAATATTTTTCTGCTTTCTTTTCCATTGAAGTTTTTCTGTTTTGTTCTGTCATTGTTGCTGGGTTATTATTTATTTGTTTTGTATGCTTTTCTGTATATGAAATCCAGGATAGCTAAATCAATAGGGAGAGTAACTGGATTAATAATTACCTAAGGGCATGGCAGGAGAGGTTGATGGGAAATCTGGTGCTAACAACAATAAATATGAGAAAGAATAAAATTTTCTGAAATTGATTGTGGTGATGATTGCACAATTCTGTTTAATATGATCGAATTATTACACTGCATGATATGTCAATTACATGCCAATAAAATGATTTTAGAAAGAAAGAAAATACCTCTTCCATGTAGATGAGATGAAAAGATTTTTATTTTTTCTAATACTTCATCATTTGATCTTCCTTTTGACTCATTTTAAATTTGTTGCTGTTTTTTTAAATAACTTCTGCTTTTTAAAAAATATTTGGGGGGCTCTTACAGCTCTTATTATAATCCATACATCAAAAACATATGTACATATTTGCCATCATCATTTTCAAAACATTTTCTTTCTACTTGAGCCCTTTGTGTCAGCTCCTCTTTTGTCCCCTCCTCCCACCTTCCTGCCCTCATGAACCCTTGATAAATTATAATTTTTTCATATCTTACACCAATCTTTGCCTCCCTCCTCCCACGTTTCTGTTGTTCATCACCCAGGGGTAGTGGTGGTTATACATCGATCAGTTCCCCCATTCTCCTCATTTTCCCCACCTTCCCTCTGTCTTCATGGTATCATTATTCCAAGTATTGTTCCTAAGGGTTTTTCTGTCCTGAATTCCCTGTGTCAAGAGCTCTTGTCTGTACCAGTGTACGTGCTCCAGTCTACCTGAATTTGTAAGGTTGAACTGGGGTCATGGGACTGGGAGGGAGAAAGCATTAAAGAACTAGAAAATGTTGTGTGTTTTGTCAGTGCTATATTGCACCCTGGCTGGCTTGTCCCTTCCTTGTGACCCTTCTGTGAGGGGATGTCCAACTGTCTACAGATGGGCTTTGGGTCTCCACTCCAATGCCCCTCTTTCACATCAATATGATTGTTTTAGGTCTTCTGATGCCTGATACCTAATCCCATCCACACCTCATGATCACACAGGCTGGTGGGTTTTGTTGCTTCCATGTTAAATGGCCATTGTTAACTTCAAGCCTTTAATACTCGAGACACTATATTTTCTAGGAGCCAAGCTCCATCAGCTTTCTTCACCACATTTGCTTATGCACCTATTTTGACTCCAGCAATCTTCTTGGGAAGGTGAGCATCACAGAATATCAGATTAATAGAACAAACTGTCATTGTGTTGAGGAAGTACTGCTACCTTGGTACTTAACAAATAAATATACAAACATAGACTTACATCCCTATTGTTAGATATTAAGACATTTACATACAAGAAGGTATCACAAAAAATGGATTATTTTTCAAAGCTACTGGTATGTATTTAATTTTTTAAAATACTTTTATTGGGGGCTCTTACATCTCTTATCACAATCCATACATTCCTCCAATGTGTCAAGCACATTTGCACATATGCCATCATCATTTTCAAAGCATTCTCTTCCCACTTGAGGCCCTGATATCAGCTCCCCATTTCTTCCCCCTCCTTCCCCTGCCCGCCCTCCCTCAAGAAATCTTAATAAGTTATAGATTATTTTTTCCATATCTTACATTGTCCTCTGTCACCCCTCACCCACTTTTCCCTTATTTGTCCCCCTGGGAGGTGGTTCTAAATTGATCCTTGTGATCAATTCTCCCTTTTTCACCCCACCCAACTTTATCACCTTCAAAGTATTCTCCATTACACTTAATACATTTGTAAAATCTGAAATTCCCATTCTTGGAAACATTTTTCAAACTCATCTGTTTGGAGGGCTGACTGGATCCCCCTTGTTTTTTCTTCACCATCAAATCACTGTCCTTTCATGTCCCTCTTCCTTCATGAAACCAAAAAGAAGTCTCACAAAGTGAGGTCAGGTGAGAAAGATGTGTGGGGCAAGCGAGGCATTCTGTTTTTGCCAAAAACTAGCCCCCGAGATGGCTGCATGAGCAGATGCATTGTCACGTGGCAAAAACAGTTTGCCACAAATCAAGCCTCTTTTGTCACACAGTGTTATGCAATCTTTCAGAACTTCTAAATAGAAAGCTTGACCAACATTCTGACCTGGTGGAACGAACTCCAAATGCACTCTAAGTTGATATTTCTGTCAGGAACTTTACAGATATCCGGAAGGAGGTTTGTCGTCAATCAACCTTTCACCAAGAAAACCACTGGTACAGTAGGTTTGTCCTATAGCGCTGTCCTGTAAGCTGTGTTCAACATCACAAGTTTCTGCAGCATTTTTCCCAAGCAATAAACAAAATTTCATAGCTGCACGCTGTTCTCTTAAATCAACCATCACAAAAAACAAAGTTCAAACAAAACTTCTTTCATGAAAAAATTCACTGTGGCCAGAGAGAACCTTCCCAGCCAACTCCACTGGATGCACTAACTCAGAGCAAGTTGCTGGATGCTCACCTAATGGGAAAAAATGTGTACTATGAAAGTTCCTCTACACACAGTGCACCTCCAGTTTCTTGGGTACCCTCTCCTATATAGATGCCTATATTTTTTACTTCTATACATGTCTTTTGCCTCCTAGTTCTTTCCTTTATTTCCTTTTACTTTCCTCCTGTTCCACTATCATGTTCAACCTTCATTGGGCTCTCAGTAATTCCTCTATGCTACATTGTACTTGATCAAACCCCACCAGGCGTTTTACACCCTCCTCACCATCAATTTTAGATCTCTTATTGGTTTTTGTCCCTGGATTTGTTTGCTCCCCCCTCCACCCCTCCTCACCCTTTCTAATATGCTCCCTAGAACCATCAGTCCTGTTGTTTTCTCCTTGGGATTGTTTATCTTGTCTATCTAATATAGATAAACATCAAAAAAGGAGGGGAGAAAGGGGGACTATAAATAGATCCAGGGCTGTCTGCTGATCCTTATGAATGTTTTTCAATTGAGTTTCATGAGGTGCCAAGCCCTGCCCTCTGAGTCTGAAGTCTGTTTGGGGATTACTTGGGGACTTCCTTGCTTTGCTCCCCTTGCTGTTCTATTGTGCTCCCTTTGTGTTCCACCCAGGTGGGGTCCGGGTGGGGGGGCGGGGATCAGACCAGGCACAATTCCCACACTGTGTCTCCAGGGCAGTCCACTGCAGCACTGTGGGTCAGTGAGGGGAGGTCCTGTCTCATGGTGGGGCCGGCCCTATGGTCCTCTCTGAGCAAGAGTGGCGTCCATCAGGTGTGGTGAGCGAAGATAAGATTCTCTCTCTCTCTCTCTCTCTCTCTCTCTCTCTCTCTCTCTCTCTCTCTCTCTCTCTCTCTCTCTCTCTCTCCCTCTTACTTTGCTCCCTTGTGGTCTGACCAGACCCACCCCTCTCCCCGGGCTGTATCTTCAGTGCTGTGTTTTGTGGTGCAATCTTCTGGGAAGGGGTCAATGTAACTGGGATTGGCGTCGGCCCCGCAGACTCAGCTTAGTTCACTAATTCATGCTGGTGTGTTGCCCACAAGGCTTGGCATTCCAGGTTGAGGTCTGGTCCCTCTCTCCATTTCCTGTGGAGACATAAACAATACCCTCCTCATGGGTGGGTTAGTGACCTTCCCCCGCTATCCACATCTTTTTTTTTTCTTTTCCCCTCTTTTTTGGTGGGCTGCCATATGCATCCCTGGGTCGGGTCTGACCCCTGTCGGAGTGCTTGGGCCCCACCCCAGGAATGTATGCATTCAGTGGCTTTCCCCTCTGCCCCTTGTGTGTTATAAGCTCACCTCAGTGGGTGCGTGTTGTCCTTTTGTGCTTGGTTTCTGCTTTCTTTCTGATTGAGAATTTTCTCTGATTTCTTTTGTCATTGTTGTTGTTTTTCTTGACTTTGTTTTATACGTTTCTTCTGTATATGAAATCCAGGGTATGTAAATCTGTAATCAGTAACTGGATTAATAACTACCTAGGGACATAGCAGGGGAATTTGGGGTGGGGAGGTGGATGGGGGGCTGACAACAATAACTATAAGAACGAAGAAAATAGTCTAAAATTAATCATGGTGATAGTAGCCCAAGTCTTTTTAATATTATTGAACCATTGAATTGTATGAGACATGAGTCATATGTGATTTTTTAAATGGATTCTGTTATTATTTTTAAAAGCTCAAGAATATAAAAGAGAGAAATATTGAAAAGAAGGAAATCTCTTATTAACCTCACTTCATCCACTAAGTAGTATAGGCCATAAATCATCACCCACTGTGCCCATTTTTATATGTGTGTGAAGCTAGGTGGTTCTAGCCCTGGGTCTGTCATTATCAGCTACATATCATCCCAAGTGTCCTGGCTTTTTTTCTCTAGAGCATCCTGCCTAACACAGTTGCCTCCCCAAAGACGGTCATGTTCGTAGCGTGACAGAGAAGACACAGAGACTTCTACACACAAAAGGGCAAGCAAATCAAAGCTACGTGTGAAAAAAAATGTGTAAAAAAGAACAAAGACACCCGACCTTGGCAACTGTCCATCTGTTCAGGGTAAAATACACACAATTCACACAACTTGGGCAGGGTGTGGAAAGCCTAATGAAATTGAAACCGGTCAAAACGTGGCTTCTAGAAAAATGGAGACATGATACTTCCTGAACATTTTGCGACTGAGCTCAACCCCTCCACGTACAGTGCTGAGTGTGGCCAGGTCCTGAGGCAAAGCCTCCATGTGGATCATCTCAGCCAATCTCACGGTGCCCCTCCCTTTACGGGGAGGCAACAGGCTTGAGCCGGTTCCGCACACACCTAAAAGCTCGCTCAGCTAGTAAGAGGCAGAACCAGGATTTAAACCTGACCTGACTCTAAAGACACGGCTTTGCGCATGACAACACAGAATAGAAACATAAAAAATGCTTACTAAATTTACATCATACCTATTCTGATCAAGTCCATTCTGACTCATAGTGACCCTGTAGGACAGAGCAGAACTGCCCCTATGGGTTTCCAAGACTGGGATTCTTTCTGGGAGCAGAAAACCTCATCTTCCTCCCTCTGAAGGCCAAGAAGGATTTTAAATGAAGATAATCTTACATAAACATAGAGAGAGACGGGATGGGTTTTCCTAGTCAGAGGACCGCATTCTCACTTAGGTGAGGGCAGCGACTATAGCTGTATGTATCTATCGCACCCATCAAGGCTCCAAGTGGTAGTATAATTTAATATGCTAATTTGTAAATTCCAGCTGTCCACCTAGAGTTTCCTCGGAATAAAGGTGTGGCAGTCAAGTTCCAAAAGGTCAGCCACTGAAGACCTTCAGGAGCATTTTTTTTTCTGCTCCTTCACACACACACCCCACCCACCCACACACATGTAACTGCCGTGAGTCTAGACAGACTTGGTGGCCACCGGGCTCTTTCATAAAACTGACACTCCTCGGGGCAGAGATTGAATCATTTAGATCTCTTTTCTCAGCACACAACATAGTTGGGGTTAGGTGCCGAAGGCAATTCTGTTGCCTGTTTATTTTTTGCCTGTAACTTTATAAACCCCCCAAATGTTCAAAGATGTTTTAGAAGTCAGAAAAAAAAGGTTACACAAATGAGGGGTTTTCTTCTGATTGATGATTAATATAAATATAAGCAATAAAAATATAATTTCTCTAACAGGAAATTTTTCTTACATCTTTTAAATCTGATATTTTAATCACTAGCATCTATTCTTTTACTTTATACTATATAAAATAGATGAATCTTACTGAGAATCTAAATCAAGAAGGGGAGAGACATGTCTGTCTTAGAGAAAGCCACAGCATATCTATCGGTTGACAGGAAAATGGGGAGGCACGACCTCCCGTCAGGACCAAAAGCTTAACCATGTTTGCATAAAACCCAAGGGGAGAAGATGCCCGGTATTGTTTTCCTAATTGGACATTTTTAACTGAGTTCCTCTCTGGATCTTGGGACCCAGGATGTGTGCTGTAGAGTCCTGGGACTTTAGACGCTGCTCCTTGAAGGCACACAGCATCTGTCACAGCCGCACCTGAAAGACTCAGTGTGGAAACCCACTAAGTGAACTGGGCTCTACCTCACACTCACCTCTTGCCCTTGGACTTCCTAGTGTAAGAAGAAGCAGGTGACTGTTATTCCAGAGCTCTTGCCTAGAAGATGCCAAATATTTGGCGGGCCGGGACTACCACACACTTACTAATTTAATGTTCTCCTTGCTTTTGTATGGCATGTATTCATCTGGTAGGCGTGGTTCTACCACTCTCAGTGAATATTACTGAAAGTTTTGCCCTATAGCTAACCCCATGTTTGTATAGAGTCCAGTGGCATGCAATGTGGTTCCTAGTCAGCCTATACATTCCAGGAAAGTTTTAATTACAAGATAATGGAATTATTCCATTAATATTTGAAATCCCATGGTACATACATGTATACGTACAAAGACAGCAAAGATTTTTTTCTCTCTTAAACTTTCTTTTTTTTAAAGTCAATTTTCTGTTAGTTAAGAACTTTAAAAGTTCAGAAAACCCCAAAGAAGAAAAAATATTATTACCCATAGGTTGGTGCTTCTAACCTTGATCCCACACCCACCAGACAAAATGACATACTATATATGATTTTGCTTTCTAATTAACACGTGGCTTATGTTTTCTCCTTTCACTAAGAGCTGTTCAGATATATGTTACTACATCAGGAAAGTTAATGAGATTTGAAATAGAAATAATTTCTTAACTTTTGCCCATTTAGCCAGAATATAAAATAAATTTGAATACCCTGATCCCCTGAGCATGTGGGAACATTTTTATATATCATCAAACGCATTGGCATCTGTACAATTTAACAGAAGTTTATTGAATGCCTAATAAGAAAAATAAAGAAATGAAGGGGGGGAAACACCTCACTGTCCCTGGGTTGATTCCAACTCACAGTGGCTGTAGGACAGGACAGAACTACTATTTGGGTTTCCAAGGCTGAAAATATGTACAGGAGCAGGAAGCCTCGTCTTTCTCTCTCTGAGATGCTGGTGGAGCAGAATTGCTGAGCTTGGAGTTAGTGGTCCAAGCATATGCCTTGGTATCTATAGTATACCAAAAGGCAAAATTGTAATATACCAAGAGTTAAATCATAATCCAAAGCAACATGTAATAAACAAGAATCCAAAGGAGCCGTGCAAGTCAGAACATTCTTGAAAATTCACATACCAAATTTGAAGATTTGTTGTCGTTTTTGTTGTGTGTCATTGAGTCAATTCCAACTCAAAGTGACCATAATAGGACAGAATAGAACTGTCCCCAGAGGGTTTCTTTCTTTTTTTTTAAACGTTTTATTAGGGGCTCATACAACTCTTATCACAGTCCATACATATACATACATCAATTGAATAAAGCACATCTGTACATTCTTTGCCCTAATCATTTTTTTCTCTTTTCTTCTTTTACATTTTATTAGGGACTCATACAACTCTTATCACAATCCATACACATACATACATCAATTGTATAAAGCACATCCATACATTCCCTGCCCCAATCATTCTCAAAGCATTTGCTCTACACTTAAGCCCTTTGCATCAGGTCCTCTTTTTTTCCCCTCCCTCCCCGCTCCCCCCCTCCCTCATGTGCCCTTTGTAATTTATACATCGTTATTTTGTCATATCTTGCTCTATCCGGAGTCTCCCTTCCCCCCCTTCTCTGCCGTCCCTCTCCCAGGGAGGAGGTCACATGTGGATCCCTGTAATCAGTTCCCCCTTTCCAACCCACTCACCCTACACTCTCCCAGCATCGCCCCTCACACCCTTGGTCCTGAAGGTATCATCCACCCTGGATTCCCTGTGCCCGCAGCCCTCATATGTACCAGTGTACAACCCCCAGAGGGTTTCTTGGGCTTTTAATCTTTATGAGAACAAATTGCCAGGTCTTCGTTCATTTGAAATCACTGATGGGTCTGAACTGCTGACCTTCGGTGAACAGCCACAGGAGACTTGAGTGAAGGGTAGCCCATAAGCCTGCAGTCAATTACGAGTCAGTTCACAGGTGGTGCATTCACCTTGAACCATCCTGCCTTAAGCCTCTGCACTCAGTTCCTTGAAGACTGATGCAGGCAGAAGAATGATACAGGAAGCGAGACTGGGCATCGCCGTGAGTATATAATTGCATGAGAGATGGCAGGAAGAATCACCCTCTGACTTCTTGCCCAGCATTTCTCCCATCACTCTGAATAAGCAACCTAAGTTGACTATATTCATACATGAAAAACTGGATGGTAAACAGTGAGCCCATGCATTTGTGTTGGAAAATACATAGAAGGATTTTCAAGGAGTAAAGAGTTTGTTTTAGTCCATTAGTAGGTCCCAAGGTTAATGCATGTTGATTTTTCTTCACTACAAGTCTTTGTTGTTGTTGCTGTTGTTAGGTGCTTTGGCTCGGTTCTGACCCATCGCAACCCTCCTTAGAGCAGAACGAAACACTGCCCAGCCCTGCGCCGTCCTCACAACGTGCCTATGCTGGTGGCTTGCTCCAGCCACAGCGCCAACCCATCGGGTGGAGGGCCTTTCTCTTTGTGGTCTTTTCAGGGTTCGGAATGGTTTTTGACCTTTTTGTGATGTGACAAAAGCATTTTCTAATGCTTTTACAATAGCTGAAGAGAAATACTTTTCAAGTTTCTTTTGGAAGCCAAGAATCAATGTAGAAACTGTAGTCAAAGATGAATTTGCCCAAAGTTAAGAGAACTGAAAACAAGCTTGAACAAACACTCTGTCATGAACTATTATTAACACTGTGTTGTTGAGTATAGAGTTCCTGTCATGGTCATTATGACAAGGTGAAGCCACATCATCTGTAATAGGACTATCAATTGCTTTCCGCTTTCTATTGTCTTCTGCAGTACTCATAGAGCTTTCTAGGACCAATAAGAAAGGTCTTACAATGGCTATGATTTCTTTGCAATTCATGTACCATTTTTCTTGCTAACATCTTTGCAACGTTTAATTTCCATGATGTGAAAATATCTTAACCTGTGACCTTTAGCATCAGGTCATGTTCTTAACAAATGGAAAACTATGCCATTTGCTAATGTCTAGAAATACAACACGAACATAGTAGTAATGAATCTGCTTTGCATTGTCGAATAATTGGAACATATTTCCTTTCTTACAGCATTATCCTCTATAAAGGTCAGCTCTGAAAAATGCAAGTACCCAGCGACCCGGGAATCTTGGTAGCACTGTTGTGTAACCACAAGGGCGGGGCCTCAAACCTACCAGATGCCTCATGGGAGAAGGCCGAGGCAATCTTCTCCAAGAAAGACTTACAGCCTCAGAAACCCGGACAGGGCACCTTTGAGTCAGAAGGGGCTCGTTGGCTGTCGGTACAGTGACTTCGTAGCCAGATAGCCAACCAAAAACTGGATATGCTTTGGGTCTTTAATTATTATTGATAGTGTCAATGTACAGTAATTTTGTATTAGAAGGACTATTAGAACACACAAGGAACTCTGTTGGGCCAGTCGAGCTGCTAGCTCAAGGTCAGTGGCTCAAACCCACCAGCTGCTTTTTCAAGTCAATCTGTTAGATCCAGGCTGTAGCGTCCTCAGAAGAGGCTGCATGCCTTTTCGTCCATTCACTATCCATCCATTCAGAAACGGTTAGCTCCTCAGTCGTCCCTAATGGTCAAGGATTCTGAATCACAGCAGACCCGCGTGCAATACAACACGATGTTGCCCAGTGCTGCGCCGCCTTCCTGATTCTCGGTCTGCTGGTGGCCACTGTGGTAGTCGTGTGTTTTGAGCGCCTCAAGCCTGGGGGCTCATCTCCCAGCACCACGTCTGACAAACCCGGGCTGTGATCCAGTGTCCACTTTCCGAAGTGGATCGCAAGTCCTTGGTTCCTATTGTGTCTTTGTGTGGAAGCTCTGCTGAAATCTGTCGGAAAAGGGTGACACCGGTGTTTTTAAAATAAACACTAGTGGCATAGCTTCAGCACCATAGTAAGATTCAAGTCACACAGTCTGGCAAATTGCCAACCAGGTGGTAGAAATCCTCCATTCAGCAGGGTACAATGTAGAGGAAAACCAGGTTAGCGCCTGGGGCAGGAGAAAAAAATCTGTAGCTTCATTGAAAACAGAAAGTTCTTTATAGGTATATGTTATCCAAGGGATGGCATTTTCAATTGCCTTATATGCATGTGAAAATTGGGCATCGACTAAGGAGACCAGAGAAGACTCAATGCATTTGAATTATGGTTCCAGCAAAGAATATTAAAGTACCACGGGCTGTCGAGAGAACAAAGAAACCTGTGTTGGAAGAAGCCCAACTAGACTGCTCCTTAGAAGCAGGATGGGGAGACTCATTCTGAAGTACTTTTGACATGGTATCAGGCGAGACCAGGCCCTGTCAACGGACATCATGCTTGGTAGAGTAGAGCGGCCGTGGAAAAGAGGAAGTCCCTCAACTGACACAGTGCTTCAACCATGGGCTACCGCAAACCAATGATTGTGAGGACGGCACAGGACAGGGCACTGTTTTATCCCCTGTACATAGGTCACACCAGCTTGATGGTACCGAACAGCAATAACAGGAACATATTTATTTATGTTTCATTTATTTGTTCCAAGTTTGAGATTGAAAGTACGACTAGGAAAAAAAATAATCTCTCATCTCTGCACCTCACAGCCATCCTGATTCTGAACAATATCCAAACCTGGGACGTCGGCATCCTGCCGCAGGTCTTCCAACAGACTTCTACAAATGTCCACGGATTCAACTCAGGCCTAGAAAATCCACTCGCCTTAGCTACAGGAAGCCCTGAATCCAAAGGCCTCTCTCTTGTTTCAAAGATGAATCGAAAACCCTACATGTTTTCCTCGTCAACCTTCAGAGGAAGAATAAATTCTTTAAAAGCTATAATACATAAGTTTTATGAGCGCCTAATAAAATGATTTTTTAAAAGATATAATATATAAATGAAAACTTTCCAGAATGATTTTGTCTCCTCTCTATACATAAGACAATGGAAGGGAAGGGAAAGGGCATAAGAAAACGAGCCAAGATTAAACAAAAATCAGAATTGCACTTTAAAAAGAGATGTGTAGAATCTTAAAGAATTACGGAGAAATAAAAATATAATAATAGAACGAAATGCATAAGTTTGGCAGTAACTAGTAGAATATATATAAATACCAGAATTCACACTGCAGAAAAGTGAATTGTAATGTAAAAGGAAAATGTGAGAGGCTCACTTAGGTTGCAAAGGACAGGGAGAAAAACATAAGGGAAAAATAAAAGAGGATGAGAGGTATTTGAATATGGAAACAACATGTCCCTTAAGGATTATATCTGTACTCCTTGAAGAAAAAAATTGTGTCAAAAGGGGCAAGCAAAGACACAAGAAGATTTTTTTAATTGATAAGAGATCTGGGTATGAAGATTACATTATTTTACTGTGACCCAGCCAACTCAATAAAATGCTAGTGCTAAATCCTGGATAAAAGTTTGTTAGATAATCTTATTTGTGATCCTTAAGATTCACGACATACATTCAGCTTAATTTACATCTAGTGTTCATTGGTTCCCTGTGGTTTTTGTTGTTGTTTTCACATGTGTGTGGAGTATGTATGTACATGTACGTGCTGTCAATGGATGACTCTATAGATGAAGCACTGCATTCACAAAGCTCAACCAGGGGTTATCATCACTTTCTAGGGAAAAAAGATGATTACACTCATTGCCATTATAACTCAGCTAAGCTCCCCCCCACCCCCACCCCACGCAGAGGCCACTGGCATACGTAGGACTTAGGAGACTGAAGCTGTTCTGTTAGGAGTTGTGGGATATCACAGGTGAGAGCACACTTACCTAACCTGACCCTTGGATCATCGTCTTGTTGCACGACAGCTTATCTGTAATAAATACATGCGTATACACACAAGGAAGGCCCTTCATCATTGCTCTGGGATATAAAGCCAAATGTGTTCTTTGGTTCCTTATTAGAATCCATATGAAAATTAATGGATCAAGATTGACAAAGGGGGAAAATTCTTGAAGAGATCAAGCAGCCATCACCCACTGTTTACACATAGGGTGTCTTCTGAATACCAAATGGCAGAAAACATTGGAGAAATCCACAGAATAGATGAGGCAAGGATTCTGATCCAAGAACATTATGTTTAACTAAAATGCATTCTCAGATAAGAAGATGAGTAGAAAACCTACGCCTATGTACTTTTCTTGGGAAAATTACTTGAAAGAATACTCCAAGAGGAATCAAAAAAATGCACTTATAATCAATCTTCCAATTGTGGTATAAAAGACCTCTTGAGATTTAATTAGCTTGAATTTCAATCTTAGAAATATAATTGTGTTGTAAAAAGTACTTGATAATTCAGGGACAAATCTTCATAGAGTTAGACTTTCATGACCATTTCGCCTATGTTTTTGTTTTTGCTTTTTACATAATTAAAAAAAAATCTGCTTCCTAGGTCCCCTCCCTCACCCCCGAGCTCAGCTGGAATGAATTCCAGATTAGCTGGTCTCATGCAGTTATGACAAGGGACTGGAAGAAGCAACTAAACAAAAAGGCCCTCTTTACTGTTTTCTTTTCCCCTCAACACACACAGTCAGAGTTTTGAGGGGGCAGTGGCCAAAATGTAATTGCCAACTGATCTAAAAACCTAGTTCCTAGTTCTTTGTCCTTTAGCATTCAGTTTTAATGACATGAGTCACTGAGCTTTTCTGTAAGAGATAAATACCATCTGCCAATAGCCCTCTGCATGGCATTTCCCATTCGAGTTTTATTATCCTTCTCATTATGCTGAAAACCAGTATTTGCTGTGGAATTTGAAATGTAAAAATATATAGAAAATATTCGGATTAAAAGCAACCATAATGGAGACTGGCAGTAACCCTGAGCCTATGGCCTTAAGTCATCCTTCCATCGTTCAATTTCCAGCCAAACAATATGTATAAGGTAAACAATAACACCAGGGAGATATGCACACCTTAGAAAAATGAATCCTTTGGGATTGAAAGGGCAGCATTTGCCCAAGGGCTAAATTAAGAAGCCAGGATGGAATGCTTAGGATGGAAAGAGACATGAGAATGTGAAGCAGTTGGGGTGAATGATGTTACACTGTAGGGTACACTGTAGGGATTGCACTCAGTGGCGTGAAACAAACGTGCATGAATTATCGAATAGAAGACACATTCGCTCTAAAACCCGTCACCCAATTCACAATAAAAGTTAAATACACAAATGAGTGTGTGAATGAATAAAAGCCACCAAAAGACCAATAATGACTATTTCTGTGTGAACTTCTGAGTTATTTTTAGGTTCTTTTCCAAATTTTGAATACGGTCCTTGTTTTTTAAATCAGAAAGAGAAAATCAACTGGTACAATCGTATATGCCATACATACCATGGACTGGTAAATGGAAAAGCAAATCGGTATTGGAAGAAATATGGCCAGCGTGCCCCTGAGAGACAAGGATGGGGAGACTGCCTCCCATGCTTTGGACGCGTTGTCAGGAGAGACCAGTGCTAGCAAAGGACAGTGTGCTTTGTAAACAGGAGAGGGGCGGTGGAAAAGCAAAAGGCCCCAACACAATAAATGGCCACAGTGGCTGTAACAACGGGCTTAAGCATCGACAGAATTGTGAGGATGGTGCAGGATCCGGCAATGCTTTTTACTGTTTTGCTTGGGGTTACTGTGGGTCAAAACGGACTCAAGGATACCTGAGCACCACGTGTGTGCTAATTCTTTCAGGATACACAGAAAAGTATCTAGACCCAAGACTATTTCTAGGTGAAAGCTTAAGGGTGGTTTTCTATCTTTTGCGTGTTCTGACATTTTTTTCGATAACAATGACAAACTATATAAAAATGTTATATTTCTAGTGGCTGTGAGGACTGGATATTCCTCTATAACATAAACAATGAACGACTGTCATGTCTCCTTCACTCGTAGAATTTAACAAAGTAGCCCACAGAAGGAGCAAGCCAACTGGAGACCCACCAGGTCTAATAAAGCCAACAAAAACAGAAAGGGGACAGATTAGTCCTGCTTTGTCACGCATCCCGTGTCACTAGGGAGCCAGGACTGTTTTAATTACTAATCATTTGAATTTCTGATAAATATTATGGTAAAATGTAAGTCGTGTAAATTTACTTTGGCGGCTTGACAATGAGCTCATTTACAAGCCTTTGAGGGAATTGCAAATTTCCTCCGTTTCCATTTGAGTGAGGTGGTATTATTCATATAAGCACATGTGGTAGAATTCAGAGCTAAATACCAGTCAGAATGTACTTCTAACCCAGCAAAAGTGTAAGTCTTGACTTTTGAAATTGCCTGGATGGGACAAACAGATCACTCACTCAGCTGTTAAATGAAGCTTGCGGGTTCGAGTTCACCTACAGGCAGCTTGGAAGGAAAAACTGATGGTGTACTGAAAAGAAAAATCAGGCCCTGGAGACTCAATGGGACACAGTTTTACTCTGACACACAGGAGGCTACAGTAAGTAGGATTCCTATAGCAACCAGTACTGGTCATATAAGGAAAACCAGTAATAAACTTCAAAAAATACACAACTTTGTAAATTAAACTCTTGTCATTGGATACATTTGAGCTTTTCTTATATCATTATAAGAAACATGTAGTTAGACAAGAGAATTATGAAAGATGTGGGGAAAGGATCGATATAAGTTAGTGTGTCTGTGGAGCCTGTGTCTACACACCTGACACGACCATAACCTACCTGGTTATGGATTGGGCTGCTCACTGCAAGGTCAGCCAATCGAAACCACCCACCACTCCATAGGAGAAAGACAGGCTTCTGCTCCCATAAAGATGTGTGGTTTCTACCCTGTCCAACTGGAGTGCTATGAGTTAGAGTCAACTCAGTGACAGTGAGGGTTTTTCTTGTCTTGGGTGACAGAATTTTTTTTAAAAGTTAAGCTTTCGCAATCTTAGAATGTAAACCACACAAACACTTGAAATCTCTTTATTGTCAGTGCCCTGAGCATTTGGAAAGTGAATTAACTCCTTTCTCCAGAGAGGCCCAGGGATAGACCTCCAAGCCAAATTAAAGAGAAAAACAAGAGTCACCTCAAAGGCCTCTTTGGGATGCTTTGAGAAATAACAATCTGTTTGGTTACTCAGAGGATGAGGTTGACAATTCCTGGGTTGGATTTTAGAATTGGCATACCAATTAATGTCAAAAAGGTCCTGAGTGAATATTTACCAAGCATTGATATTCATCTCAAAGGGAAAATTTTCTAAATGAAAGACATTTTAGGTTTTTCTTTTTCCAAGTGTGATAATCTTCTCATTGCCTTTGGAGGTGGTTCTTGGCCTATCAAGAGCAGTCTTTTCTTAAAAGCAAATACAAGGGTTTCATAGGAGAATGAGAGTAGGTAATACAGGATGATCACATTTCCATCTCAAAGTTTTGATATCCTTAGTTAAGTCAGCACATTAAATCGAAAACCAATGGAAACCGAAGCTTGATACCTATACACATGTTGGAACAAGGTATGAGTTCTCAGAGGAGAGTGTTTTCAACTTGACCACCGTTCTCTCTGGTTTCCAGACCACTCTGATATACTTCACTGCCTGCAGAAGCTCAACATTACTGAAAATCAACAACCTTAAAGTTGCTGCTGGCGCCCAGGGAGAAATATGTACTGTTTTTATTGTATCTGTTCATTTCCTCTCAGCATCCCTCATCCCAGAGAACTTTCAGCTATCCTGGGACTGGCAAAGCCATAGGGAGTACTGACCTTTATCTTCTTAATGCATAAATGAAAAGCAAACAGAGATTCAATTTAATAATTTCTCATCATCTTCTTGGGTGATGAACTTGAAATAGGAAAAGTTGAAGTTCAATCTGCATACGTTGAAATGTCCTGTAGGTTTATTGCATCTCACTCTATTTGATGTCTTGGGTTCTTGTTCTTACAGAACCTGCTTTCCAATGGTCGCTTCCTTTGCTTCTGTGAGACAGCGAATGCTCTGGCTTCAAGTGAGACCCTCTTCCTCCTTTCCCCAACTCCCAAGACTTCAGTTGTTCCTGTCATCTTGTCATCTTGATCTCACTGAACATCAGGCAGTCTCACTGGCTGACTTAACAGTGTGGAACACAAAAGAGTAAACCAGTTGACAGCTCTACGTGCATTCTTCAGCAATCCAGGGCTGTGAAATTATTTCCCTACTACCAAATGGCAGCGGTGAGTTGAGACATGATGTGGATCTGTCCACTCACAATAGTAGACTGAGAAGATCACCGAGAGTGCCTATTGAAATCAAAATGATCTTTTAGCTACTGGCCTGGAATCATTTCTAACTCACATAGACCCCAATATACAATGGAACAAAACGTTTTCTAGTTCTCTGCCATCCTGACAATGGTTGTGGTTGAGCCCATTGCTGCAGCCATTGTGTCAATCCATCTTGTTGAGAGTCTTTCTCTCCTTCACTGACCCTCTACCTTACTAAGCATAATCTCCTTCTCCAAGAAAGTCTCTCTCCTGTTAACATGCTCGATGTGGGAGATGAGGTTCAATTCCCCACCAATTCACTTCCCATGCAGTCACACTCCTCTGTCAGTAGATGCTTGTATGTTGCTACCATGCTGAATAAGTTTCAGCTGAGCCTCCAAAGTAAGGTGAACTAGCACGAAAAGTCGTGTCATCTATCTCCAAACATTCGTCAATAAGCCCCCATGGATCACAGCAGTGCAATAGGGATGACGTCAAACTGGGTAACATTTTGGATGGATGGATGGATGGATGGATGGATGGATGGATGGATGGATGGATGGATGGACGGACGGACAGACGGATGGATGGGGTAGCTATGAGCTGAGAGCCATTCATTAGCTAACAATAACAGCAATCTATATAAGAACTGAATATATCTTCCTCTGATTCCCATTCTACTTGTGAGGATGCTAAGTCACCAAAGAGTTAGGTATTTTCTCATCACTCAGCAGATAAGTTATCCACAGAGCTAGATTTCAACCAAAGTGATTTGACTCCAGACCCCCTATTCTGAAACATGTGATTTACTGCCTTCCTTGACTGGCTTTATAATGTTCTTGTTTTTTTTAAGTCAAATAGCATCAATATTTTTTTTGTATTTTCTGATAAACTTTTTTTTGCATTTAAATCATTTTATTGGGGGCTCTTACAGATATTATAACAATCCATAAATCAATTATATCAAGCAAATTTGTACATATGTTGCCATCATCATTTTCAAAACATGTTTCTACTTGAACCCTTATTATTAACTCCTCTTTTCTCTCTCTCTCCCCACCCTCCCACCTTCATGAACCCTTGATAAATTTATATATATATTCCTTTATTTAAGATATTCCCATATCTTACACTGTCTGCTGTATCCCTTCACCCACATTTCTATTGTTCGTACCACTGGGAAGCGGGGGTGGGAACAAGTGATACATCCATCATTGGTATTGGTTCCCCCTTTCTCCCCTTCCCCCTCAATATTTTTCTAACTCCATATCAGAACACATACGATCATTTTTATTGATATGGATTTGCTTAAATAAAAGTTTATTTATATTTTTAAATATAAAATCTAAGTTATCTGGCTAATGGATTAATAAACTGTGTCAACTTGGAAAGGATTAGATCGCATGAATATCTAGAAGATTTGGTTGCCAAAGTCACAAGGAATTATCAATTACAATTTATTTCAGTGAAATAATTCTACGTATTTTTCCTTTTTATAAAAATCATTTTATTGGGGGCTCTTACAACTCTGATCACAATCCATGCATACAGCTATTGTGTCGAGCACATTTGTACGTTTGTTGCATTATCATTCTCAAAACACTTTTCTTCTACTGGAGCCCTTGGTATCAGCTTCTCATTTTCCCCTCCCCCCCTAAAGAACCCCTGATAATTTATTAATTTTTTTTATGTCTTAACTGTCTGATGTCTCCCTTCACCCCGATGTCCATCCCCCAGGGAGGGGGTTATATGTCGATCATTGTGATCGGTTCCCCCTTTCTCCCCACTTTCCCCTTCCCCTCCTGGTATAGCTACTTTCATTATTGATCCTGAGAGGTTTATCTGTCCTGGATTCCCTGTGTTTTCAACTCTTATCTGTACCAGTATAAATCCTCTGATCTAGCTGGATTTGTAGGGTAGAATTGGGAAATGGTATCATGATAGTCGGGGGCGGGCTGGGGAGCACTTAGAAACTAGAGGAAAGTTGTATGTTTCATCGTTGCTACCCTGAACCCTGACTGGCTCGTCTCCTCCCCATGACCCTTCTGTAAGAGGATGTCCAGTTGCCTACAAATGGGCTTTTGGTCTCCACTCCGCACTTCCCTTCATTGACAATGATATACTTTTTTGTTCTGGGACTTTAATACCTGATACCTGATCCCATGAATACCTCATGATCATACATGTTGGTGTGATGCTTCCATGTGGGCTTTGTTGCTTCTCGGCTAGATGGCCACTTGTTTATTTTCGAGCCTTTACAACCCCAGATGCTATATCTTTTGATATCCAGGAACCATCAGCTTTCTTCACCACATTTGCTTATGCACCCGTTTGTCTTCAGTGATCATGTAGGGAAGGTGAGCATTGTGGAATGCCAGTTTAATAGAACAAAGTGTTCTTGCATTGAGGGAGTGCTTGAGTAGAGACCCAATGTCCATCTGCTAAATACCTTAACACTAAACCTATAAATATATGCTCATAGATCTATTTCTCCATCCTCATGTATAGATGTATTTGCATATGTGCATGCCTTTATTTAGACCTCTAAAAATTCCCTTTGCCTCCTAGTTCCTTCCTCTATTTCCTTTTACTTCCTCTTGTCCTACTATCATGTTTAGCTTTCATTTGGCTACATTGCCATTGATCAAGCCCTACCAGGCCACATACACCCTCCTTGCCATTGATTTTGGATCACTTGTTGTTCCTTTATCCCTGGGTTTGTTAACACCCACATCCTTTCCCCCCGCCTCCCCCTCTCATGTCCCCATAGAACCGTTGGTCCCATTTTTTTCTCCTCCAGATTGTTTATCCCGCCTATCTTATCTAGATAGACCTGCAGAGATAATAATATGCACGAAAACAAAACAGAACCAAAAAATAAACAAAACAACAACAAAAAAGAAAAGCCTGTAGATAGTTGAAGGTCTGTTGGTTGATCTTTAGGAGTATTTTCTGGTCCAGTCTGATGGGTGCCACGCCCTGACCCCAAAGTCTACTTTAGGTATCCCCTGATCACTTCACTGCTGTTTCTCCTTGCTCTTCTGGTGCACACCTTTAGTGTTTCGTCTCAGTGTGGTAGGGTTAGATCGAGCGCAATTCCCACAGTGTGTCTCCAGTGTTGTCCCCTGTAGCGAGCGCTATGGGTAAGTGAGGGACATGTCTCGTGGTGTGGCCGGCCCTATGGTCCTCTCTGTGCTTTGACTGCTCTGACTGGGAATATCGTCTTCAGGGCTTCTATGTATTTTTCATGAATGAGTTTTGTTTCTGGTATTTTGTTTGTTTGTTTGTTTTTAAAGGTAGTCATGTGATCAACCAAACTAGGTCAATTATGAGTTATGAGGTAGTATAAAGTCCCCTGTGGGTTTCCAAAGCAGTAAATACTTATAGGAGTAGAAAGCCTCATCTTTCTCCCTTAGAGAGGCTGGTGGTTTTGAAACACTGACCTTGAAGTTAGCAGCCCAATGCCTAACTCACTAGGCTACCAGGGTTCTTTATCATATGTGTAAATTTAAAGTGTTTCAATGCATTAAAACCCTTTCATTAGATTTCATTTTGTATCAAATCTTTCATTGTCCCTCATTTACTTTGGTCTTGGTCCATTCACTTCACTGACCCTTCTATCTTCAAGGTTGTTAATAAGATTCTTCCTTACATAGTTCAGCTTCTTAGATTATTTGTTCAGCACACAGATTGAACATGCATTAAAATGATACCGCCCTTGCATGATATTCTTGAACAGAAATACAAGTTGAAGATGAACAACAAAAAGAAACAGCCCTGCCACCCGATCTTCTTGATTTAAACCACTGAGTAGTCCTTTGTTCTGTTGAACAACTGCCTCTTTGTTCCAAGTACACATTCTGAGTGAGCACAATGAAGTGTTCCGGAATCCCTAACCTCTCAATGTTATCCATAATTTGTTCCAATTCCCACAGGATAACATTTAGTCATTTCATAGTCAACAAGTGAACATCTTTCTAATAGTCTCTGCTTCTAGCCAAGAGCCATCTGACATCACCAGTGACACCTGCCTGCCACATCCTCTTCTGAATCTGGTTGCAATTTTTGGATGCTCCCTGCAAAGATATTGTTGCAAACCTTTTTGAATTCCTTTCTTCAAAAATTTACTTACATTCAGTATTAATGATGCTCTTCAATAATTTCGGCATTTTGTTGGGTGAACTTTCTTTGGAAAGGGAAGAAATGTGGATACTTACCAGTCAGTTGGCCAGGCAGCTGACATTCAAATTTGGAGGCATATATAACTCACTTCCTGAAAGTGAGAGGGATTTGGAGCATTTGCTGATGAGGATCTAGGACTGCAGCCTTCAGTGGGGTTTGCAACTTAATGTAAAGATTCACCTGATCTAAGCCAAGATATTTTCAATTTTCTCCTATACATGGGATAGCTGAACAATAAATTAACATCTAAAGACCTAAAATCAGAAAACCAGAAAGAAAGAACATGTCCAGCATATCACAAGTTGAAAAAATTGAGTTCCAGTATGGAAGGATTCTTTAGGCAAACTATTGAATGATGCAGGGAGTACCAAGACTGTGGGAAGGAAGACGCAATCTCTGCACCACAAAGGACGGGTTGGGGTGAACCATTTCAAGAGGTAGCATCTGATCAAGAACCAATGGTGCTTAAAAAAGAAGTTCAAGCTCCATTTAAGTCATTGGCAAAAAAAAAAAAAACGGGGGGGGGGCTCCAAGAATGGATGCCTCTGCTTCTAGTCCCACATCAGTTTGTCAAGAACACATCCATTGGCATTCCACTGGAGGTTATTGTGAGAGCTTCACCTTCTCTTCTGTCTTTGTGGCCATATTTTCCAACTACGGGTCTTTCTTCTTTGTTTATAGCTTTAATATACCCAGCATCCACAATTATCAAGACATTTGATTGCATGTCTGATCAATTCCAGATAAAAAAAGGTAGAATTCTATTTCTTCATCATTTGTTTTTGTTTGTTTGTTTGTTTATCCTAACCCTAACCTTAACCCTATCTCTTCTTCCCCTCCCACACCCTTCCTACCCCTGACTGTAATCCTAACTGTAACCCTACTAACTGTTCTCCGAACCCTAACTCATCATTAGTTTTTATGGTCAGTTCATAAATATGAATAATAGCGTGTTAACCGATCTTCTCTACATGCTTATGGATATCATCCTATCACAAATAGCAATGCACTTCATGATACATTGTGAAATATTCTGCTTTATGATTAATGTGACAACATTCCTCCTGTATTTTCATTCCTTGCACAGTAAATTAATTTCTCATTTCTTCCATCATAAATCACATGATTCTCCAATTCAAAATGGTCAAAGCCAATCCATTCATTTCAACTTATTAATGCCTAGGCTATCTATCTTTCTGCATTCAATTTCTTTTTTTCCCAGCTTTTAATGTTCCTGGATCCACACTTCATATGTTATATATTCCAATTCCAATGCATGCTTGCAGTGGCTTCTTCTCATTTTGAGTGGTGCCCCATCAGCAAATAAAGGTCCCCAAACTTTGCTCCATTTGTATCTTTAAGGTGGACTCTACTTTGTAGGCAGCGTTTCCCTGGTCCTTTCTTGAGAGCCTTCCATTCGGAGGCACTCATTTTCCAAAACTATAGCAAGAAATGTTCTGCTGCTACACATAAGGTTTTCGGTGGTTACTCCCTCTTTACTGGAGAGCCTTTCTTCTTCTTAGTCTGTTCTTAATCTGTAAACTCCACTGATACCTGTTCCCTGTGAAATACTGATGGCATTGCTTCCAGCAAACACAGTAAGTCACCACAGTACAACCACCTGACAAACGAGTGGGGTGGGCTTAAAGAGATCATTGTGGGTCCTGTGTTGGATATTCACAAAAAATTGAGAGAAGTTGTGACTGGAAATTTTTTTCAAGGTCTTCATTTTAGATATGTTTGGTAACTGTTTGAGTTAGGAGTCTGGGCCATACCTCATAGTAAAAACTCTCAGTCCCAACATAATATGTATTATTGTTTTAAATGGAAAAAAATATATAGGAAACCCCAAAAAGACCATAGAAATAATCTATACAAAAACTACCAGGAAGATAAAAGTTGAATGCAGGAGTAACTGCTGTTAATACATTGGTATATCTACTCCAGTAAGACTTGATTTTGATATCAAATTCATGGATCTATGAAACTATTTTGACCCATCAAGACATTGTTTTCATTTTTCATCTTCTTACACAACTGAATTGGATGGCAGTTGAGGGTATAATGAAATGCTTCCACAGGATAATTGGAGCAGCATTAGGGGCACAAGTTCTGCCTAACAGACAACTGTCCAGAGCCCATTGGTTGTGCTCTGTCGGGAGATAATTAGATAACCTGCCTCCAGCTGCCACTGGAGCTATGAAGCATGAACTGATGACACATCATGAGAAACAGTGCATATCCCACTAGACCAGAGCAGAGACAGCACAAATGGTGGACAAGCTGGATGTGGAGCAAACTGGGGACACGGCAACCCACTGAATGTTAGTGAGAGGGCTTTTAACGGCAGACAAATCAAACAGCGCAACTGCAGGCAGCTCACAGAGAAATGGAACAAGCAGTCAAAATGAATACATTCATCATTGAAACTGATAACCACTTATCATCAAAGTTATGGCAGAATGGGTTGGTAATGGGAAATAAAATAGATGGAAAATAGGCTATGTTGAGAAGTGATTTTGAGAAGATTGATCAAGCTTCCTAAGGCGTGGAGATGCTGTAGAGATATGTTCCTGGCCATTGAGGCATCAAAGGCAACCAGGAAGCTAATTGGCCACAGAAAGAGCTAGAAAATAAGACTTCATTCCATCGTACAAGGAGAGACAGCCAAAAACAGAATTTTTTAAAGCTATGTATTTAAATTTTTTACAAAACAATTTTACCACCTTCAATGTACCCACCATTATTACACTTAATCCATTCGTTGAATCTGCAATTCCGTTCTGGGACACATCTTTCAAACTCATGGCTGACAGTACCTCCCTTGGGTTTTTTTGTCACCTCTTCTACGTCATCAAATTGCTCTCCTTTCGTGTCCCTCTTAGTTCGCAAAAAAAAAAAAAAAAAAAAAGAAGAAGTCTTAGGGAGAGAGATCAGGTGAGTAAGGTGCATTGGGGCAAGAGACGTGTGCTGGGTTTTGTTTTAAAAAACAAACAAACCGGGCACTGATATGGCTGCTTGAGCAGATGCATTGTCATGGTGGAAAAATCAGTCCCCTGTCTGCCACAAATCAGGCCTTTTTTGGGGGGGCCCACACTGTTATGCAATCTTTTCAGAACCTCTAAATAGAAAGGTTGATTAACAGTCTGACCTGGTGGAACAAACTCCCAATGCCCTATCCGCCTCACAGAAAAAAAAAAAAAGGCAGTGTTGTCTTGATCTTTGATTTCAGTTGACGAGCTTTTTTTAGGTGAGATGACAGTGGTGCCTTCCACTGGCTTGATTGATGCCTGCTTTTGGGGTTTTAATAATAGCACCATGTCTCGTCACCAGTGATGACCTTGGGAGAAAAGTCTGGGTCACATTGGAGCTGTTCTTTCAAAGCACGGTATGCTTCCAGTCCACACTCTTTCTCCTATTCAGTCAGAACCCAGGGCACAAAGTTCGCAGTGACCCTTCTCACTGGACCAAGCCCCAAGATAGTCCAGATAACTTTCCCGTCTCTTTAGTGGTCTGTCATCTGTCTTCAAGCGAGTGCACAAAGTTATAGACATTTTCATCCATTCAGGAAGTCAACGGACATGCAGAACGAGGTTTGTTATCAATCGACATTTCATCTTTTCTGAAATGAGAAAACCACTCGTGCACTTGAGTTTTTCCCAGAGCACTGTCCTTTTAAACTGTGCTCAATATCCCAACAGTTTCTGCACATTTTTCCTGAGCAAGAAACAAAATTTCACAGCTGCACACGGTTCTCTGAAATCGGCCATCCCAAAAACATGCAGTTTGATTGAAACGTAGCTTTCACGAAAACATCCACTGTGACCAGAGAGAATTTTTCCAGGCAAAGCCACTGGGTGCACTAACTCAGAGGGAGTTGTTCAATGCTTGCCTGGAGGGAAGAGGATGTGTATTATGACAACTCTACCCAGTGGAGCTTTTTTCTGTTTGGGGGGAGGGGTGTCCCCTCAAATGTTGATAACCTTCTCTTTTGTAGTTATATTTGTTAACATCCATTTCCAAAGTTTTTCTTATCTTTTTCTCAGGGCCATGTCCTAATTAAACAGTTTTCTTCATTTTGTTTCTATTTTCTTTTAACAATTGATATTAACATATTTCTAGATTAATAAAAATGTACTCCTCCCGCCAAAAAGTTACAGTTTCAGGAACCCCCAGAAGCAGTTCTACCCTTTCCTTTAGTTCCTAAATGCTTCCTCCTCCCCACCGCACACCCCCCACTATCATGATTCCAGTTCTACCTTGCAAGTCTGGCTAGACCACAGGATGTACACTGGTACAGATAGGAACCAGAAACACAGGGAATCCAAGTAGGATGATCTCTTCAGGACCAGTGGTGTGAGTGGTGATACTGGGAACGTAGAGGGAGGATGGGTTGGAAAGCGGGAACCAATTACAAGGATCTACATGTGACCTCCTCCCTGAGGGATGGACAACAGAAAAGTGTGTAAAGGGAGAAGTCGGACAGGGCAAGATATGACAAAATAATAATTTATAAATTATCAAGGGTTCATGCGGGATGGGGAGCAGGGAAGGAGGGGGAAAAATGAGGACCTGATCCCAGGGGCTTAAGTGGAGAGCAAATGTTTTGAGAATGATGAGGGCAATGAATGTACAGATGTGCTTTACACAATTGATGTATGTGTGGATTGTGGTAAGAGTTGTATGAGCCCCTAATAAAACGATTAAAAAATAAAATGAAAAACATTAAGAGCAGTCATTACTGAGCCAATTCTGACTCCTGAGGACTGCCGCGTGTCTGCACCCCACCTCCCACCCCCCACCCTGGGTGCCCTGGGTTCCAATGGCTGCGACCATTGGGCAGATTGTCTTCCAAGGCACCTCTGGGCGGGTTAAACTGCCAACCTTTGGTTTCGTAGCCAGGCACTTGACGATTTGTGCTGCCCAGGGGACACTGACACATTTACTAAGTTAAGTTATTTCTATCTAGACATTACTAGTACATGTGAGGTCATTTTATAAAGTGAGGACTGGTCGCTTTTGCCACCCCGCTGGGTTGTAAATGAGCCAGCTCAGAACCAGGAAAAGGGATCTCACTTCCATCCAGAAAGAAACGCCAGGGGTGGGGCCCATCCTTTGGATCTCTGTATGCAGAACCTCTTTGATTTGGAGACAGAGGGCTGGGACACTGGAGAAGTGGCAAAAGTCTGAGCACAGAGAGGGAGCAGGGGCCTTCCTGAGCCACCAAGTGCCTTTATTGAGGGCGCTCGGTTTGCGGAGCCACAGAACTAGAACTGCACAGTGCTGCCCCTTTCGGTCATCTATTGGTGGTGCTGAAGGAGCTTTATTACATGGCCCGCGGTGCAGAGGTGGCTGGAGAGAGAAGCGTACTTGCAGGCTTAGCTGAGAAGAGGCTGTCCTGATCAAAGAACTGTCTCCTGGACATTTCTGATCTTGAACCAGAACCAGTTAACTTCTCTACTGGCCATTTCCATAGATTATAGAATCCAGCAAACAGGGAGAGGTAGTGCCAGAAATGTTTAAATGAAAGCGGGGAAGCGGGTAGAAGGTAGAGATGTTTTTGACCTCTGTCTCAACGGAATCAGCCTTAAGCTGGTGTTGAGTTTAATTCTCCTCCTAACTGTGAAGCTGAGGAGATCACATATCACCCTCACACTTTCTTTAGTAAAACATTTTATGTGGGGCTCTTACAGCTCTTATAACAATCCATTCATCCTTTGTATCAAACGCATTTGTACATATGTTGCCATCAGCCTTTTCAAAACATTTTCTTTCTACTTGAGCCTTTGGCATCAGCTCCCCGGTTTTTTCCTTCCCCCAACCACCCTCCCACTCTCATGAACCCTTGATGAATTATAAATTGTTATTATTTTCAAATCTTACACCATCTGCTATCTCCCTTCACCCATGTTTCTGTTTTATATCCCCCTGCAGGGGTTGGGCATGTGGTGGGTATTATACGTCCATCATTTTGATCAGTTCCCCCTGTCTCCCCCCACCTTCCCTATCCTCATGGTCTTGCTACTCCCATTACTGTTCCTGAGGGTTTCTTCTGTCCTGGATTCCGTGTGTTGAGAGCTCTTATCTGCACCAGTGCTTTCTTCCCCTTGCTGCTCTGTTGAGTTTCCTTCATATTTCACCCTGTTGTTGTTGTTGGTGGTGGTGGTGGTGGTGGTGTGTTTGTGTGTGTGTGTGTGTGTGTGTGTGTGTGTGTGTGTGTGGCGGGGGGGGGGGGAGACTGTACACAATTCCCACACTGTGTCTCTAGCGCTGTCCCCATAACATTATGGGTCAGTGAGGGGACATCGTACCTCATGGTGAGACAGGCCCTAGTCTTCTCTGTGCCTTGGCTGCTATCAGCAGGAATGTCGTCCTCGTGGCGTGCTGGGAAATGATGTGGTCCACTCTCCTCACACATTTTTTAGTGACTAAAATAAAGCATTAAATTGTAATATTCAATTTAACTAGATCTCAGGTGCTCAAGTGTGTAGCAGTAAGATAAGTGATTTGGTGTTTAAACTTGAAATTACTTAAAATTCTAAAACTAATTTGTTAACATTCCAAACACACCTTTTTAAAAAGCAGGTCCCACATTTGGTCTGATTTGGCTTTTGATAAAGTGTGTTTCTGCTGAGATGGAAGAGGAAGATGAGTGAGCTAATTAAACTCAGGCAAATCTAATCTTGCGAATTGATCAAAACACTGCTTTGTGAGAATTCCCTTGTGAACCCATCTTGGGAATACCCTAGTAAGAATTTAGAAGATCCCAATCTAAAATAATCAGGACTGAAAACTGTGCAGTCTTCCAACTTTACACACAAAAAGGCTGTGTCATTTGCTTCATTAAGAGGAAATATTATTTTAATATGGAAGTGGAAGTAGTCTACAGAGCACTGTTACCAATTTTACAAAGCTCGCTGCAGCTCCACCGTAACTTCCCTTCCCCCAAAAGACATTGTCACTGTTTGCCGTCCCTCTTGTCTGCTTACAAGTGGATCCTGGTTCTTAGAGACCCTGTGCAAACAGATTACAATTGCTCCTTAGGGATTTCGAGGGCTTTGACCCTTTGGAAACAGATCACCATGTGTGTCTTCTGTCACACAAGTCACCTTGGGGTGGAGTTGACCCACCAACTTTCAACTGGTAGTGCAGCACTTGGGCTGTGCCACCCAAAACAAAAAAGTAAAACCAGTGACACTGAATTGATTCCAGCTCCTGAGAACCTCACAGGACAGAGCGACGTGCCCCGGCGGGCGTCCAGGCCTAGAAAGCCACAGAAGCAGACTCGGTGGTTATGCTTGGTCTTTGCAGGCACACTCCCTCTAGGACCGCCATCAAATCAAATAACGCACAGCCAGGCTGCAGCAGACAAAATGCGTTTCGAGTGACACGAGGGAATAGCCTTTCTACATTCTATGCTGACCGGATTCTAATATCCTGGGTTTTGTCTTTTATGTTGTGAGTTTTGTTGTGGTTGTTGTTATTCTTGTTTTGGTTCTGAGAAGACGTCTTCATAAGGCTCAGAGCTTTAGAAGAAGATAGCAAAGAATAGAATTGAAATGGTTGGTGTATTATGGAACATCTAGAGAGGATATGTCAGAGTTGTCGGTTTGAGATGAGGGGAATTTCCCTCAGAGAGTCTAGGACTCACTCTCTTTGGAAAGATGTAAGGAGATATGCAGAACCAGCCTTGAATGACATCATGTTGTATGAAAGGATGGATTCTAAATGGGTCCAAAAGGATTTTAAGTTCATTTTTAGTCTAAATGCTTATGGTTTAAGTCATTTCTATTGAAAAATCAGTGTCTTCCCAATAATTCCTTAGGGAAAGGCCATCACAAAATGATATCTGCTTGTTGGCAGATGTCAAGAAGGGATGATTCTATTCATGAAATAAATGAAACTGATAGAGTGCCAAGTGGGATGTATATCCCAATAAAAATGTACGCCCACCTAAAAAAAGAAAGAAAAGGTGAATATGTTTATTCTACTATCTGCTAGTAAATCACTATAGGGAGCAATGGCAAAAAACATAAACAGAGATTTAGAGAAAAGGGTAAGAAAAAAATTCAGAATATTTAGGGATTCGAATTTTGAATGTCTACTAAAGGAAATTTTCTCATTGTGAACTGTACTGAATAATATTATTCAGAATAACCTAATTCCAAATGCTCAAATATCTTTAAAAAACATTTTATTGGGGGATGGTACAACTCATAATATTCCATACATCAATCATATCAAGTATATTTGTATATATGTTGCCATCATCATTTTCTAAACATTTACTTTCCATTTGAGCACTTGGTATAAGCTCCTCTTTTTACCCTCCCCCACCTCGTGACCCCATGATAAATTATAAATTATTATTGTTTTCATATCTTACCCCAACCACTGTCTCCTTTTGACTATGTTTCTGTTGTTCATCCCCCTGGAGGCATGATTATGCATCGATCGTTGCGATCAGTTCCCCCTTCCTCCCCTCCTCCCCACACCTTCTCTCTACCCTCCTGGTATCGCTACTCCCATTTCTGTTCCTGAGAGGTTTATCTACCATGGAGTCCATGTGTTGTGAGCTCTTATCTGCACCAGTGCACATGCTCCAGTCTAGCCAGAACTGAAAGGCAGGAGTGGGATCATGATAGTGGGGGCTGAGAAAGCCTCAGAGAACTAGAAGAACATTGTGTGTTTCATCGGTGCTACACAGCGCCCTGGTTGACTCATCACTTCCTTGTGACTCTCCTGTGAGGGGAGGTCCTATTGTCTACAGATGGGCTTTGGGTTGGTGTTCCGACCCCACTCATTCGCAACAATATGTTTCTGCTTGTTTGTTTGTTTGTTTGGAGTCTTTTGGTTCCTGAGGTAGTTAGTTTATTGTGCCAACCTGGCCGATAAACACAAGTGGGATTAATTGAAGGGTGGAGAGATAAATGGCTCGGTGAGCCTCGCCTTTCTTGTCTCTCACTCTTTGATCATTGGACCACTGTGTGGCTGCCTTGCTTGTTCTGTGCCTCAATTTACAGGCTACACTACTTGTGGGACACCTAGCCAGTGAACTGTGTCGCTGTAAGTTGAGGTCCCTTTAAGACCACATGATTGGAATGTACCTGGCTGACTGTTGGTGACCTGCCTTGCTTTTTGCTCCCTGTGCTTATATAGCCTAGCTGTCTCTACAGAGGACTAACTGGCGGCCCTCAAGATTTAAAGGACTGTCAGTATCTCACAACTCTCTCACAGGAGTGAGTTGTACTGAGCTATTTGTACTGCTTTATAATTTAACTGTTCATTTCTTGTATTATATATCTATCTATCTGTACATAATAGAACAGTTCATTTCTTGTGATATATATATATACTAGCAATCTGGTTTTGTCTCTCTGGAGAACCCTGTCTAACACAGTGCCTGTTACCTGATCCCATTGACAGCTCATGATCACACAGGCTTATGTGCTTCTTCCATGTAGCCTTGTTATTTCTCTGCTAGAAGGTTGCTTTTATAACTTCAAGCCTTTAAGACCCCAGTTGCTATATCTTTTGATAGCAAGGCACCATCAGCTTTCTTCACATTTGCTTATGCACCCATTTTGTCTTTAACGATCATGTTGGAAGGGTGAGCATCACAGAATGCCAGGTTGTTAGAAAAAGTGCTCTTGCATTGAGGGAGGACTTGAGCGAAAGCCCAAAGTCCATCCACTTCCTCAGTGTATTGCCATATAAATATATGTACATAGGCCAATGCCTCTATTTTTATGAATTAATATATTCAATGAGTGCACACCCATGTTTATACCTCTATCTATAGCTTTGCTTCCTAGATCTTTCCTGTTTCCTTTTACCTTCCTCTTACCCCACCATCAAGCTCACCCTGCCTCTTAGCTAGATTGTTGTTGCTCCCAAATCACCAGAATCTCAATGTCCTCCTCATTGTTGCTTTTAATTCCCTAGTTGTTCCCCTGTCTATGGTGTTGTTTGCTCACTGCTCCTTGCCCCTTCCTCCTCCTCCCTCAGGTCCCTCCAGAACAGTAAGACCTGTTGCTTTCTCCTCGGGCTTGCTTCCCATGCCTATCATATATTGGTAGGCAAAACCACAATAACAGAGACAAAGCAGAAAAAAAAAGATTGAATAAAAGAGGGGGAAAATGGCAGAAAAAAACCCTAAGAAACAGAAAAAGCTTACTTAATTCTAGGTCTGTCTGCTGAACTTTATGACTATCTCCCTACTGGTCCTGGGGGGGGGGGGGTTCCAGAATCTACCCCTCCTAGCCTGAAGTCTATTTTGGTGGCTCCTCGGGGCTTTGGGGCTTGGCTTTGTTCCCATTGATGATCTGTTATGTTCCCTTCTTGGCCAGCCTTACCGTGGGGAGCTCAGACTGGACTCACCCCCTGCTGTGTGTCCCCAGTATTGGGCTCTGTCACGGTATCCTCCAGTGAGGGGACACGGTGTCCCAAGCTGTTGTCAGCCCTATAGTCCTCTCTGTGCCTTAGCAGCTCCGTGCAGGCTGCCATCCTCAGGGCTTGGTGTGCCAGTGAGGGTCTCATCCCTCACTCTCTTTTTCCTTCTTGCTCGGATTCCGTGTGGGCGCGGCAGGCAGGCCCCTCTCCCCAACCTCTAGGTTTAGTGTTCCCCTCTGTAGCACAGACTTCTAGGTGGGGGGCCAGTTTGGCTCTGGTTGTGGCCGGCTCCGTAGACCTCTTCGTTCATGAGTTGCTCTGTGAAATAAATATCTTTTCTTTCTTTTTTTCCATCACACATCTTAACACTTCGTGCTAACAAAGAGTGTTAAACATATGTCAGCTGTTGCTGTGTTACTTATCCAACCACCGCATCTATATTTTCCCATGTGTGTCTCTCAAAACTCAGTTCTTTTCACACCTCAGGTGGTAGAGACTGGGAGAAGCAATGAACGTTCAGTCTTGATCATCTTTGTATGCCCTTGCTGGCTATACCAAGAATTCTAGGCCAAGATCACTTTTCTGCCAAGCTAACTTTTGCAAGGTTGTGTTTGCATGGAGCAACCATGAGAGATGAGGTCACCTCATCCCAAGGCAAAACCCGGCTTGCCTCTGCCGACTCAAGCAGCCATAGATCCCCAAGCCCGAGCTACAATGCAACTCGCTGCTTGCAGGCATCCAGCCAGGCTCATCTGCTCACGCTTCCGCGTAGGAATTGGAGCGCAAAGCTCTGGCTACCACCATTCTTGATGTGTGTTACCAAGTCCTTTGTTTCGGGCCGAGGAGACACGTGTCATGTCTTTCTCCAGTACTCACGAAATGCTGGTGTTCATGAACCAGAAACAGCAATGTGAAAGCCTCTGAGTACGGTACAATCGCAGACCTTTCACAGCTCCTGATAGTACAGCGCAGGGAGTATTAGCAATTACACTTTTGCTCCCTGCTTCAATTAATTGATCCTCTCATTAGCTCAACCAGATGTTAAGTTGTTAGAGACAGGAAAATACTGAAAGGATTTAAAAAAAAATTGAGCGGTGTCAGAAATGTTGACCAAAATTTGGCTCCACCATAGAAGTTCTGAAATGACTCAAATGAGACAGACAAACTGTGTTTGGCACTCCACCTGCCTAGCACTTTCACGAAGAGTGCCATTGTATATCTTTTGTGCCTCTTACATTTAACTTATTCAGTCAGTGAATATTTGTCAAAAGGATTAAGCAGGATTAAAGTGGGGGTGTAGGGGGGAATGTATAAGACAAACACAGGGTCAGGCTGGCTGGGATGCTAGCTTTCATTCTGTAAGTTAGTTAACATTCTAAATAAAACCATCTTTCTCCTTGGTCCACATCTATCCATGTACTCACGTAGGATCTTTTCAGGATACATTTCACTCTCACTAAGTCACTGATTTATGTTGCATCTCCTTGACTACAACACTAGTGTCATCGTGTGTGTACCTTTTCCAGTGAAATGAAAAACACAGCTCAGACGTCTCCTTACCTGAGAATTTCTCCCATAAAGGTGAGCCAACTGTACTCATGGTCATGCAGTCAGTCAGTCTGTCAGGAAGCAAAGAGTCATTGAGCACCTTCTATCTGCCGCATACTGTTATACCCATTGCTGACAAGTTGACTCTGACCCCTAGGGACCCTAGGGGACAGACTAGAATTCCCACTAGGATTGTGTGATTTCTAAAAGGGAAAAACAACCTGCCACTTTTCTCCCAGAGAGCGGCTGGCGTTGTCCAACCAGCAACCTTTCAGGTCGCGGTCAAGTGCTTAAGCCCTGTGTCATCAGGTTTCAGACCACGGCTAGAGGAGCTGGAGGGTGTCGGTGAGTAAAACAGTAAGCAGTCCCATTTGAGTGGGGAGCCATAGACAGACAGTCAAGAAACAAGTAATAGTATGTATTGTTTGATCTGGAGGAAATGGATAGTGAATGCGAAAGTGCGGAATATTTTTTCAACAACCTAAATGGTGACTACATGTGCATGGACATCCTCAGATGTATTATGAAAGGATCAGATTGGCCTGATCTTTGGGGCGAGATGATCAAAAGGCTCAATATCATCAGCCAAATAAGGTTGAAGGCTACTGTAGAATAGGCCATCAACTGCCCATATGTAAATTTAGGTTGAAGTTGACGAAAATTTAAATTAAAACAAGACCATGAGAGGCAAAATTAAACCTTAAATATATTCCACCTGAATTTAGAGACTCTCTCAAGATCAGACCTGATACACTGAATGTGAATGAATAAAGACTAGCTACAATGTGGAATGAGATCAAGAGCATTATACATGAGGAATGTAAAGGGTTATTAAAAGAGAGTAAATTAAGATAACTTCAAATGGATGTTGGAAGCAACTCTGAAACTTGCTCTTGAAGGCAGATTAGCTAAAGCAGATTGAAGAAATAATAAAATATAAGAGCTGAACAGAAATTTTCAAGAGACAACTGACAAAGACAACGTAAAGCATTATAATGAAATTTAAAGAGATTTGGACTTAACAAGAAAAGTCAGGGGAAGAACATACTCATCATATATTAAGTTAAAGAACTGGAAACACTTCAAGCCTCAAGTTTCAGTATTGTCAGATTCTATGGGGAAACACTGATTGATGCAGGACTCATCAAAACATGGTGGAAGGACTGCACACTCAGTGTCCCAAAAAGAATTGGTCAACATGGAACCATTTCAAGAGTTAGTATACAGTAATATTGATAGAAGACACTTAAGCTATACTGAAGGCATTAGCGAAGTACAAGCTCCAGGAACCGATGGAATACAAATGTAAATGTCTCCGCATATGAATGCATCACTGTAAGCCCTGACTCTTCTATGCCAAGAAACTTTGAAAAACAGTATGTGGGCACTCAATTAGAAGGGATCCACATTTGTGCCCATTCAAAAAGAGGGGTTCAATTATGATGCAAAATTATCAGATGATAGCATTAATGTCCCATGCAGGTAAATTTTGCTCAAGGTATTTTTTTAAATAGTTGCTGTAGTATATTGGCAGTGAACTGCTAGAAATTCAAGCTAGATTCAGAGGAGGTTGTAGAATGAGAGATATTGCTGACATCAGATGGATCTTGGTTGAAAGGAGAGAATACCAGAAAAATGCTCCTTGTATCTTACAGATTATGCAAAGGCATCCAACTGTGTTTACCATAAGATCCTATGAATCACACTGGGTAGAATGGGACTTCCAGAACATTCATGTACAACCTGTAAACGAACCATTAGGCAGCTACTCAAACACAACAAAGGAATACTGCATAATTTAAAATCAGGAAACATGTGTGTCAGGGTTATATCATTTCACCATACTCATTCCATCGGTATGCTGAGCACATAAGCAAAGGAGTTGGACTTAATGAAAGATAATATGGCATAAAGACTGGAGGAAGGCTCATTACCAACCTTGCTTGCTGAAAAAAGAGGAAGACTTGAGGCACTTACCAATGACGATCAAAGAATACAGCCTTTAACGTGGATTCAATGTACAGAATTCCAAACTCTTCACAAGTGAACCAATACACAACTCCATGACAAACAAATAAAAGATTGTAGTCGTCGAGAATTTCATTTTACGTGAATCCACAATCAATACTCATGGAAGCACCAATCAAGACACCAATCAAGACAATCAAATGCATATGGCATGGCATGAATCTGCTAAAGAGTAAAGATGTCATTTTGAGGATTTATGTGCACCTGACACAAATTGTGGTATTTTTAATCACCTCATATGCATGTGAAAGCTACACACTGAATAAGGAAAACATGGTAGAACTGATCATTTGCATTATGTTACTCTCTAAGAATATTGGAAGTATGGTCTGCCAAAACAATGAACAAATCTATTTTGGAAGACAAACACTCAGAATGCTCCTTAGAAGCAAGATGGTAGGACTTTGTCGTATGTAATTTGTACATGCTCTCAGGAGACAGCAGACCCTAGAAAACGACATCAGTCTTGGTAGATAGTTAGCCAAAATAAGGAAGGCCCTCAAGGAGATGGATTGACACAGTGGTTGCAACAATGAGCTCACACATAAAAACAATTCTGAGGATGGTACAATACTGGGCAGTTTTTCATCCAGCTCTGAGCTAGAGCTGACTCAAAATATCTAGCAGCAAAGTTACAAGGCAGTTAGAATCAGTCTATAGAGTGCTTTCAGTATCAGGGCAATTACTTCAATTCCCACCCTGCAAGTAGTGGAAGTCACTGATACTTTTTGAAGAAAGAAATGATGAATAATTGCGATCCATGTGGGATTATCAATAGATCTATATAGCTCTGAAAGGGAGACCATTTGGTGTATGAGATTCCGAGAGTTTGTCTATAGATGTTCTGTTCTAAGCCCCAGCAGGGTGTATGGGTGGGATGGCTCCGTTTGTGAGAGCCAGAGATTTGAAAGTACTCTGCAGAGGGGACCTTAATGAAGCAACCAGAGGAGCTGAGTTTTCTGGGTCCCTCCTCCTTCACCAAATATTTAAAACAGCCCCAGGGAGCTGTGATAACAAGGAAGAGACAGATCACATCCCGAATTAGAAAACCCTGGAGGACAAGAGGACACTAGATCGCACTCCAGCAAACAGACTAAACTTAGTAGTTTTTGGTTGTTTCCTTATTAAGATTTGAAAGTTAATAAACAATCCGTTTGTTTTGTTTAGGCAAGGGGGTAAAAAATCAATAAACTAAACCAGGAAGAAAAGATGTGCTATTTATAAACTGAAGGAACAAATTCTTTAGGAAATAACAAGAGAGCAAGACTGCCAACTCAGCTGGGGGAAAAAATGAATAGGAAGCAATGCCTCCAGGGTGCTCTGTGACACCTTTATATGGAAGATGTTGTCCAATGTCAAAAGAAATACACTCACGCCGTGAGAAGGCCTGGTGTTCCGTTAACATCACTGGAGAGACTGTAGCAAAGGAAACGCCTTTGGGATGTGGGGCTTGGACACATTATAAATGAGCAATGCAAGTTGGATTCAAAAATAGTTTGGTGCTAATGGTCTAGTGTCAGACCTGGTTAGACTGAAATCGGCTGGGTATAAAAAAGAGCATTGCAAAATGGGAAATTCAGTGTGACCTATAAGTAGATCAACATTAAAATGTAGGGAAGAAGCCCCACAAGAGCAAACTGGAGAATTAAGAAAGGACCAGATGACAGGCCAAGGACTTCAGGCTCCACCGGGCAGGTAATAGAATTGATTAGAAATGTTGTCAGCAAGGAGACAGCAGATTCTACTTTATTGCCCCTGGAAAGGGGGGCAATGGCTGAAAGTGGGGGCAAAGCCCATCAGGAGTGAGACAAGGGCTGAAGAGGGCCTGGACTAAGAAAACCATCTGGAGGGTGCGGGCAGGTGGGAGACAGGGTATTTAAATCACTTATTTTGTAGAAATATGGTATTTAGAAAGCAGATTTCTCACAGTCTTGCCGTTTTTTGCCCTCTTGATCTCTATACCTTTTAACTCATCAGTCTGCTCGGCAGTAGCACTCTGACAGTGGTGAGGAAGTAGGACATACATGAGACAAACCTGCCCTTAGCAAAATCAAATCACGAGTTTCCCAGGCTTACTGCGGAACTTGAGCAGGGCTGCGAATAAATGGGCCCCTGGTGCTGTTGCCCTCAGACTCCTTTTCCTTTCAAACGTGTTCATCCTGAGTGTCATGTTCTCAACACGCTGACCCCCAAGGATGCAGAAAACACTTTCGGCTTTGATCATGGCCCAGCAAAGCTCTTTTCCGTGCTTCCTCTGAGCACTGCCAAGAAAAGCTATGGCAATTGAGATTCAAAAAAACCTGGAGCGATATACATCAGATCCTCTAAGCTCCTGTATGGAGCCTTCAAACAAATCAGAAGCATAGTGGACAGCTTTAGAGGTGTTATCATGTAGACCCGAGTTAAAATCAAATCCTACCTCTCTTTGTTGATTTTATGACCTTAGCAAGGCCCACAAATAACGGAAGCCAGTAATATGCTATTCATAGCAAGTTGACACAAGGTAGACATGCATGTGGCACTCCATGCATACGTTTATCAGCTAATACCTTAATTTGACTGCTATCAAGAGACCCAACTCCAGTGTATTAAATTTGTACAGTCTAGAGGAAACAGTCTAGAGGTAGGAACTGTAGGGTTAGTATTTCAACTTCAGAGCCGTCGGGAGCCCAGGCATCTCCTAGCTTCAATCCTCCAAACCTTTTCATGTCCCGTGTGGCTGCTGGGGCAAGACGGAAGAAAAAAGAGAATTTGTCTTCTTCCTCCTAGTTTCTTCTCAGAAGTAGCTTTCTCTTCCAACTCAATGACCAGAATTTAGTCACACTGTAATCCATATCTGCAAGGTATGCTGGAAAAATCTAGTATACTGCCTTGGGCTGTTTTTAAGTGGTGATTTAATATATATTAAGTAATTAACACTCTCTGCTATAAGTTTATTAGATATTAATTTATTTCTAAATATACTGGAAATGTTCAACATGGAATTATAATATCATACCCTTGGTTTTTATTGGTCATTTACATAAGAAATGGCCAAATGAACATTCTATCTGCATCTTCCAGGAATCAGCAAGGTGTTCTCCAAAACATTCAAGGTAAGAAATTAATGGCAAACCAAAAAGATCTCACTCCCAATTAAAGAGGCGTGTTGTTTGTCTGACTTTCCTCATCAAATGAGAACTACCCTTTCTGTGTTGTCCTATTTTGCTTTGATTTATCAGTTTGCACTCAATTTTAGAATAACCCCAAGTACAAATTACAGATATAATCACCTCCCAAGCATTTTTAATTGGAACATTTAGTTTTACCCTTATTTAAAGATTTTATAGCACTTAAGACTTGAAAGTTACAGAGGTTGAAATTTTAAGGTGGTTAAAATAACGCATATTCAAGAATTCATTGCTTGTTCAGAGTGACCTTTCCAACTGGTTTACCACTCCTGTGAACTAAAAGATGGTTGAAAATTTAGCATTATACAGAGAGAATTTGCCATTAAACTAATGACAATTATATTTTAAGATCTGGGAATTACAAATTTGAGGCTACTGAGGAGGGGCCAAAACTATAATGAAAGGTATTTTAAGAAACATTAAAGTCTAGTAAAAATGTGCAGAACTGGAATTGAAATTTGGCCAAATACTTTTAAGGAACTAAATTTAATATGACAAGAAGCAGGACAGGAATGATTGCATAAATGCATTTAATAAAAATAGATGTCTGAGAGAGGGAAAGTATCTCAAGAGAAATGGAAAGTCCCATCAGAGAAAAACCAGAATGTGATGTAGAGAACAAAATGCTAAAAACTAGCCACATGAAGATGACTGCTTATTGTGATATAGTTTACACACACGAGAGAGAGAGAGAATTTAGGATTGCTCATTTAGTGCCAGAGAAAACATTGATTTTTCTTCTCAGCTGCACACTGTCAGAAAAAGCATATTGAGGTGCATAAATATGCTGAAGCAAAACAAAACAAGTTTTGATTATGTTAAGCTAGAAAGAAAGCCAATTTTTAAAAAAAATGAACCTGCTACCCACTTTTCTCACCTCACATAGCTAACCTGCTTTTCAATACACTCTAACCTCCATCCCCCTGAGAAGTTGCTTCCTCATAGGCTTACAAATGGGACTTGCACATCCCTCCTTCAGAATTTTCCTCATCATCTTCTCATCAGGAGGTCTAAGCATCCTTCCTTGACACCCAAAGCCCTAAATTTCCTGACAGTTTGTTCTCAATATAATCTTGCTCTTAAATTTCCTGCACTTTCACTTTGAAATATAAGCTAGAACTTAACTATGTACAGAAAAGTAGCGTTGGAGGTAACTTTACATGTGTTGGTCTTATAACTAGAGGGGAAGTTGCCTGGAGACAGACATCACGTTTTTTTTAACAGTTTTATTGGCATATAATTCACTTGTCATATAATTCAAAAGTTCAATCATATTAATATTAATGATAGGGATGTAGGTCTATATAAATATATTTATGTGTTAAGTATTAAGGTAGCAGGCAGACATTAGGCCTCTATTTAACTCCTGCCTCATTGCAAGAACACTTTGCTTTAATAATCTGGCATTCTGTGATACAGTTGCTAAAGACAAAATGGGTACATTAGAAAATGTGGTGAAGAAAGTTGATGGTGCTGGGCTATTAAAAAATATAGCATCTGGGGTCTTAAAAGTTTGAAGATAAATAAGTGGAAATCTAACAGGAAAGCAACAAAGCCCACATGGAAGAAGCACACCAGCCTGTGTGATCATGAGGTGTCAACGGAATCAGTTATCAGGCATCAGAAGACCCAAAACAAACCACCATACCAATGCAAATGAGGGTGTTGGAGTAGAGACCCAAAACTCATCTATAGAAAATTGGACATCCATCACAGAAGGGTCACAAGGAAGGGACAAGCCAGGCAGGGTGCAGTAAAGCACCATGGAAACACACACATTCTTCTAGGTCTTCAATGCTTCCCCCCGCCCCATTATCATGACCCCAGTTGTACCTTACAAATCCTGTTAGACTACAGCATGTACACTGGTACAGATAAGAGCTCTCAACACATGGAATCCAGGACAGATAAACCCCTCAGGAACGGTAATAGGAGTAGGGATACGAGGAGGGTAGAGGAAAGATGGGGAGAGAAGGGGGAGAAAAGGGGGCCCATTTGCAACGATTGATGTACAACGGCCTCCCACCACCCCCACCCCCACCCCGCCCACCACCCCCACCACCTCCACCCCACCCACCAGGGTGATGAATAACAGAAATGTGGGAGAAGGGAGACAGCACATAGTATAATATATGAAAATAACAACATATAATTTGTCAAAAGTTCACGAGGATGGGAGGGTGGAGGAGGGAGGGAAAAAAGAGGAGCTGATACCAAGGGCTCAGGTAGAAAGAAAACGTTTTGAAAATGATAATGGCAACATATGTACAAGTGTCCTTGACACAATTGCTGTATGAATTCTTATAAGAGCTGTAAGAACCCACAATAAAATTAATTTTAAGTTCAATCATATTAAGAAGAGTTGTACAGTCATCACCACAATCAATGTGAGGACATTTGTTTCTTTCTTGTTCTCGTTGTTATTAGCTCCCCATCCCCCCAAACCCTCTCGTACCATTCCGAGAAACCATTAAGCCAGTTACCATCTCTATAGAGTTACCTATCCTGGACTTCAAATATAGAGGGCAATTTAAAAATAATAGCAAAGTAAAAGAGAGAAAACCCTTAAGCAAAAACAAATCCCATACAACTGATGAATGGAATGTTATAACAGTTGTAAGGGACCCTAACAAAATGATTTTTAAAAATAAAGAAATAATAAAAACACAGAACAACGGCACCAAAAAATCAGAGAATATTAAAAACTAGAAAAAATTTAAAATGGATCAAAAGAGACATCAAGATGTTAAATTTTTACTTAAGTGCATCTGCAATAATCCACTTTCCAATGCACTCTACCTGATAGCAAGCCCAAAACCTGTATTACTTGTCTCTGATAACCTAACTACTGCCATAAAAACTAGCCATTAGGACTCACTCAGGAGCACCACAGAAGAAAGGCCTGGTGATCGGCTTCCACTAAGATTACAGTCAAATCAGCCCTCTGCTGTTTTAGAGTGAGAAACCCAGGATGCAGTGCCTCTCCATGCTCGCCTTTTCCCTTGTGGGTCACTGAATACCTGCAGGTTCCAACTTCCCTAACTGTCTACCTTTGGCAAGTGACCATCTTTTGATGTTCTTGTTGGTTTTCTTTCTTGAGAACAATGGAAACAAGGGACGATGAGCACTGAGTTGAGGGGTTCCAATTTCAAGGATGGAGTTGAGCTCATTCTTAAAGTCTTTGCCCTTTAACATTGATGGAAGAATGGAGTGCTTTATCCTACAGGATTTTAAACAATCCCACCAGCATTCTGCCTGGAATTTTCCAGAAAATCTAGAGATCCACTGCATTGTCTGCCCTATGCCCTGCAACACATACCTATGGCGCACTTACTATGCTGCCTAGGAACCAGTCTAGATCCTGGGAATATAACAGTGATTGAGATAGCAGACTCGCTCATGGAACTTACATTATAATGAAGTGACAAAATTAATTAATAAGAAAATATCAAGTAGTGATGGCGTATTAAGGAGACAATCAAGGACAATGTAAAAAAAGTACCTCCAATTGCTCTTTTAGATTTTATGGTCAGATGTGGATATAATCTCTTTTAGAATGTCCTAGAAAAAATTATTATGTTTCAATTCATTAACTTCTTAAGAAATTTATTTTCATATTAGCTATTTTCTTCCAGTCATTTCAAGTTATGCGGTGTTAGCAGAGTTTCAGTTACTTTGTGGCTCAACCGTGCTGATTCGTTGCATGGCTATCATATAAGTACATTTGTTAATTCCTACCGAAAATTTATCATTGCCCAAAACAATCACATGTATGCTGTGCTCAGCGATCAATTCTAAATCTTTAATAAGTTTCAGGGGTCTCCTCTTCCCATCTCCCATTTCTTCACCCACAAAATCTACAAACACAGCATACTCGTGAATAGGAATGTTTGCCAGAACTCTTAACAGGGAAATAGCACCAACGCATCTCTTGCAAGCGAAGGAATAAAGGCCATTCAAAAATCAAGATAAGATAATTTTACAGTGTTCCAAACCCACCTTCCTCTGGAGAGTGTCGGAGCTCAGATGAATCGCCTTCCAAATGATATGGTAGCGGAGAGACTGTCTGAGCACCAACTCAGATGTCTGAACGTTTTTCATTCTATCAAGAGTATAAAGTGAAACTGGACCTAGGGAAACCTTTCGCCTTTGGACAAGACAAGGTGAAAAATTAAACTAAGACATTGAGAAGAGGATTTCTTTTTATTTTGAAAAGATTATTCCAAAGCATGGCTGTCAAAGAAACACAGTGATGCCGGAGATAACCAGTCCTGGAGGGAATTCTCCAGAAGGCCATTCCAAGAGAGGCAGGGCTCCTCACTCCCCCAGAGTGCAGTCTTTAGATTCGTGACAGGGAAATAGAAACCTTGCAAACGTGGCTCACTTCTGCAAAGTATCCACCTCGAACCAGAAAATCCTCATGCGATTTTTTTCCTCCAGATAAAATAATGAGTTACAGTTAGCAGCTAGCAATTTGAAACCACCAACTGCTCCACTGCAGAAAGACTGGCATTTCTACTCTCAGACACAGTTTTAGTCTCGGAAACCCACAGAGGCAACTCTACCCTGGCCTATAGGGTCCCTATGAGTCAGTATCAACTCAATAGCAGTGAGTTTGGTTGGTTTTGTTTAGAGTCTAGATTTTTGTTACTTTAGTCTTCCTACTTTTTCTATAGTTTTAAAGTTCTTAAACTTTTGGTGTGTGCTTATAGGTTTGTTTTTATTTTGTTAGAACATTTGATAGTAAGCGCTTTCAGGATCAGAACTCAAGCCCTTGTTTTGATTCCAAGTCTTGTGCTCTTTCAACTACACCAGGATGCTTGACAATTAGTCAGACCCGAGTAAACAAGAGTAATCAAGCTTCATGCCTGCTGTCATTATAGCAGCCAGGGCTATACTTCTGAGCCCTGGAAATATAGTCATCCTCCTGGAAGCCTGCTTGTTCAGCCTATCATAACTGCCCTCCAGACTCTGAAAGCCAGACCCCTGAAGTACCAGTCAGATAGTACATTTGGGGAAATAAGTGGGTTAAATAAATATCCTAGAGTAAAAATCTTCTTCTTCTTTTTTAGTAAAAATGTTCCTAAGGAGCCCTGATAGCACAGTAGTTAAATGTATGGAATTCTTGACTACTCACCAAGAGTTAGTGGCTCAAACCCACCTGTCACTCCAGAGGAGAAAGATGAGATACATTTGTATCATAAAGATTGTTATTACTAGGCACCATTAAGTCAGCTCTGACTAACAGCCACCCCATGCACAGCTTTGGGAACCCATTGGTGCAGTTCTACTCTGTTATGTGGGTCACAGTGAGGTAGAATGGACTCAATGGCAATGCATTTGGTTTGGGTTTCTGGATCTGGTAGGCCACTGCCTGCATATCTGGATGATTTGCATTATGATAACTATCTTGGATATTGAAAGACCATGATTAGAGATAAATGTCTTACAGTTAAAGCATTTCAATCATCAATGCTCAACTAATTCATTGAGAATTAATTTATTTTCTCACAATTTTTAAAAGCAAAAAAATGTATTTAAATACACTGGGCTTGAATGCTTGGTTGCCCAGATGAAAGATTCCCAAGTGAGTAAGAAAATATTCACTACCATGTATCTGTCTTTCAGAGAAGATTCACTAAAGAAATACTGAAAGCTTGATGCTCATAGGCAAAAGTTGTTTGTTATGGTTAAATTGGATGTGCTATGCCAAAGCACAGTGTTACTGTATCAAAAAGAACTAGCCAAGAGTCCTTTTCAGGGTGTAGCATGTGATAAATAACCAGTGCTACTGAGAAAGGAGTTCAAGCAGCCCTGAAAGCATTCGCCAAAAACAAGGCTCCAGGAATTGATGCAATACCAATTGAAATGTCTCATCAAACTGATGAAGCACTGGAAGCACTCACACATCTGTGCCAGGAACTTAGGAAGACAGTTACTTGGCCAACTGACTGGAAGAGATCCATATTTGTGTCCATTCCAAAGAAAAGTGACCCAACAGAATGCTCAGACTATAAGCAATATCATTAATATCACATGCTCGTCAAATGTTGCTGAAGATAACCTGACAATGATGGTAGCAGTACATTGAAAGAGCTGCCAGAGGTTAAGGCCAAATTCAGAAGAGGACATGGAACAAAAGGATATTATTGCTGATGTCAGATGGATCTTGTCTCAAAACAACAATACCATAAAGATGTTTACTGTGTTTCATTGACTGTGCAAAGGCGTTGAACTGTGTGGACCGTAACAAACTATGGATAGTCTTGAGATGAATGAGAATTCCAGAACAATTCATTGTGCTCATAAGGAACTTGTACAGGTATCAAAAAGCAGTTGTGGGAATAGAACACAGGAATATGGTGGGATTTAAAATCAGGAAAGATGTAAGACAAGGTTGTATCTTGCCATCATACTCATTCAATCTGAATGCTGATCAAATCATCAGAGAAGCTGGCTTCTATGAAGAAGAATGTGACATCTGGACTGGAGGAAGTCTTATTAACAATCTCCGATATGCAGATGGCACAATCTTGCTTGCTGAAAGTGAGGAGGACTTGAAACACTTGGTAAAAATCAAGGATTTCAGTCTTCAGTATGGATTATGACTCAATGTAAAGAAGACCAAAATCCTCACAACTGGACCAATAGGGTAAAATCATGATAAATGGAGAAAAGGTTGAAGTTGACAAAGATTCTGTCTTGCTTGGCTCCACAATCAATGTTCATGGAAGCAGCAGTCAAGAGACCCAAAGATATATTGCATTAGGGAAGCCGGATGCACAAGATCTTTTTAGAGTATTCAAAAACAAGGATGGTACTTTGAGGGCTAAGATGCACCTGACCCAAGATATGGTCTTTTCCATTGTCTCATATGCAGGTGGAAATTGGACATTGAATAAGGGAGACTAGGGAAGTACTGATGCGTTTGAATTGTGGTGCTGGAGAGGAATGTCACAAGTACTAGCAAACAAGTACAAGCAAACCTGTCTCAGAAGAAGTAAGGCCAGAGTGCCCCCTAGAGGCCAGGATGGCGAGACTTGGTCTTACATACTTTGAACATATTGTCAGGAGACACCAGTCCCTTCAGCTGACATCTTGCTTGGTAAAGAGGAGGGGCCGAGTGAAACAGGAAGGTCCTCCAGGAGGTGAACTGACCCGGTGGCTGCAGCAATGGACTCAGGCATAGAAATAATGATTAGGATGGAGCATGGCCTTGTGGTGTTTCGTTCTGCTGTGTATATAGGGTCACCATGGGTCACAACTGACTCGGTGGCACCTAACAACAACAATGCCAAAGCATGAGTACCTATAAACTACAAAATATGAGCGTGCTTCAAAAGTCATGGAAATGTTTCATTATCTTTTAATTCCATTTTTCCATGAACTTTTTGAAAATCCCTGGTATAGTATTGTCACAATTATATTCTGCTTCTCAAATTTTACATTTAAAAAAAATTATCCTTTGTATGTATTTCTTTAACATATTGGACAGTGATTGGCATTTAAAATCTGTATTCACAGAGTGATTGAAAAAGAAATGAAGATTGAATTATCTAACTAGTAGAATTAAGAAATCAGCTGTCACCATGGCTACCTCCATGTGGTTCTGACCTACCTATTCATGAAACTTCTCTTCGGTTTTATGTGTTTAGACTCTAACCTTGGCCCCTATGTTAACCATCTGCTCCTTATTTATATTTGTGATTGTAATGATTCCTTCTTTCCAGAAAATGCTAAACTGCCTCTGTTTAGATAAGGTTTTCTTCACTGATAGAATTTAAAGTTGATGGCTTTCCTTACAGGGAAGGAGCCCCGTAGTGCAGTGGATAAGCAAGCCAAAAGGCTGGCAGTTCGAACCCATCCACCCCCCTTGAGGAAGAAAGATGAGGCAGTCTGCTCCCATAAAGACGGATAATCCTTGGACACCCTCAGTTCCACTCTCTCCTACAGGATCACTGGGAGTGGGGGTTGACTTGGTGGCAGTGAGTTTGGGTTTAAGTTTGGTAGGTGGGTTTTTTTCAGATAGTGATTCTTGCCCAACAAATAAAGTTGTGTGGAAAATTCAACAAATGGGGATGACAGATTAAAAAAAAAAAAACCCTGATCTTTACTAGTTCCATTTGCATTATATTTCAAATATATTCCTGTTTGACTAAAATTTTTTAATGCTAACTTTATACAAGACATTGTGCTAGGTGTTGTGCCCTTGGTCAAGGCCATGTATGTGTTTTTACAGTGTGTGTATAAATCATAAGTAAAAATTAATGTCTTGCAATCAGTAACCAGTGTGAGAAACTGAGCGTTAACATGCTCTTGGTCAAATGCAGCATTGCCTCAGCCCAGCCTCTAAGCGCGAGCTTCAACAGTGCCCACAGCTTAACGCCCAAACCACAGAAATGGGCTAGAGGCCTTCCTCTCTGTAATGCCCTAAACGCATTGCGCAGACTGCATACTAGACAGGATGTATGTGGAACCCCCAGGAACCCCCACACACCGTCCGTTCTTCAAGGGTTCTGTGACCTTATGACGCAGTCGTCCTCTGCCCAGCTCAGCTCTGTGGGAGATCTGGGAGACGCAGGAGGAGGTGGCAGGCGTGCACGGTCTGCAGAGCTGTGATCTCTAAGAAGATGCACAATGGCAAGCGAGAACAAGCTGGACTTGGACGAGAAGGGAAATATCTGACGTTAAATCCCTTTTTTTTCTCCAAGGAGAGAAACAGGCAAGCAAGCTGTTGATTTTATCATTTACCGGGAGTGAACGTGCCGTGCAGAAACATTGGCATTGGTTATCTTGAATGGCCATACCACTTTGGGGGAGTTGTGATTTTTTTGCACTGAAACATGACTGTCAATAACACGTTGCCCTGGAGTAGAATCCAACACAGAGACCCCATGTGTGTCACAGTCAGGTTTTCAGTGGCTATAATTTTATGGAAGTCTACTGTGAGGCCCCCACATATGCCTTACATGTTGTAGGGAGTCATTTGTTATGCTAACTTAATCCAATCCAGAGCAGAAAATAATGAACCCTACCTAATCTGTCAGAAGGATATAATTTATAACATCAATATTTTGTGCTTCACCTTTTGCCTTATTGTGGGGCCAATTTTTTTACAACTTATGGTGGTAGCTGCATAATCTTGTGTTAAATTAAGGATATTAAGAGTGAAGGGATGGAGTCTAGCCTGTCAATCAGGTCATTGCCTGATGCTGCCTCCTTGTGGGCAAGGATTTCTCTTGAGGATTCTGGGAACTTCTTCTCTATCTGCCTTTGTCTTCCTGTTGACAAGCCACACTGAGACTTGTTGATCCCTGGGAGTCTCTCTCTCTCTCTCTCTCTCTCTCTCTCTCTCTCTCTCTCTCTCTCTCTCTCTCTCTCTCTCTCTCTCTCTCTCTCTGCTTCACCTTCCTGTTGAGGAGCCACACTCAGCTGGAGGAGCCCATGGAGACCCGCACCAGTGCTGAGATGCTTCCACTGCCACCGAATCCACAAGACTTTGCCCCCACTGGCCTGTGATCTTCCTGCATTCTACATCATTACACATAGCTGTGTGAGTCTGAAGAGGGAGTTATGGACTAGTATCAGACTTTGGGACTAATATTGGACTTACAGACTTGATCTGTACTAGGCTGGGATGTTCGCTTAATATTCAATTACTCTTTGATATAAAGCTCCCTCTTGCACATATATGAGTGTCCCTGGGTTTGTTTCTCTAGTCAACCCAGGCTAACACACTTACTTAGTATGCTTCTGATGAAGAAGAACATCACTGGGGGAGGAAAAGTGAAAATGGAAAGGGAAAGAAAAAGGAATCAAATGTAAAAAAAACAACACATTAGCTAGTTTTGTCTAGTTCTGGCCATTGTAATGCTACATGACAACAGTCGCAGTATAACAGTCAGATCTCATTAGTTTTGGATCCAGCAAGTAGGAGAAATAAAATCAATTTTCAGCTCTGGTATGAATAATCCAGTATGTCATTTTTATCTTCACTACAACAAAACACCTAATAAGCCCTTCTTCAGTCAGGAAACCTTTCAATAAGACAAATTGATTCGAGAGGAATTCAATTATTCTGTTGTTTACTCTCCCCTCTTATCAGCTCACCATCATTTTTCTGCTTTTGCTCATCTTGGCATGTGATGGTTCACATGTAAAAGCAGACTGCTCTAGCTCTCTGGACTGGAGGCATTCAAAACCCTTTCTTGTCAGTTATGAAATACATTTGGTTTGGATGAAGGCATTACTGAGCTCATCAAATATATGCAGCTAATACAAGGGGGCTTTCCAGAAGTTAGTGGGAAATGTTTATTATCTTATTGTTCCATTTCCATGACTTTTTGGAAACCCCTGAAGCAAGTGGGTATGGGGATTGAATACATACTTCTAGAACGAAGGGGAAAAATAAAAACGGGGTGGGAGGTGGGAGGAGAAAGGAGGAAAGTGCTGTAACAGAGGAATTCAGATATTGTAAATATAATATACATTTTTCTTCCTGTTCAACTCTAAGCATCAGCCCCTCTCATTTCTTTCCACCACTTGCCTGTCAGTTTTTTGTACTGCGGTGGCTTGTGGGTGTCATGACACTGGACACTATGCCACCAGTACCTTAAATTCCAGGAGGATCGCCCATGGTGCAAAAGTTTCAGTCGCGCTTCCAGGCTTTGCAGGCTGGGAAAAGGAGTAAGATGCTCCACTTTCCAGGGGTTTGCCACTGAAAACCTTGTGACTAGCCAAGGAATATCATCTCACACTGTGCTGGGAGTGAAACCCCTTAGGTTGGAAGGCAATCAAAGAGCAGCCGGGGAAGAGCTGCCTCCTGTAGGATCTCAAGGATGTGGGCGGAGGAAAGCTTTCAGGATCCTCACTGACTGATAGGACATGACTCAACATGGCAAGAAATGCCGCCAACATCTATTAGTAATTGGAATGTGGCATTATAAAGTATGAATCTAGGAGAACTGGTACTCGTCAAATTGGAATGAAATAATGTTGATATTCTAGGCATTAGTGAACTGAAATGGAATGGGATTGTCCTCTTTTTTTATCATTTTATTGTGGACCCTTATAGCTCTTATCACAATTTATAATTTATCTATTGTGTCGACCACATTTGTACATATGTTGCCATCATCATTTCTAAAACATTCTCCTTCCACTTGAACCCCTGGTACCAGCTCCTCACTTTTTCCACCTTCCCCCACCCTCCCTCCCTCATGAACCCTTGATTATTTATAAATTATCTTTTTCAGGTCTTACACTAACCTCTATCTCCCTTCACCCACCTTTCCACTGTCTGTCCCCCTGGGAGGGGGTTATATATCAATCACTATGATGGATTTCCCCCTAACTCCCCTAACCTTCCCCTTACCCTCCTGGTATCGCTACTGTCATTACTGGTACTGCAGGGTTTATCTGTCCTGGATTCCCTGGATTGGGAGCTCTTTCCTGTATCAGTGTACATGCTCCAGTCCAGTCAGATTTGTAAGGTAGAATCAGGGTTGCAACAGAGGGGGTGGGGTGGGGGGAGGAATGCATCAAAGAACCAGAGGAAATTTGTGTTTTCTCATTGTTACACTACACCCTGACTGGCTCATCAATTCCCTGTGACCCTTCTGAAAAAGGATGTCCTATTGTCTACAGATGGGCTTTGGGTCTTCACTCAACACTCCTCCTCATTCGCATTGATATGATTTTGTTCTGGGTCTTTGATGCCTGATACCTGATCCCATTGACATCTCATGATCACACAGACTGGTGTGCTCCTTCTATGTGGACTTCGTTGATTCTCAGCTAGATGGCCACTTGTTTATCTTCAAGCCTTTAAGGTTCCAGAAAATATATATATATTTAACTTTATTGGGGGTTCTTATAGTCTTATCACAATCCATACATATATCCATTTTGTCAAACACATCTGTACATATATTGTCATCATCTCTTCTAAAACATTTTCTTTCTACTTAACCCCTTGCATCAGCTCCTCATTTCTTCTCCCTCCCTCCCCCACCCCACCCCATGTTCTGTTGATAATTTATAAATTCCCCTTCTTTTTTTCCATATCGTACACTGACTGCTGTCTGATTTCACCCACTTTTCTGCTGTCCCTCCCCCTGGGAGGGGGTGCCATACATCAGTCATTGTGATCGGTTCTCCCTTACCCTCCTAATATTGCTGCTTCCGTTATTAGTCCTGAGGGGGTTATCTGTTCTGGATTCCCTGTGTTGTAAGCTCTTATCTGTACCCTTATACATGGTCTCTTCTAGCCAGATTTGTACGATAGAATTGGGGTCATTGTAGTGGGGGGGATCATTAAAGAACTACAGGAAGATTGTATGTTTTGTCGGTGCTATACTGCACCCTAACTTGCTCTTCTCTTCCATGGTCCTTTTGACAGGGGGTATGCAATTGACTACTGATGAGCTTTGGGTCTACACTCTGCCCTCCCCTAATTCCCATTGATATGATTTTTGTTTGTTTGTTTGTTTGTTTGTTTGGGGTCTTTAATGCCTGGTACCTGATCCCATCGACACCTCATGATCACACAGGCTAGTGTGCTTCCATGTGGGCTTTGTTGCTTGTTTATCATCAAGCCTTTAAGACCCCAGATGCTATAATTTTTGATAGTCGGGCACCATCAGCTTTCTTCACTACATTTGCTTATGTACCCGTTTTAGTGCCAGGTTGGTAGAATAAAATATTCTTGCAATGAGGGAGTACATGAATGGAGACCCATTGTCCATCTGATACCTTAATACTTAACAAATAAATATATGTACAGTGATCTATTCCCCTATCATGATATGTAAATGTATTTACACATATACATGCCTATATTTAGACCTCTGCAAATGTCCTTTGCCTCCTAATTCTCTCCTCTATTTCCTTTTACTTTCCTCTTGTCCTACTATTATATTCAGCCTTCATTTGGGTTTCAGTAATTCCTCTCAGGCACGTTGCCCTTGATCAAGCCCTACCAGACATCCTATGCCCTCCTTGCCATCGATTTTGGATCACTTGTTCCCTTGCCCCTGGGTTTATTGACAACTCCCTTCCTTTCCCCTGCCTCCCACTCTCCCGTGGCCTCTGGGACTGTCAGTCCTGTTGTTTTCTCCTCCGGATTGTTTATCCCTCCTATCTTATCTAGATAGACATGCAGAGACAATAATAAGCACGAAAACAAGACTGAACAAAAAGGAAAAAAAAACAACCACAAGAAAACAACAACAACAAAAAGAAAAGCTTATAAATAGTTCAGGGTCTGTTTGTTGACCTTTACGAGTATTTTCCTGATGAAACATATGCCTTTCCTATAGTGCTTTAATGCTTCCTCCCCCCACTCTGATGACTCCAATTCTAATTTACTTTAAAAATCCGGCTGGACCAGAGCATGTACATGGGTAGAGATCAGAGTTGGAAACACAGGGAATCTAGGACAGATAAACCCCTCAGAACCAATATTGAGAGTAGCCATACCAGGAGGGGTAAGGGAAAGTGGGGGAGATAGAGGGAAGTGATCACAATGATCCACCTATAACCCACTCTCTGGTGGATGGACAACAGAAAAGTGGGTGAAGGGAGATATTGGTCAGTATAAGACATAAAAAAATAATAATAATTTATAAATTATCAAGGGTTCATGAGGAAGGAAGGGTGGGGGAAAGAAAAAATGAGAAGCTGATTCCAAGGACTCAAGTACAAAGCAAATGTTTTGAAAATGATGATGATAACAAATGTACAAATGTGCTTGACACAATGGATGGATGGATGGATTGTGATATGAGTTGTATGAACCCTCAATAAAATGATTTTTTAATACAAAGTAAATGTCAGAATAAACACTGAAATTTGCTCTTGAGCATTGGATATCTAAATCAAATGGAGGAAATAATGAAATAAAATTGCTGAACAGAAAAATTTTAAAAGAAGATCAAGAAGACAGAGCAAAGCATTTTAAGGAAATGTGGGCAGAGTTGGAGTTAGAATTCTAAATGTGGAAAGCGTACTTGATATTTCTCAAACTGAAAAAATGAAAGGAAAATGTCAAACCGTGAGTTATAATGTGGCAGGATTCTATGGGCAAAACATTGATTGATGCAGGAAGTATGAAAAGAAGATGGAAGGAAGACACACAGTCACTGGACTTAAAGAAATGGTGACTGTTCTACCATTTCAAGAGGTAGGATATAATCAAGAACCAGTGGGGAAGTCCAAGTAACATTGAAGCCATTGGCAAAAAATAAGGTTCCAATAGTTAGCAGAATATTAATGAAAATGGTTTAACTAATGGATGCACCTCTAGGGACACGTTCATTTATACCAAGAAATTTGCAAGACACCCACCTGGCCAGTACTTGGAAAGATCTATGTTTTTGTCCATTTCAAAGGAAGGTCACTCAAAATAATGTAGAAATTATCAAACACTAAAGTTTTACTGAAGATCATCCAACAACAGTTGCAGCAGCACATTGCCCAAGAGACAGAGACACGTGGGAGGGGTGGGGGTGCATCTGACGGAGACAGCCGTGTGTAACAGGCCGGCAGTGCCAAGGATTACCAGCAGCTACAGGCAAACCCTACTTATGGACAAGATCTGTTCCCGATGGCCTTTACGTCTTTAAGTGGAATTTGTAGGTGAGTTGATACAGATGCCTGGAAATCTTAACCTTATTTTAGTCCAAGAAAAGGCTAAAAAGCCAGTTCAATTATTTAAAATCTGCAGGTGTCGCCAGAGACAGTGGTTATGATGAAGAACTTGTTGGGGCTGTCTGTAAATTCGACATTTGTAACTCAGGGATTGATTAGACTCAGAGTAGATCAAACAAGGACGGATGGTTCGCTAAGGTCGTATCCCGAATCTGGACTTCTAGTCTCTTAAATGATGGAAAAATAAACATCTGACTTGTAAGCTACCCACTGTGGCACTACTGTTGCTGCCGCACTGGGTAACTAAGACCTCATCTTTGTCTCTCCGGCTCCTAGTTCCCCCTTCTCCTCCACCCCCACCTCCCAGGTACACACTGCTCCTTGAACATATCACACAGTCACTCTTACCGTCTGAACTACTCTCCCCCTCTCTCTCTCCACAGATCTGTGTGATAACCTCTCTCTCTCCCTCAGGACTCTCAAGGGCCTATGTAACTTAGATGTCCCCAGGACGCCTTCACCAAGGTCCCAAGCCAGGGGAGCCGCTCTTGGCTGTATTCTATAGCACATTGCATGTACATGGTTTCTCTCTGCTCCTCCAGACCACAGATCTAGCCCTCAGTACTTGGACAGAAAAAAATCTAAAAGAGAGCAAGTGAAAAAATGAAGGCAGAGAGCATGGAACAAAGACCTAGAGATAAGTATAAATAATCTCACCTAGATTTCCAAGATCTCAAAAGTTAAAGTGATGACTTCGCATTTGGGGATATGAGTCTCCACGGGCAGCCTTTGGAGGTCCGTGTGGTGCATGTACCCCTGGTCAATTTCAAGGCCCAAGTAGGCTCTTCTTGAGACAGGAGCTCCTACAGGCTTACAGATTGGGCCTCCAGCGAGTGTGAACAGAGGCGACACCTGTGCCTATTTTGGTTTCACTCTGCCATGCAGATTAAGTCACAATAGCAAGCAACTAAGAACCTTACATTTACATTCTTCTCTCCTTTCATTCGTCACTCAAACAGCCCCACTCCACCCACCCACCCCCCTACACACACACACACACACACACACACACACACACACTTAGCCAGATTCCCTTTTAACAAGGGAAAGAAAATGAAGGAGGGTCTGAGGCAAAATCTCCTCTTTTCCACTGAAAAGATTTCCCCTTTAAGAAACATGAAGGAAAAATAAGTAAAAAAAAAAATCATAGCAGACTAGATCTCTCTTAATGTCCTTGATTGTAGCCCATTCTCTAAAAGTCCACGAGGAGTGTGGGCCTCTGCTGAGGCCCCGATGGGAGAAGAGTGCCATTCCCCAGATGAGGGCGGAGGGCTGGGGGACACAGCCGGTTCCTGATACAGGAAGGATACCCACACCAAAGATGGAAGGGGCGGAGCAGATCAAGGAAATCAGCAGGGGAAGAAGACAGAACCAGGAGTCCCAGGTGGAAAAGGGCAGGACCACATCGACCTACGAATGAGGCCATTCATTTAAGACCAACCTTCACGCAGGTGATTTGCAACAAGAAAAACCCAGGCAAGTCCACGTGACATCATTACTGCTGCCCTTCCCAATTGGTCAGAGAAGCACCCAAGTTATGCTTCGTGCCAAATACAGCAGCGACCACTTACGGTCAAATGAAACCATTTCAGGAGTCCTTTCCAGGAGCCAATGCATGGGAGAGTACACAGTCATAAATGGGACTGTTGGAGAGAGAAAAAAGATGTTCAAGTTCAAGTTCCTCCCCTGCATGCAATTCAAGGAACAGCTCCAGCGACAGCAGTGGCTACGCGGGCGCTTATTCCACCAAAATTGAATTTCATGGTTGGTGAGCAACCCAAGATTTCAGAGTAATTAAGTCTCAAAGGGTCTCGGCGTGTGGTCCTTTCCTGCCATTACTCTGGCACTCGCCTGGCATCGTCCTTGGCTCTTTGTTCCTGCGAGCCCCCAGCCACTGCCTTTCCCCTGGCTGCCAGCAGCTGAGTGGGCACCTGCTTCAGTTGGCCGATGTAGTGTTTCCCCTGGGTGTTGGCCAACCTAAACAGGCATTAATGGGAGTTATCCGTCAAAGACTTTTCAGTCTCTTGGCCTCTGTCCCACATGTCCTTTCATCCCTGCCTTAATATCTGAGTCATGAAAACATCATTTACCACCTTTGATTTAAATCGCACATTTTTTCCCTACAAGGAGTAACCGTGCAGCGAAGATTTAGATGACTCGATCTTTAATACTCAGCAGCAGCCCGGGCTGTGCCGTGGTTAGAGCACTGTAATGCTCACCAAAAGGCTGGTGGTTCAAACTCACAAACCACACCACAGGGACAATAAGTGGCAGTCCATTTCTATAACGGTTACAGCCCTGGAAAGTCCAGGTGGCAGCTCCACTCTGCTGTAGAGGGTCTGTGTGCCAGAACAGACTTGATGGCAGTGGGCTTAGGCTTTGAGTTAGTCGGGGGAAATTCCACTGCCAGGAAGTTGATCCTGATTCATGGCGACCAGGTGTGTTCGAGTGGAACTGCTCCCCAATGTTTCCTTGCCTGTAATCTCAACAGAAGCAGATCACCAGGCCTTTCTTCCTTGGCATCTCTGGGCGAGTTTAAAGTGCCAACTTTAGGTTAGACACGAACTGCATACTTCCCCACTTAGGGATCTTTAGCAAAGTTTTTCTTCATTTCTCTTTCCAATGTAATTCCAGAACGGGTGTTCATTCCTGTATCTCCCAATCTCCTGAGGTCAACTCAAATCTGGTTTTGATTTCTAGAGATAACTCAAATGGTGCAGAAATGAACAAATGCCCTAAGATCATTGAGGTTATCATATGCGTGAGTGCCCGGCTGTACTCTGCACGGGGACAACTGACTCATGGCAAAATAAGCTATAGCCCAGTGATGCCCACAGGGGCACCTTGTACCAATTCACCCACAGGAACTCACCCAAAGGCTGAGTGGCACTGATCATTTTCAAAAGAATCAAGTGAACATGAGATGCTAAGGGTTATGGTAACTGAATAGAAAATGCCAGTAACAGAATCAATTAATGTGTGCATGTTCTTCTACATTATTCCCTGGAAATTTATTTTATTCAGTTATACTTTGAAAATGAACCTACCCTAGTATATGTATCTAGACTTCAAAACCGAAATGACAAAATCCATCAAAATCAAGCAATTTTAATTTGAAACATAAATGCCTAGAGGTCAAAGGCACTACCAAATTCTTCTCGGCAAAGGACAAAATTAATTAAGGAAGAAAAAATGATTAGAGGCCTGAAATGAATTTGTGTCACTACAAGGAATGTAATATAAAATATGGGGCTTTGTGTTCCTTCCCTAACTCAACTGACTTCTGAAGAATCTGAAAACATTTTGACAGAATATTTTCAATAAAAACTCAATGGATTGCCACTGAGTTGATCCTGACTCACAATGACCCCGTAAGAGAGAGTAGAAACCATAGGACTGCCAAGGCTCTGAGTCTTTATGGTGCAATAGGGAGGGGAGGGGAGGAAAGGAGATTGCAACACCCCTCCCCCACCCCACCCCACCCCCACACACACACTTGCAGTTCAGAAAAATGATTTTGTAGCATTTGAGCTGGGCTCTAAAGATAAGAGGTTACGGGGCGGGGGGTGGAGGGGCTAGGTCCTTGAGTGACACAGTGGTTTTCACTGGATTGCTAACCTAAAGATTAAGATTTCAAATCAGCAGCGTGGCAGAAAAAGACCTGATGATCAGCTTTTGTAAAGACTACAGTCAACAAAAAAGCCAACGAGACAGTTCTACTCTGTAGCACACAAACTTCTTCACTTCATGGGTGTGTTTGGTGTCTGGAGCACCGTGGTTTACCAGTAGCCCACGTAGGAAATGAAGGCATTTGTGTGGCGCGGTGTGATGAACTGAAAAGACTGATTCCTCCTGGAGAAACTAGCAAGAGCTGTTTGCAGGGATGAAGAATTCTATAACTGTTTTAAGAGCAAATAGTAGTTCTCAACCCTGGCTAGCCCTTATACTCAACTGGGGAGCTTCTACAAAATGCATCCTCTGCACCCACAGCCATTGAGTTCACTCCAACACACAGGAAACCCTGTGGAGGGTTTCTGAGGCTACTCACCTTTACAGGAGCAGATAACCTCATCTTCCCCCTAAGAGCACTTGGTGGGGTTGACACAGTGGCATTGCAGGTACCATTTAAATCAGAATGGCAGGGGGAACAGCTTGAACATGGCGCTCTCTGTGTCTCTCTCTTTCTCAAGTAAGTTTAAATGGGTCAGTTTGAGAAACACTCGTGAAAACTCTATTCTCTTACAGAGCAAAACTGGCTCAGTCACATGGCAAGTTTCAGGGTTAAAGGAGTAATAGTAAGCCTATTAAATGCCACATAGTATTGGTGTCCATTTCTAAATATTTAGAAATAAAACAATGAAGAAGTACTAGAGTCCACAATTCACTTCTGCTATAAACAACTAAGCCAAAAACCCACCCATTTCTGTCACATCAATTCCAACTCTGAGTGCCCTTAGAAAACAGGAAATAGCAGTGTGATACACAGGATGGTTGTGTTAACCTGGACAATAAACACATGTGGGGTAAATAAGGTTGCAGTTTAATTGAAGGGCAAAGAGATAAATGGCTCAGTGAGCCTCACCTTTCTTTCTCTTGCTCTCTGATAATTGGACCAATGTGCATCTGCCTTAACTAGTTTTCTGACTACACCACCTGTGGGACACCCAACCCGTAGACTGTGTCGCAATAGTTTACGGTTTCTTCAAGACTTACTTCGTCTTACTGCTGAGGTATACACCACTTGAGCTGAGGACTGTCAGACCCTGTCATCTTGCTGACTGTTGGTGACCTGCCCTGCTGTCTGCTACCTGTGGCTGGACTGCCAATATTGCTCTTCTGAAGACTCAGCTGTCTGCTTCCTTGACTTGCACCCAGCAGCCCTCATGAGTTGAAGGACTGTTGGCATGGAAGTGAGTTCAACTGAGCCATTTGTACTACTTGGTGGACTAATTACATGTTTATTTCACATACATATACATATGCATATATACATACATACATATTCATAAGTGTCCTGGTTTTGTTTCTCTAGAGAACCCTGTATAACACAAAGGGTGAATGTCCTTTTTCAAATACTGAACAGTGGAGGACTTTCATCCTTAAGAGAAAGGTTTTAAAATATAAAATAAGTTCCCTAGTTGCCTAGGATTTCTGCTAGTTGTCAACCTCCAAATTGCAAAACAAGGAGAAAAGACTCAAATGGAACCTGACAGGCTGGTTGAGTTGAGGATTCAAAGGTTGAGACTGAAAAAGGCAACACACTAGAACATGCAAAGGAGAGTGTAATTACAGCAACAAAGAACAACAGGAATACAGATTAGAAAGAAAACTCTATTTATGTACAGATAATACACAGAATTTCTAAAGAATCTACCAAAAGAATCCCTAAAACTATTAATGATAAGCTAGTTTAGAAAGGTCTCAAGGGAGCTGGTCAATGGACCCCCAAAAATTGTTTCTCTATATATTGGCAACAAACAAGTAGAACTTGAACATTTTTATATATTGAACTTTTCATTTATAATTGCATCTAGAATATGAAATACTTAGGAAAAAGTAAATGAAGTAAGTTCATGAAGAAGTAGAGTCCAGATTCAAATGATACATGAGGTAAGCCTGCCTGCACAAGACCTTTTTAAAGTTGCAGAGCAAGGGTGGCGTTTAGAGGACTAAAGTGCTCCTGACACAAGCCGGGGCATTTTCAGTGACCTCATAAGTATGTGAAAGTTGCACAGTGAAGCATTCTATGATGCTCACCTTGCCGACACGATCTCTGAAGGCAAAGTGGGTGCATAAGCAAATGTAGTAAAGAAAGCTGATGGTGCCCGGCTATCAAAAGATATAGCATCTGGGGTCTTAAAAGCTTGAAGGTAAACAAGCAGCCATCTAACTTGGAAGCAACAAAGCCCACATGGAAAAGGGACACCAGCCTGTGTGATCACAAGGTGTCAAAGGGATCAGGCATCAAAAAATCATATCATTGTGAATGAGGGGGAGTATGGAGTGGGGACCCAAAGCCCATCTGTAGGCACCCTTAGAGAAGGGTGGCAGGGAGGAGAAGAGCCAGTCAGGGTACAGTGTAACAACGATGTAACATACAACTTTCCTCTAGTTCTTAAATGTTTCCTCTCCACCACTATCATGATCCCAATTCTACCTTACAAATCCTGCTAGACCAGATAATGTACACTGGTACAGATAGGAAATGGAAACAAGGAATCCAGGACAGATGAACCCCTCAGGACCAGTGGTGAGAGTGGCGTTACTGGGAGAGTGGAGCGAAGGTGAGGTTGAAAGGGGAAACAGATTACAAGGATTTACATATAACCTCCTCCATGGGGGATAGACAACAGAAAATTGGGTGAAGGGAGACGTCAGATAGTGTAAGACATGACAAAATAATAATAATTTATAAATTATCAAGGGTTCATGAAGGAGAGAGAGGAAAAATGAGGAGCTGATACCAAGGCTCAAGTGGAAAGCAAATGTTTTGAGAATAATGATGGCAATAAATGTACAAATGTGCTTGACACAATGGATGGATGTATAGATTGTGATAAGAGTTGTATGAATACCCAATAAAGTTATTTTTTTAAAAAGAAAAAGAAAGTTGGACAGTGAATATGGAAGACTGAGGAAGAATAAATGCATGTGAATTATGGTGCTAGCAAAGAATGTTTAAAGTACATTGGACTGACCGAAAACACACACACACACACACACAAATAAATCCATCTTGGAAGAAGTATAGCCAGAATACTTCTTGGACACAAAGGTGGAGAGACGTCATCTCACAATCTTTGGACATGTTAACAGAGAGACTAGTCCCTGGAGGAGGACATCATGCTTGCTCACTAGGAAGGACATGGAAAAAGAGGAGGACCATCAACATGATGGATTGACACAATAACTGCAACAATGAGCTCAAATATAGAACAATGATGAGACTGGCTCTGGATGGGTGATCGCTATGAGCCAGATCCAACTCGACAGCATCTCACAGTAACAATCAGCTCAGGTTCATATGTAAAGAGGATAAAAGACAGCAGAGAGAAAGGAGAAAGGGCCTGAATCGATAGAGGTAACGTCCATGTTCTTAAATTGAAAGACTCAATATTGTTAAGATTTTCTTTATCTCAAAATATATCTGTAAAATCAACACAATCCCAAGCAAAACCAATAAGTAATTTTTTCCTAAATATGATTCTGAAATTACTTGGGGGAAAAAAAAGAATTTTGATTAGCAAAACAATTCAAAGTTGGATGATCTATCCTCTCTCAAGACTTACTACAAAATCCTAGTAATTAAAAAAGTATGATATTGGCAAATCAATGAAACAAAAGGGGAATTCAGAAATGAACGTAAAAATACACAGCCAGTTGATGTCCAACAAAAATGTAGGTATCAGTAGGAGAGGAAATTCTTTTCAACAAATGTTGCTGAGGTAAGTGAATCTTAACCCTTAACTCACACCACACACAAAACATTAATTCATATTGGACCATAAATGTAAATGTAATATTTAACACTATTAAAATTATTTAAGAAAGCACAAGAGAAAACCTTCATGATATCAGGGTAGGCAAGGATTTCTTATACAAAACATAAATGTATAAACCACAAAACTGAATAATGGAAATTCAACTGAAGTTCTTTAAAAGATGTTAAGAAAATGAAAAAAATAAAAGAAAGAAAGGAAATGAAGACACACCAGAGAATGGAAGAAAATATTTCCAATACACATATCTGACACAGGACTTGTATCCAGAATATATGAACATCAGAGTGAGAACTCAATAAGCAAACAACATAATTTTAAAAGGGGCAAAAGATTTGATCAGGCACAAAGAAACTGGGTGAGTTGTCAATGCGTACATGAAAAGATACTCATTACCACTATTATTCAAGGAAATTCCAAATATATGCACAATGAAATATCACTAAAAACCAACTAGGATGGGTAGAACTTTTTATAGACTGCAATACCAAGTGTTAACTAAAATATGGAGCAAATCGGGCCCCTCATGCATTGCTAGTGGGATGTTAAAATGGCATAATCATTTTTGGAAAGCTGTTTGACAATTTCCTGATAAAGCCAAACATCCACCTACTAGTAGACAAACAGTTGCCATCAAGCTAATTCTAACTCATGTGCGATCCCATGTAGGTCAGAGTAGAACTGCTCCATTGAGTTTTCTTGGTTGGAATCTTGATTGAAGTAAATTGCAATGCCTTTATTCCATGACATCACTGTGTGGGTTCAAACCACCAACCTTCAGGTTAGTAGTCAAGGGCAAACCATTCGTGCAGATTAGATAACCCAGAGCGTATCAGACCAGCAAATCTACTCCTCATTAATCTAGCCAAGAGTAGTGATATTATATGTCCCCACAAAGAACTGTGTATGTGAGGGGGTAAACTGCCCGGCCCCCGCCAAAAAAGGTGAAAAGGCTCTGCTGGACAGAGCTTTCATGGTACACATTTTCCTTCCGGATGAGCATCGAGCGACTCACTCTGAGTTAGTGCTCCCAGTGATGTCAACTGCGAAGGTTCTCTGGCTACAGTGATGTTTTTCTTCAAAGCAGTTTTGCTCGACCAGCATGCAGCTGTGAAATGCTGTTTCCTGCTTGAGAGAAATAATGCAGAAACTTGTGATATTGAATGCAGCTTACAAGGATAGTGCTATAGGAAAAACTCTAGTGTACAAGTGGTTTTCTCATTTCAAAAAAGGTGCAATGTCAATTGATGACAAACTTCGCTCTGGACATACATCAACTTCCCGAGCAAATGAAAATGTCTGCTCCTGGTGCATTTAGAATTCATTCCACCAGGTCAGACTGTTAATCAAGCTATTTAGAGTTCTGAAAAGATAGCATAACAGTGTGCAACAAAGTAGACCTGATTGGTGGCAGACAGGGGACTGGTTTGGGCACAACAACAATGCACCTGCTCACACGGCCATCTCGTGCACCAGTTTTGGGCAAAACCAGCTTGTCTCTCTTGTCCCACCCACCTGACTCACCTGATGTCACTTTGCGTGACTTCTTTTTGTTTCCATGAATGAAGAGGGACATGAAAGGACAGTGATTTGAGGACGTAGAAGAGGTGAAGAAAAAAAAATGAGGGAGGTGCTGTCAGATGAGTTTGAAAAATGTCTCCAAGAATGGAATCACAGATTTAACAAATGTATCGAGTGTAATGGAGAGTACTTTGAAGGTGATAAGGTTGCTTTGTGAAAATACAAACACAGTTAAATACATAGCTTTGAAAAAATATCCGGCTTTTGTGGGTCCCCCTCGTAAGTGTTCATAGTGGTTTTATTCATAATAGTTAAAACGGGAAATGAAATGTGCATTCACAGAAAAGGGATGAAGGAAATTATGGCATAGTCTTCAGTGGGAGACCACTCAGCAATAAAGAGGAAATCATCAAGATTCAATAAAATGCAATAGTATGGCAGAAGAGGCCAGACGCAAAAACAAATGCACTGAGATTCCATTTACGTGAAACTCAAGCAAAGATCACAGTCACTGCATAGAAAGAATTGGTTACCATTGAAACATTTCAGGAGCTAGCATATGACCAAGAGCCAATGGTATTAAAGGGAAAGCCCAAGCTGAACTGAAGGCATTTGTGTCAGTCTGGGTGCATTACCAGTCCCTGGAGGTGAACAGCGTGCTCAGTGAAGGAGAGGGTCACCAAGGACAGAAGAGGAAGACGCTCGAGGAGATGGACTGACACAGCGACGACATCAGTGAGCTCAAGCACAACAAAGATCGTCAGCGCGTCGCAGGACCTGGAATCACGTGAGCTGGAACGGACCCCATGGCACCCAACCAAAGCAATGAGTACAGATCAGTTTAATCTACACTGGAAGCAATGTAAAAGGCTGCCTGGGCTGTAGCTGAGGGAGATTGACTGGAAGGGGCTCAAGGCACATGTACATGTATATGTCTGTCTAACCATGGAAATGCTCTATGTCCTGTGACCTTGATTACATGGGCTCATAAGTGTGCCCAACTTCCTTGACCTACACACTTACATTGTGCACTTTATTGTGTGTAAACTATACTCAATAAAGTTGTTGTTAGAACATGATATGTATGACATATAATCAAATTTGTATCATATTCTTACCCACAATGAGTTAATATGCCTTATTATGCTGAAAATATTATGAAAAAATTATATATGGAAGCAATTACTGAGACCAGATGGCTTTGTGCTCCTCTCAGAGTTAGACGATATTAACAATATTGTTTCATGTGTCTGTAAAGAACCTTATTTCTGTGTAGCTTGCCTCATTGTGTAGCTATAAAATGCCATTTTACTGCAGTAGATGGAGCTTGCGAACCTCTGTGTACGTGATGTAACTGTTAACACTGGCACACCAGCCCTGTCTTTCGTCCCTCCCAATTCTGAAACAGAGTTGGCTTTTGCTCGCCCATTCCCACACAGAAACTGGAAGTTAGTTCAGGAATCCACTGTTGGGACCAACATCTCCTCCTATTCCCTAAGAGGAGGGCCAGCTGGCTCTTCGATCTAGTCGACTAGTTAGACTTCGTGGAAAGAATGTGCCCGGCTCAGTGGTGTTTTAGGGGCAAGTGGGGAAGAGAAAATAGGATTGCCAGATGGCCTCAACTCATTATTGCCTGGCAGCGACCAGGGCGAAATGAGAGTAAATTAATCAGCATTCCAGAGGAGTGAATGGCAAGAGGAGATGCGCATTGATGCTATTTTAGCGCAAGTCAAATTAAACCTGTGGAACTGACAACACACATTAATCTCCCTCTTGCCTCCAGTAGAGGTGTAAATGAGTTCCTCTTTTTTATATACAAACAGCTGTTATTTTCCTGTTACTCTCTTGGCACAAAAAAAAAAAATTGGGTGATGGCCTGGGAGGTTTAGCCCTGGTGATTAATACAGATTTGTGCATTATACTTACCCTGCTAATGAGAGAACTTAGCCTTCGTGGGAGCGAGGCAGCTCTGAGCTACAGCTCCCTGACAGGAAGCAGGGTCCTGGCAAACCCATTCTCATTTGTCCATTGTTGTGGAAATGCTCAGGATTAAATGAGCGCTCTGGATTTACTGCTTGGATACTGCAGAAACCAGCAAGATCTTCGTTTCTTTCTTTTTTAAGGAAAATGGAAATAAAAATATGGGTACTTAAAAAAATCATTTCAGTTTCTCTTTCCAATGATCTGCTATAATTCTGTGCACTGGCCTTATATTGGATTATCCTCTCTGAGCCATGCATTTAGAAATAGCACTATATTATACAAAAAGGTTGACTCTAAATTGTAAACAAATCAAATCAATTGATGGACATGAAATTCAATTTCATTCTCGCTCAGCTGACCCTCTTTTGGCAGCTCACCAGGGGTCTCTCAAATTGCTGTTGTCACCGCCCTTTTCAGATTGGATCTACCTCTCTTGGGTGGATGCCTCTCAGGTGGGTATCCACTGCAGTAGAATGATGCCTTCCTTCCACCGCCTCCCAGGTGATAGCATCCTCCTGAAATTCTGGCAGGACGCACAGATTCGGAGACTGAGAAACCACAGAATGGAACAAACACACGTCTCGGTGGCACATCTTTATTCGTCTGGAAAATTTCTTAACATATTGAGCAGTTGATCAAGGTTTGGGGGAGGCGTCTGATGTGTCTACATTTGGGGGTCCTTATTGAAGAGAAGGAACAGTGACCCGTCAGGCTGCTAACCACAATGTCAGCAGTTCAAAACCACCAGAGGCCTTGAGGGAGAACGATGAGACTTTCTTTTCCTATAGAGAATGAGTCTCAGAAACACACGGGACAGTTCTGACCTGTCCTGTAGGGTCGCGATGAGCCAGCGCTGACTCAATGGCAGGGACTGAGGAGTAAATGGCTGTTAGTGGAATATTTAGGCCTTTTGCCCCCTGCTCCGTCGACATTAACTTTGTGTTTGTTTGCCTTCGTCTGGTACCACCGAATTTCCCTGAGGTTTGTCCACCATCAGTGCTGAAACGCAACCCAGTGTAACGGAATTCGTAGACATGCATCAGACAAGGAAACACTCGCTGCTTGGAGTTGAACCTACCATAGATTTTTGTCCTCAAACCCAGGGGTTCTGACAAACTCTCTTTTATACAATTTACACAAAAATGTGTACTGTTTGACTTCAGTATCCAGTGCAGCTATAACAGAAATAGCTGTCACACGCAGTGGCTTTAACAAATAGAAATGTGCTTTCTCGGTTTGTTGTTGTGAAGTGCACACAGGCAGGCCCACCTCAGTGACCCCGTGACCCCAAGTCCAATGGAAGGAAACACTGCCCCCTGCTGCACCTTCTTCACAACTGTTTGTTTTGAGTCCATTGGGTCAACCCACCCTTTGGGTGGGTCGTCTGTGTGTGTGTGTGTGTGTGTGTGTGTGTGTGTGTGTGTGTGTGTCCCTCTGCTTTCCCAAGTACAGGGCCTGAGCTTTCCTGACCATGTCCACAGTGCAGGAGAGGAAGTGTCACTGGCCTGGCCTCTGTGGTGCCTCCTGGCTGGGCCTCTGATGCTTCCAAAGGCTAGAATCTGAATCCAGGGTGCCAGCTCTCGGGATAGCTTTTTGTGAAGGAAAGTCCTCGTTCCTTGGGTCCTTGGTATTCCTACAGCTTGGCATCTACCTTCCTCCATGTGTGCTCACTCACCTCCTGGCTTCATCGGCTCATTTGACCTCTCCCAGGATATAGACTCAAACCAGGCTACATTAATACTACCAGATGAACAAAGCAAAGAAAAGTCATGCCAAGTGAGATTATAACTAAGCCTCCAACCCACTATTTAGGATTGATTCCATAGAGTGACCTTAGAGGACGCATCCCACTGCCCCTTGGGGTTTCTGAAAGTTGGTAAAATATTGATAGTGCAGAGCCTCCTTTCCCCCCATGGGGCAGCTGGTGGGTTCCAACTGCTGACCCAATATCAGCGCAGCACATAACTATCTGTACCATCAAGGATCGGATAATATCCTGTCCCCAGTACCTGTGGTCTCGCGACCATGGCATCAATCTGACTCAGAACAACCCTACAGGACAGGGTAGAACTGCCCCTGTGCATTTCTAAGAGTGTAACTCTCCTTTGAAGCAGCTGTTGGTTCCCAACTAAGCCACCAGGGCTCACGCTTTACTTACATATCAGAATTCAATGTATGCCCCATGAATGTAATATGGGCTTATGGATGTAGGTAATATCGGAATAGAAAGCCTCATCGTTCGCCCTCAAAATATGTGTGGGGTAGTTAATTTACTGTGCCAACCTGGCCGAAAAAGACATACGGGGTTAATTGAAGGGCGAAGGAATAAATGGCTTGGTGAGCCTCGCCTTTCTAATTGTTGGATCTCTTGCTTTGTGGTGGTTGGACCAGGGTGCAGCTGCCTTAGCCAGTTGCCTGCTTCAGCTGACAAGGTTCACTTCCTACAAGACATCCCCAAGGAGGAGAAGCTGCATGGACCTACCCTGATGCAGCCCTGGGTGTTGGAGCGGCCGTGTGGAGACCCCTGCCAGTGCTGACATGCTTACACATCCACTGACTCAGCTTTCCTCCTGCAGTCAGCATCATAGTGTGTGTTTTGTGAGATGGAGGAGGACTTTGTGGATTGGTATCAGACATAGGAGTTAATGTTGGACTTGTGGGCTTGGCAGCACTGGGTTGAGATGTTTTCTTGATGTGCACTTAACCTTTACATAAAACTCTCTCTTATACAGGAGTTTCTGCGGATTTGTTTCTCTAAAGTACCAAGACTAACACAACGTGGTAGCTTCAAACTGCTAACCTGTGGTTAGTAGTTGTTAGCTAGTCAGCAAATGCCAAGGGTTGAAGAGGTACTAAGTGGAGAGAAAGAGCAGGAATCTAAAGCTCAAGGGATGGAGACAGGCTTCCTCAGACCTCTCCAGCGCCACGGAAGGGGAAGATAGGGCAGACAGGACACATTGCTAATCATTAGAAGAGACCAGAGATCATAAACAGGCTGGGTGGAGAAAGACAAGATAGTCAAACTGCCCCCTAGTAACTGACTGATGAGACGCAGACAGAGCCTGAAGTTCAGTCAGAGCACTGGATCTCTACGGAGGACCAGCAGTCGCAGAAGACCCGCCGGAGAGCCAGCCTCTGGGGGGAAGAGCTCTGATTTAAAGTCCAGCACTGTGTGTTTCTGGGCCTTTAAGACTAGCTAAGGGCCCTGGGGGCTTCTTTTCCAAAGTAACCCCCTTCAATGAATGCATTCTTTCTGTTCAGACCTTTCCTCCGACTCTTGTCTGAATTTTGTCCCTCGGCTGAGATCTTTCTTGTGAGTGGGACAAGAACTGAGGAGTGGAGAGGCTCAGCCCTCTGAGCACCCTCCCAGTACAGCAGTCCAGTGCACAACTTACTACACCCCAACGCTTCCTTGACGACGCCTCAGAATGCCGAAATAGTATCGTTATGAGTTGGAATAGAACTCATAATGGGTTTTGGGTTTGGGGCTTTGGAAGAATTGGGGGAGACGTTCTCGCTCAGTACTTTTCACAGCTTATTTCTCTTCTACTTCTGAGGCGGAGTGCACAGGACATGCCCCTAGTGTGCACGCACTTCTGCCTTGCATCTTCACGTCTCTATGCAAAATGAGCCAGGGGAGCTTGGTGGTAGGAAAAGATCCGGAAGCCATTCTGTTAGATTTCTGGAGTGCAACACATACTGACCCTACATAAGGTTTGTTTTATGAGGCTTTAAAAATAGGATTTATACGCCTGTCAATCTTTACGGGAGCACGTGGTCTTTGTACGCTCCCTCAGGGCAGCTGGTGGATTTGAACCCCTGACCTCGAGTTATCAGTCCAAGCCATACCCAACAGGGCCAACAGAGCTCCTTTCCTGAATTAAAGGAGCTAAGAAGTCATGGAAGTAGCAGCCCCAAAATAAAAAGACCCAATGCATTGGGTAAATCTGCTGCACAAGACCTTTTAAAATGTTAAAAAGTAAAGACATTATTTGAGGATTAAGGCCCCAAGCCATGGTATTTTCAATTGCCTCATATGCATGTGAAAGTTGGGCATTGACTAATCAATGCATTTGATTTACGGCGCTGGTGGAAAATGTTGAAAGAGCCATAGACTGCCAAAACAACAGCCAAATCTGTCTTGGCAAAAGGACAGCCGGCTTGTGCCTGGGAAGTGAGGCTGAAGAGATTTCATCTCTCATGTTTGGGCGAGTATCCCTGGACAGGGACAGTCTGCCTGGTCCCATGGATGGGAAATGAAAAGGAGAAAGGCCATCCAGGAGATGTAGGCACACAAAGACCACCGCTATGACCTCAAAGGTAACACTGGTGAGCGCGGCGCAGGGTTTCGTTCCATTGCGCACGGGCCGCTCTCGGCCAGAACTCGACAGCACTGGCCAAGGACAGCCGGTTGAGACTTGGAGATAAATATTATAAGATTTTGCTGAGAAAGGGTCTAAAGAGAGGAGGGTATCATCCGTGTTCTTCAATGGGAAGACTGCCAGGTTTTTAAAAAGAAACCTTTAAGAGATCACTTCCTGTTTTTTCTCTCAAGGGCCCTTGGTGGTGCGGTGACAGTGTTTCCTGCAGACTGAAAGGTTGGTGGTTCGACCCCGCCCGGCGCTGGGGAGGAGAAGAGATGGCCGTCTACGTCCGTCTCCTCCGTGCTCTCGGGCTCTTTTAAGTCAGCGTGCACACTGAGGGCCATGGGCTTTGCTCTTTGGGTTCCTTTTCTCCCCCTTTCTTGCCCTGCTTGATGGTTCTGCCCGCATCACACGTGCATCTCGTTAGTACGTGGGGTGTAGTAGTTACGGCTTAGACTGGACACAGCTCACTAGGGCTGAGATTCTTGACAGATTACAAAACCTCCCTGCGCCTCCCTCGTAATAAGAATGTCATGAGTGATAAGGCACAGAGTGCTAAGACTAGTACAAATGTCGGCCTACGCCACTGGAATTCAGGTACCCAAGGATGGAGGGCCGCGTCTGACCCACGGCTGTGTCACAGCCTCCAACTGAGTCCATTTGGAGCACATTCAATAAACACCTGCCCCTAGAAATACAGTAACCGAAGGCTGTGGGCCCTCTCTGGAGGTTTTTTACTAGACTGTAGGTGCTGTACGAGATTGTGGTCAGGGCTTTCGTTTGGGATAAGCGAGCACTTTGTGGCCTAATACGACCACGTGGTTTCAGAGCCCCTCTTTCTTTGTTTACAGCCTACCTGGTGCCAAGGGACGCTGCTTCCCTGGACATGTGCCAATAAGCAAAGTTCAAAGGAGCAGCTCACAGGGGGCAGAGAAAGCCAGGTTTTCATACTCAGAGTTCACTCAGCAACGGTCAGTTCTACATGTACTCTGCGAGCAATGTTTCGTGTCGGCAAATTAAATCAAGGCTCTTCATTGGAAATGTGTTGGTTTATATTTGTATTTGTTTATACTGACTTATAGCTGTAGATAATTTGATATTCCAGATAACAGGCGATGCCAAGTCAGCGTCTCCAGCTGGTGGACTTTCATTCCTAAAGGGCACTTCGACTGAGTCATTCTTTATGGCTCTGTCAGACGCAGAGTCCGGACCACTCCCCTGGGAAGCAGGTTATTACCTCCAATAGGCCTCCACGATCCACGCTGAGATTTGGCCAGCTGTCCTTGAGAGTCCAGCCTCAGGCGTCATGTTACAGTAATTCTCTGAGAATGTCACTCTCCAGCTGCAAAATCTCCCCTCACTTTGTGTCTTACATTGCCATATCAATCAGCAGTGGGAACGTAATTCATTAAGGAAATCAACAGGTGGGTTTTAATCTCTAAATTAATAGGAGGGTAGATAAAAAATTGTGACAGCAAAATTATAAAACCTTTAATAAACAAAACACCTAAATGTGGAGCTATTGCTTCTAAACACATTCTCCATCGTCATGTGTATACTCCGAAAGGCAATGTATCTCTCTGACTCTAAGCCTGCCTTGAAGAAGTCGGAAATCTGTTATGTAATTCACGGTAAAAGAACAGCATTGGCATCCTTGGGGACTCAAATTATGTCCCTTTGAAATGCTCTTTGAGTTGGAGGAACCGAGAGACGTCTGGAAGTGGCAGGACAGGACTTGTTGACTGGACCGGGTCAGGCTTGCTGCCGTGGAAGCATGAGTAGGTGCGTTGTTGTGACAGGAAGAAAATGCCTTGGTGCAACTGTCCTGGATTTGTTTGTTGGTTTCCTCACCACGGCAGTTTGCAATTTTCTTAAAACATCTTTCTAATAAGTCCCCATGAGAGTACTGTATCTTTCAAAAAAACAATCTTTTCAAGATTTCCTTCTTAACCTTCTTGCCTGATCTTTCTGCCTTGAATTGGTCCAGCCTTGGAAGCCACGGTTTTGATTGGGCTTCCTGTTTTTTTCAGGGCACCCTAAGGAGACTGGTGGTACAGTGGGTTGTACTATGGGTTGCTAAGCAAAAGGGCAGCCGCTTGGGCCCACCCGCTGCTCAGTGGGAGAAAGGTGAAGCTTTCTGCTCTTGTAAAGATTTACAGCCTCAGCAAACCTACCTGGGCTCACTGTGGGTGGGGATTGGCTCGGGGCAATGGGAAGGGGTTCTGCTTTGGTTTAGAGACCGAGGCAGGTGCATTCGGATCTGCAGCCATCCAGTGGTTACAGAGCTATATTGAAACACAGTTTGTTTGACATAAGCCTGGCAGGTCTGCACGAGAACCCCGATCACTTACTTGCCCTGGGACATGTCCTTCTAGTCACCGAGACATCTGGTTGCCCGCCCCCTGGTGACTAGCGAGATGAAGAAGAAACTGTCATTGAACCACCTGCGCACTCGCTGTGGCCTCTCGCCGGGAATCTTAGATGACCAGGTTTTCCAACTTAACACTTTCCCAAAGGCTATGGCGATCAAACAACCAGTGCAGACGGGATAAGTCGCTTTATAGGGGACAGTTCTAGAGTTCTGAAGAACATTTTTATAACTCTAAACTTGCTCTTCTAGAAATAACCACCGATCTTTTTCTTAAATTCGAAAGCCTTTAGTACTATCCATAAATCATCAGAAATTAAAATTTGGAGAAGAAATACCCCTTGCAGTAAATGTGAAGTGGGTAGGGTTTTAAATCCAATAAAAGATGTTCAAGAATAGTTCAATGAAAACTGAATAGTCATTAATTGCTGAGAAAAATTAAAGAATACTTAATTGAAAAGAATTCTTATGTTCAAGGGCCTGAAAACTCACTATTGTTAAAATGTCAGTTCTCCACACACTGATCTCTAGATTCAATGTTATTCCAATCAAAATCCCAGCAGGTCTTTTAGAGAAAATAAAAAGCTGAATCTCAAACTCATATAGAATAAGGAATTTCCTCCCATCGCTGAAACAGCATGGGGAGAGGGGGTGCGGAATCATAACACTGTAGGACTGATACCCCTGCTTTCGAAGCTTGCTTTAAAGCTACAGTCATGAAGCTAGAGTGGTACTGGGGTAAAGAGTTAGCAAATAGATCAATGGAGCAGAATAGAGGACACACAGAACTGAAGCCGAAATAAGCCTCACACAATTGGGTCTCTGAATGTTATGTTTACAGGGGTGCAAATGCAATTCAGTGAAGCAAGGTTAGTCATTGCAACAACTAGTGCTGGGGCAATCGGACCAATGCCTCTCACCAGACACAAAAATGAGCTCCGTGTAGATCATAGAGGTCACAGGGAAAGCTCCACGTAGCCCCTCCAGGAAGAAGGCTCGAAGGGCTATGTGACAGGCTTGGGCAAGAACTTTGGGGATGTGGCATCGAAAACACAAGCTATCAAGGTACAGAGTGATAAGTTACACTTTATAAAATTAAAAACATCTTCAGAAATGTTTCAGAAAACACTGTTACAAGAGGGAAAGGCACCGATGGCGAGAGACATCTCTGCACATCATCCACCTGAAAAGGGCGTCCAGCCAGCCCTGTTCTGTATGTGCAATTTGTTATATGTCAAATTAGAACCCCGAAAAGCTTTTTCTAATAAAAAAATGAAAAGCTTTAAGTCACCTCGAAGATTATGCTGTCACCATTTCTCTACCAGGCTTTCCTTTGGTTTCTCCTCCAGCCCCTCCGCTTTCTCCCAGATGTTATCCTTCCTCCCGGATCTTCCATGGGAATGTTCTTGCAGGTCTGCAGCTGGTCTCCCTTTTACTCTCATGCGCGTAGCTTCCTGCGCAATCCCTTCAGCCCTTTGCTGGCAGGGCTGCTCTGGTCACAGGGCTTCTCTGGTCTAAGAACCTCACAGGGGAAGTTTCCTCTGTCTGTAGGATCACTGAGTCAGCATGGACTCCACGGTTTTGAATTTGACCATCTCACAGTAATCACCCTCAAAACGACGTCATCAGCACTGGAAACTCTCTTGCCCTTTGAGTGCCCAGCAGGTTCCTCTGGGACACCTCCCTATGGCCCCCCATTGAGCCTGCAGCCAGCCTGTGTTCTGGTTGCAGCAGCACCATCCCCTCAATCACCCAAATTCGCCATTGCATGGGAGCATGGCGTGCGTCCTGGCTCTGCCACTTATAGGCAAATTACATAACCTCTCTGTGCCTTGCTTCTTCATCTGCTTGAGTTTCTTTCCATCGCCGTTGCTGTGAGGATTAAATAAGATGCTACACATATCGTTTGCATAGCACAGAGTAAGCATTCCATCATCATCAGTACCAAGGGCCCTATCTACCTCTTTTCGTCTAATTATATCCCAAGGACTGATCATCCTCTCTGCAGCCTCCCTGACCCCTGCCATCAGACTCGTTACATCTTGATGTCATGTTGAGCTTACGCTCTACTCCCTTGTTTTTTTAGCTTATTCTTTTTTTTCCTCTTTCCCCTTTCTCCCCCCACCTTCTCCTTACCCTCCTGATATCGCTACTCTCATTATTGGTCCTGAGGGGTTTGTCTGTCCTGGATTCTGTGTTTCGAGCTCTTATATGTACCAGTGCACATGCTCTGGTCTAGCTAGATTTGTAAGGTAGAATTGAGGTCATGATAGTGGTGGGGAAGAAGCATTAAAGAACTAGAGGAAAGTTGTATGTTTCATTGGTGCTATACTGCACCCTGACTGGCTCGTCTCCTCCTTGTGACTCTCCAGGCATCACCACTCTCACCACTGGTTCTGGAGGAGTCATCTGTCCTGGATTCCCTGTGTTTCCAGTTGCTATCTGTACCAGTGTACATCCTCTGGTCTAGCCAGATTTGTAAGGTAGAATTGGGATCATGATAATGGGGGGTAGGAAGTATTTAAGAACTAGAGGAAAGTTATATGTTTCATCGTTGCTACCCTGCACCCTGACTGGCTCATCTCCTCCCCACAACCCTTCAGTAAGGGGTGTCCGGTTGGCTACCATTGGGCTTTGAGTCTCCACTCTGCACTCACCCACATTTTCAATGACATGATTTTTTGTTCCTTGATGCTTGATACCTGACCCCTTCGACAGCTCGTGGTCACACAGGCTGGTGTGTTTCTTCCATGTGGGCTTTGTTGCCTCTGAGCTAGATGGCCACTTGTTTATCTTCAAGCCTTTAAGACCCCAGAAGCTGTATCTTTTGATAGCCGGGCACCATCAGCTTTCTTCACCACATTTGCTTATGCACACGTTTGTCTTCAGTGATCATATCAGGAAGGTGGGCACCCATTGATATGATTTTTAGTTCTTTGATGTCTGATAACTGGTCCCTTTTGCACCTCGTGGTCAGACAGGCTGGTGTCCTTCTTCCATGTGGGCTTTGATGCTTCTCAGCTAGAGGGTTGCTTGTTTGTTTATTCTTTAAAATGCTACCTAACCACTTCATAAGATGCAGATCAGATTGATACACTTCAGTCCTTTGACTGACAGTTCCTGCTGGTCCCAATAGCATAGTTTGAGCACAGCGCATCTATAAGCCCGGAGAGCCCCGTGCTGTTTCAGGTGGGCCCGGTCAGACAGTCCCAGGCCTGAGTTCCATCCTCTGAGCTAGCCTCAGCTCCCACCCACCCAAACCCCTGCCCCGCCTGACTTTCGGGCATGTGTTTAAAGAGCATCGTCTTCTTCAGCTCCACCTGCCGTGGGCTCAGCGCCAGTGTTGTCTTCTTCATGACAACGACCCGATTCCATCACTGGTGTTAATTGTCTCTTTGGTGCTTCTACCACACCTTGTTTATGTTTCAATTTAGGTGCTTACTATATTCGCATTTATCTATTCACCTGCTGCTCCGGCAGAGCCTGTGTCTGGGCATTTAGTGCAGCCTGGCTGCACAGACTGAAACTGGAGAAAGAGCAGCCTCCTTGGCCGTGTTGTCACCTGCTCGGGAGGTCCTTTGGAGATGGACACTTTTCCCAGTTGGCAGCCCGTTCAAGCAGAAAAAGTGCCTGGGCGTCTACTCCAGGGGTTGGGGGAGTCCCGGGGCTTGGGGAGAGGGAGAGGAGGAACCCTAAGGCGCACCGGGTTCTTTCTGAAGTGAGGATGTCCCCTTCAAGTGGGGGGTTGCTTGCTGCTCTCTGCTCCCGAATGCCTGGCCAGTGGCCCTGCGCCCCCCCCGCCCCCCCCCTGCGCCCCCCCCCCCCGCAGCCCGGTGTGTTAGAAAGCGGGGTGCAGACTTCACGGTTGAGACCCCGGCCTCGGCTTGGGCACATGTCACCCCTGGGGATTGTTCGGGATGGACCGACGCACGGAGACTAAGCCCGAGACTCCCACCAGCCCCCTGGCCCCAGGACTTCAGGGACACGGGAAAGCGAGAGGAAGCGGGAGGTGGCAGCCAACTGCCAGCAAAATGTCCAAATCCTCCAGGGGCCCCTGGCACCGTGGGCACAAGCCTGTCTGTCCACTTGCGCTCAGGGGACGAGTGTCTTGGGAACGTCCACCCAGCGGACAATGGGCGGCTGGAGCAAGGACCACGGCGCGTTAGGTCCCTGCCCTTCCTTTCCCCAGGAGCTGGGGAGGGACCCCACCGCCGCCTCACTGTCCTCCCGCAGGTCCGCCAAGGGGAACAGTGGACTTAGATGACAGGGGACCATGCAAACTACTGACCACCCAGCCGACTGATGGAGGGTGGAGGTGGGTGGGCGCGTAGGCTCCGCTCGGAGATGTCACTTGTGAACGGTTATTTGTTTTTCTGTCCACTCTTACAGGGCAGGGCAGGGTCTAGACTCCTCTCTGTCTCTCCTTACCGAGACAAGAAAGGCTGAGACCTACAACCATAAAGGGACAGTGTCGATCCTGAGTGAAATCCATCTGTCACTGCAGCGGTTCCATCATTTCACAGTCAACTTGATAAATAGAATGAAGGGATGGAGCGTTGCCTGTCAGTCAGGTCACAGCATGAAGATGTCCCTTTGTGGAGTGGCCTAATCATGAGGAGTCTGGGAACTTCTTTCCTTCCTCCCTGGGGGAGAGACACACACTGTCTCACTCTCTCTCTCTGCTTCACATTCCAGTTGACAAGCCACGTGGAGCCACGCTGATGGCAACCCGGTCCTGGAGCTGCATCCACTGCCATTGGATCCACAAGACTTTCCATCCACCGGCCTGTGTTCTTCCTGCATGTTCTGCAAGAGTCTGAAGAGGAATTCACAGGCTAATAGTGGACACATGGGCTAATATTGAACTTATGGACTTGATCTGGACGGGGCTGGGATGGCCAATGAACGCATAATTACTTCTTAATTTAAAGTTCTCTCTTACTTACATATGAGTGCCTGTGGATTTGATTCTCTAGTCAACAGGGACTACCACAGTCACAAAGGAGAAAATATTGCAGGATCCCCTTTTTATGAACTAGACAAATGTGTACAGTCGCAAGTCTAGTCATGGTTACCAAGGAGGAGAGAGAGGGGAAGCAGACATCTCAGCTTAGGAGACCTGGGTTTCTCGTTTCTCCTCAGGGCCACAGAATTATCTGGAAACAGATGGTGGTGATTGCTAGACAGTAAGATGAACAGAACCAAAGTCACTGAATTGCATTGAATTATTTTTTAAGTATGATTTCACAAATGTTTTGTTATATACATATTATTTTAACCACAGTAAAAGAGCAAAAACTAAACAAAGCAAAGGAGATTTTAAAAAAACAAGCCATTTTCTAATAGATTTGCATGTTTGCTGAATGAACGAGTGTACCAGCCCCCTTCATAGAGCTCTTCTGACTAGAACGTACCAGAACATTCCACTTGTGGGGGAAAAAGCCTTGTGTCTCCATTGCTGATAATTAGTGGTATCAATGATATAGGAAGGAAAGTCCTTCCCCCAACCCCCACCCTAAATACACATACACAGAACATAGACATGGCCAATAAGAAAATTTGAACTCTGAAATTTAGAAAATGTAGGAAAATGTCTTCCTCTGTCTGGAACGGAGTCACATACAATTATATAGCAGCGGGTTTGCACAGCTGTAGGACAGTCCTCACTCCAGGCACACTGACTACAGAGAAAGGAGGCCTCCTGGTCTCCCGTCCCCCTGCCCCCTGGGAAAATAGCCCTCTCTGGAGTGACTTCAGAGCTTCATGCCGCTGCACTCTGTAGCTGGGTTACAGAGTAACTTGCTACCAACCCTCTCAGAATTCATGGAGTTGTTTAAATAGAGCAAAGTCCACCAAAAGTCTACACCAAAAGGTGTGCGAACAAAGGCCAGCACCACACGAGGAAGCAAGTGAGGCTCCGAGCAGAGCGGCCAGCCTGGAGCGTGAAGCCTGCTCCCCGGGCAGGGTCTGTGGTTTGGCCATGAGCCCGGTTCTGCCCGCCTTCCTGAGAGAGCTCCCTGGCTGGCTCCTGTTCTCTGGGGTCTTCCTGCCAGTGACGTTACTGCTGCTCCTGCTCATTGCTTACTTCAGGATTAAGTTGATGGAGGGTAAGTGTATGGAAAGGGTTAAAAGTCAATACAATTTTTTTTTTTTAAAAACACAAGCCAGTAAAACTGTCAGGTTTTTCTGGGAGGGGCTGGAGAAATGCATCTTTTTTATTTGAAGATTCTTTTCAGCACATCCTCTCTCGAGATGTCTCGCTCGGTGCCCGTGGTGGAATGTGACCCTCTCAGCAGCGGATTGTGTGCTGGAACCAGCAGACCTGTTCCAGGGACCCATTAACAGCTTCCTCGTCCACTGGGCTTCTCTGAAGGAAATGCTGGCCTGTCGTGGCATTGACCAGTGTCAAGCCCTGTCAGATGTTTGGTGACTGGATGTGTATTTTCCATGGCAGGGCGGTCTGCAAATGTAAAAGAAACATTTAGGAAGCCTGACTGTTTGGAGCCCTGCTGGTGGAGTGGTTATGTGTTGAGCTGTGACTCTCAAGGTCAGCAGTTCTAAACCACTGGCCAGCTCTGAGGGAGAAAGACGAGATTTGCAACTCTCTTTAAAAGTTACCGTCTCAGAAACTCATGGGGGCCAGTTCTAGTCTGCCTCGGGGGTTGCTGTGAGTCAAAGCCGACTTGATGACAATGAGTTCTTTGGTTTGGTATTGGTTTGGTAGACTGCTAACTACGTTGGAAGTGAAGTTACTGAAATTGGGCTGTGGTGTGAGATGCTATGAATAAATACGGTAGCCAGCAAACGTTAAAGTAATTTCATAGATATTAAAACCATTTTGGAAGTCCCACCCAGCAATGTTTCTTAATTTAGGTGATGTTGTATTCTAATAAGAGTAAAATAGGAACGCGGTCGGCGAGCTGTCGCGCTGGGGTCGTGGGAGGCCCTCGTGACGGCCGGGTCGCTGGGAGGGGCCTCGGCGGCAGCAAGTTGAGAAGCTGAAGATGCCTGGTTGGTGACTTTCCAGATGTTGAGGTATCTGCATCCCTGGCCTAGACCCTTCCTGAGTTGTAGTTGGAGCAGACTGTGCCTTCTGAAGCAGCATCTCTTTACAATGAAGTTACAATCTCCCGAATTCCAATCACTCTTCACAGAAGGATTGAAGAGTCTGACAGAAATATTTGTGAAAGAAAACCACGAGTTAAGAATCGCAGGAGGAGCCGTGAGGGATTTATTAAATGGGGTGAAGCCTCAAGATGTGGGTTTTGCCACCACAGCCTCCCCTGCTCAGATGAAGGAGATGTTTCAGTCCGCTGGGATTCGAATGATCGACAACAAAGGCGGCAAACATGGAACGATCACTGCCAGGCTTCATGAAGAAAAGTTTGAAATTACTACCCTACGGACTGATGTTCTCACAGATGGAAGACATGCTGAGGTAGAATTTACCACTGACTGGCAGAAAGATGCTGAGCGCAGAGACCTTACTATCAATTCTATGTTTCTAGGCTTTCATGGTACCCTGTTTGATTACTTCGATGGTTATGAAGATTTTAAAAATAAGAAAGCTGGATTTGTTGGGCACGCTAAACAGAGAACACGAGAAGATTATCTTCGAATTTTAAGATATTTCAGGTTTTATGGAAGAATTGTTGAAAACCCTGATGACCATGATCCTAAAACATGGGAAGCAATCGCAAAAAATGGGAAAGGCCTGGCAGGAACAGCAGGAGAGAGGATTTGGGTAGAATTGAAAAAAATTCTTGTTGGTAACCATGTAAAGCACCTGATTAATCTTATGTATGATCTTGATGTGGCCCCTTACATAGGTTTACCTGCTAATGCCAGCTTAGATGAATTTAACAAAGTCAGCAAAAATGTTGAAGGTTTTCCACCAACACCGATGACACTCTTGGCTTCCTTATTCAAAGCACAGGAGGATATAACAAAATTGGATTTGAGATTAAAGATTTCAAAGGAAGAGAAGAACCTCGGCTTATTTATAGTTAAAAATAGGAATGATTTAATTAAAGCACCTGATACTTCAGAACCATTGAAAGCCTATCAAGACTTCGGTATATATTCTAGGGACTCGGATGCCACTGGGCGTCTATGTGAACGACTCAAGTACCAAGGAGAGCGTTGTCTTCTGAAGGAAATGCAGCAGTGGTCCATCCCTTGTTTCCTGTCAGTGGCCACGACATCAGGAAAGCGGGAATTTTTTCAGGAAAAGAAATTAGAGCTCTGTTACAACAGTTGAGAGAACAGTGGGAAAAAAGTGGATACCAAATGGACAAAGACGAACTTCTGAGCTACATAAAGAAGACCGGAAACTGATGTTGGCTGGCTACTAGAAGCTAAGGTTAGGAAACAGCACCGCCAGCAGAAATGTGCACTGCCCTGATGCCTGAGCTAACTTCAACACTGCCCCTTACTCTCACCCGAGAAAACAGCCTAAGGGCTAGTGTGAAATATAAAGGACTTATGTTTGACACAATGGATATATGTATGGATTGTGATAAGAAGAGCTGTAAGTGACCCCCCCCAAAAAAAAAGTATTATCCAAGGTAATAATTAAACCAGGATTAAATACCAGAGTATTTCTGTTGTTGAAAAAGCTAAACCAAACCATGTACTTGTAACAATTTCCTTTTTTATCCTATGAAGATATATAATCGCCAATATTTAGCATTTGTTAGGAATTCTTGTGCAAAATAAAATGAGACAATCTAAATGACAAGGTCTAATTCCAGAACAGCAAATAGAGCCACTGTAAGCTGTCTCTTTCAAAATATAAGTCTGACCTAGAATTTGGAACAAAAGACAAGTTCTCAGGTGATGTTCCTCGTCTTGAAATCACGCTTTGAAAATCACTCGGCTTAAGCATACATGTAGGAAGAAAGGCAAGATTCCATGGATTCTGCATCTTTTTAGCATATCACCGCTCGGGAAACAGTCTCTGGATTTTACTATTCCAGAATGTGTGGTCCGGGTCATGAAATAGTTGATTTGTAGTAACTGAACAGTACTTGCTGGAGGATAACTTAGGCTACCAACCTTCTCCTTTCAACATTCAATAAAATTGCAAAAGGCATAAAAAGTATGAAAAAAGAGTAAAATAATTCATGATTCCTCCTCTTCTACAAACACTTGCTAAGTCCAAGCTATGCCTTCAAGTATGTTACTTGATATAAACAGATGTTCAGAATCTTAAATGACTAATGTCATATTGTGTATGCTAAAATATACCAGAGGTGTAATTGGGGATGCTTGCTCTGGAATAAGATCTAGAACATAAAGAAGCCCTAGAGGACACGGCGAGCATGGGGAAGCTGAGGTTGTGCCTCACCCACTCAGCTTCTGCTCTCGCCTTCCATTTCCATGTGTCCCGTTTCTCCAAGCACCTTGCTGGTGCATGTCCCAGCGGGACTCGGGCTCGCTCTACAGGGTTCACATGGCAAACCCTCCTCTTTATGAAGTCTGTTTATCCTCGGCGCCTCCAACACCTGTCTCCCAGGTGTTCTGCCACTAGCCATTCATTGCTACTGATCCTTGGAGAAGAGCCTCCCCACAAGGAAGAGAAAAGTAGAAATCCCCAAGATTCTAACTACTTCTCCCCTCAGAGGGTTCTTGAAATTTCCTCTCCCATTTAGATTTAAGAAACTAAATGGGGCGTTTCCATTTAGATTTAAGAAACTCTTTCAAGGCATTTGCAATCACCACTGTAAATCGTGTGCAATCCACGGACTCCCACGGGCACGGAGCAGGTGTAGGAAACAGATGTCACCAGTGGTCATTTCTGAATGCCTCTTTGGCTGGCGATAACAGACCTTCAATAACACAAACAACAGGCAAGATCGCCTCATGGGCTTCAAGGTCTCTACCTATCAGTTCGAATAGGAGCGGTAATTCACCAGGACACTTGGGACAGGTTCTTTTTTAAATAATCAGAGAAGCTGACTCATACGAAAGAAAATTTAGCATCAGGATTGGAGGAAGACTTGTTAACAACATGAGATATGCAGATGACGCAACCTTGCCTGCTGAAGGCTAAGAGGGCTTGAAGCGCTTGCTGATGAAGATCCAGGACGGCAGCCTTCAGTGTGGAGAAGACCAACATCCGCACAACTAGACCATTAGGTAATAGCATGATAAATGGAGAAAAGATTGAAGTGGACAAGGACTTTGTCTTTCTTGGATCCACAATCCAAGCTCACGGAAGCAGCAGTCAAGAGATCAAAAGATGAGTTGCTTTAGATAAGTTTGCAGCACAAGACCTTTGTAGTGTATTGAAAAGCAATGATGTCACTTTGAAGACTAAGCTGAGCCTGACCCAGGATTGAGTACGGCAGACCAGAAAAGAATGGATGCATTTGCATTGCGGAGAAGAATATTGAAAGTCCCATGGGCGGCCAAAAGGACAAACAGAACTGTCTTGGAAGAAGTAGAGGAAAGGATGGCTAGATTTCCTCTTGCATACTTTGGACTTGTTAGCAGGAGAGACCAGTTTCTGGAAAAGAGCACCCTGCTTGGTAAAGTAGAGATGCAGCAAAAGAGGACAGCTCGCACGGAGACAGGCTGACGCCGCGGTGGCAACAATGGACTCAGCACAGGAACAATCGTAAGGCTGGTGCAGGGCCAGGTGGTGTCCCCTCTGTTGAGCTGTGGGTCCCTATGGGCGGGAACTGACTCCGTGGCACCTAACCACTGCAGAAAGCAGTGCCTCATTGTTCAATAGCTTTAACCAAGCAGGATTCCCAAACCATCGGGTGACAAGCACTTACAATAGGCAAACTTCGCGGGAAAATGACACTCTCAAAGCCTTTACACGTTTTTGCAGCACAGAATCTAATGCAAGGGCCATTGAGAAACAGTCTCACATGATGAGGAAGAAGGTTGTCTGGTCAGAGGCATCCATAGGGCAGCTTGGAGGCATGCTGCAAACTTGCACCATAAATTTGGCCAGGCACAATTCTCGTTCATTCAATATTTGAGGAGCTACCGTGTACCAGTATTGAGGAGCTACCAGTGTTGCATTAGATAAATCTGCTGCACAGACCTCTTTAGAGTAGTGAAGAGCAAGGATGTTACTCTGAGGACTAAGGTGCCCCTGGCCCAAGTCATGTATTGTCCATTGCATCATATGCATGAGCGTTGGGCATTGACTGAGTAAGACCACAGGAGGATCGATACATTTGAATTGTGGTGCTGGAGAAGAATATTGAAAGTCCCATGGCCTGCCAAAAGGACAAATCAACCTGTCATGGAAGAAGTGGGGCCAGAGTGCTCCTTAGAGACAAGGATGGTAAGACTTACATACTTACATACTTTGGACATGCTGTCAGAAGAGACCAGTCCCTGGAGAGGGACATCATGTTTGGTAAAGTGGAAAGGTGGTGAAAAAAGAGGAAGGTCCTCAGTGAGATGGACGGACACGGTGGCTGCATCAGAGGGCTCAGGCTCAAGAACAATTGTGAGGAAGGCGCAGGACCGGGCAGTGCTTTGTTCTGTTGTGCAGAGGGTCGCTATGGGTTGGAGTCGATTCGACGGCACCTAACAACGACCACAACAACAACCATGAAGCTGGGGTTGTTCTGGGTATTGAAACAGACGCTTCTTATCATTAGCTCCTAGGACCAAGAGAAGGTGAGAAAAAGACCATCTAGTTCTCAAAACACACACAGGAGTCTGAGAACAAAGTTACTAGAAGCTGGAGGAGAGAGATATTGTCAATGTACATAATTCTGCCCTGTCTTTTTTCAGTGCATGCTTCCAGAATGCTCCTTAGGAGTCAGGGTGGTGAGAGTGCAGCTCCCTTACTTTGAAATGGCATCAGGAAAGATCTGCCCCTAGAAAGGGCACTGTGGTTGGAGCGGGTCAGCGAACGTGAGGGAGACCCTGGATGAGACGGAGTGACGCGGCAGCCACCACAGTGGATGCACAAAGCGCCTGGCACGTGAGGACGGTGTCCCATCTGGCAGCATTGGCTTTGTGACGATTCAAGAGGGGCTAGGTGGCAATGGACAGCAGTGACAACAGCATGGGAAGAATGGCCTGCTCCTTCCCTGTACGTCTCATCTCCAAGACATAGCAGAACCCTCTACCTGCCATGGGACCCCGAATTCTAAGTTTCCCTTTGGGGTCACTCTTCGCCGTGGCTTCCTTCCACTTTTGTTGGCTCTAACTCGAGTGGGGTGCTTCTAGGCTACAGGGAAGGAGCAAGGAGCCATGGGTGAAGGTGCTTCAAAAATTTCACAGGGAGTTGGGGGTGAAGATCCATTATCCTTTCATTCCGTTTGTTCAAAAGCTTTTCGAAGCACTCATGTCAAGGTGTAACAAACTGCGTAGCAGTGACTCAATTCAATGGCAATCTGGTGGTGTTTATTATTGGAAAGGATCCAAAAGACTGTACGCATTCCATTATTAACAGTAGCTTCCAGTGACTCGGGTGGTGGCTGACCAGGGAAGACCGCACGGCTGGCTGACTGTTGTCCACTCACCTTGGGTGAGGCCAGTGGTAACATGGAGCCGCTGGTGCCTGGCCAGCGTGGCAATTGATGGGGAGTCTGTACTAGATCAAGGGTCTTCAAAAGTTTGTGTAATAATGGAATTAAAAGATAGTGGATTTTTCCCATGAACTTTCTGCGGCCCCCTCATAGTATTCTCTCAAGAATGCCCTGTTCAAGCCACCCTTTGCTTATATTTCTATCATCTACAAAACTGGATCTGGGCATCCTGTTTTAGAATCACCCCTGACGACGTTTTCCATTGTTAGCAGGCATCCATGGACTATGCACGTTTTCATTTTTTGTGGATCCAGCCTCCCTTTCATTTCAAATTATCCTTCCTTCTGGTGGGGAAAACAAACCAAGACAAAACAAAAACCTTTTAGGACATGCAGCTTTTAAACAAGCATCATTCTTTCTGTGGCTGTTTTTGTTTTGTTTTTCCTAAGAGGAAGTAGCAATATCCTCTCTCCAGTTTGAGAGCAAATGAGACCATGTGTCCTCAAATAAAATATCTGCAGTCAGATGTCTATTGAGCAGCTCCCACTGAAACACTATAACCAGATGGGTCCGTGTCATGCCGTCAATTTTCCAACCAGGGTTATGGCAAGCATAATCAGTCCTATTTCGTTCCTGTAAAGAGAGGGACATTGACAGATTAACTGGGGTGTTCACAGAAACCCAGCGTCCTGCATCCTAAAACAGGGAATCCGCTTGCCCATCTCATCCATCCCGCTCTGTCAGCCGAGAGCAGCCTTTGAAGGTATGATGGAAGGCATGTGGGGTACTGCCATCGTTCAACATGAATCCCAGCCTGCGGAGGTAATGGAGCATGTGAATTTAATTAGTATGTAGAGACTGTCAATTTCCCCATACGAAGGGAAAAAGACAATTCTCTCTTCGATCTGTGACGATGGCTTTGGGGAGCAGCTCATTGGGGGAAGATCCGAGTCCCGAACTTTCCACTGCCAAACAGTCAAACTTGGCTGTGGGTATTTCCGTTCTCTGAGGGTAAAAGTTTTGATGGTCAAGGCCCTAAAATCCAGAATCTCTAATTTAAGCGCCATTCAAAATATCTTCAAAACACCATCGCTGTCCTCAAAGCAAAGTGCTGCTCTCGGTAAAATACCCAACATGACCAACACTGCACTTGCTGCAGATATGCTGGATAAACAATCTGGACAAGAAAACAATGGAACCAAAGGTTCCAGGAGCCCATGGGAGACAGGGAGGTGGTAGAAACGAAGTGGGTGTTAAACCCAGGACAAGGAAACAAGTGATCTAAAATCAGTGGTGAAGAGGATGTAGGAGGCCTGGTAGGGTTTGATCAAGGGCAATGTAACCAAGAGGAATTATTGAAACCCAAATGAAGGCTGAACATGATAGTGGGACAAGAGGAAAGTAAATAGAGGAAAGAACTAGGAGGCACAGGGCATTTATACAGTTCTAAATACAGACATGTACATATGTAAATGCATTTATATATGATGATGGGGAAATAAATCTATGTATATGTATTTATAGGTTTAGTATTAAGGTAGCAGATGGACATTGGGCCTCTACTCAAGTACTCCCTCAATGAAAGCACACTTTGTTCTATTAACTTGGCATTCTATGATGCTCACCTTCCCGACAAGATCACTGAGATACAGCAGGTGCCTAAACAAATGTGGTGAAGAAAACTGATGGTGTCTGGCTCTGTCTTAAAGGCTTGAAGATAAACAAGCAGCCATCTAGCTGAGAAGCAATAAAGCCAACATGGAAGAAGCACACCAGTCTATGTGATCATGAGGTATTGATAGGATCAGGTATCAGGCATCGAAGACTCAGAACCAAATATCATATCATTGTGAATGAGGGGGAGTACAGAGTGGAGACCCAAAGCCCATCTGTGGACAATTGGACACCCCCTGACAGAAGGGTCCTGGGGAGAAGACAAGCCAGTCAGGGCGCAGTATAGCACTGACGAAACATATGACTTTCCACTAGTTCTTTAATGCTTCCTCCCGCCCCCCGCCCCCACACACACTATGATGACCTCAATTCTACCTTACAAATCTGGCTAGACCATAGCATGTGCATGGGTACAGATAAGAGCTGGAAACATAGTGAATCCACGACAGATAAACCCCTCAGGACCAATATTGAGAGTAGTCATACCAGGAGGGGAAGGGGAAGGTGGGAGGAGAAATGATGGGAAACAATGATCTACATATAACCCCTGCCCAGGGAGATGAACAACAGAAAAGTGGCTGAAGGGAGACATTGGACAGTGTAAGACATGAAAAAAATCATAATTTATAAATTATCAAGGGTTCATGAGGGAGGGAGGGTTGGGGTGTAGAGGAAAAAAAAGGAGCTCATACCAAGGGCTCAAGTGGTAAGAAAATGATTGGAAAATGATGGCAATAAATGTACAAATGTGCTTGACAAAATCGATGGATGTATGGGTTGTGATAAAAGTTCTATGAGCCCTCCAATAAAATGTTATTTTTTTAAATGATTAAAAACTAAACATCCTTACTGCATCAATTCTGACTCATAGTGACCCTGTAAGGACAGGATAGAACTGCCCCTGTGAGTTTCCAAGACTGTATGCTTTATTGTAGTAAAAAGCCCTCTCTCTCACAGAGTGCCTAGTGGTTTTGAACTGATGACCTTATGGTTAGCAGGCCAATGTACAACTAATGTGTATATCTACATATATATATACACACATTATATATGCACAGTGTATATATCTGTATATGATATACATTATATCATTATATAGTGTGTATATATATGTACTACATATATTACACATATAAGGGGGTACGCCCCCCCAAAAAACGGAGCTTTTGTAGCAGGGGTCCTCAAACTATGGCCCATAGGCTACATGAGACCCACCAAGGACAATTATCCGACCCGCCGGGTGTTTTTTTCCCCATTTTGTTTCTTACTTCAAAATAAGATATGTTCAGTGTGCATAGGAATTTGTTCACAGTTTTGTTTTTAACTATAGTCTGACCCTCCGACAGGTCTGAGGGACAGTGAACTGGCCCCTGTTTAAAACGTTTGAGGACCCCTGTATGATGTACTTTTTTCCTACTAGGTGAGCAACTTGCTCTGAGTTAGTGCCCACAGTGGCAAAGCCTGGTCACAGTGAATTTTTTCATAAACGCAGTTTCACTCAAACCTCATTTTTTGTGATGGCCAATTTAAGAGAACAGCGTGCAGCTGTGAAATTTTGTTTCTGGCTCCGGAAAATGCCACAGAAACTGTTGTGATGTTGAACACAGCTTACAGGGACAGCACTATGGGAAAAACTCAAGTGTTCATGTGGCTTTCTCATTTCAAAAAAGGTGAAATATTGATTGATGACAAACCTCGTTCTGGATATCCATCAACTTTCTGAACAGATGAAAATGTTAACTTATAGTGAGTGCATTTGGAGTTCATTCCACCAGGCCAGACTGTTAATCAAGTTTCTAAAAAGATTGTGTAACAGTGTGTGACAAAAAAAGGCCTGATTTGTGGCAGACAAATCCTTTGGCACCACAACAACGCACTTGCTCGCACAGTCATCTATCTCAGTGGGTCAGTTTTTGGCATAAAACAGCATGCCTCTCTTGGCCCATGCACCTTACTTACCTAACCTTGCTCTGTGTGACTTCTTTTTGTTCTCATGAATGAAGGCGGACATGAAAGGACAGCGATTTGATGATGTAGAAGAGGCAAAGAAAAGAAAAAAAAAACAAGGGAGGTGCTTTCAGTCAAAACAGATGAGCTTGAAAAATGTTTCCAAGAATGGAATTGCAGATTTGACAAATGTATTGAATGTAATGGAGAATACATTGAAGGCAATGAGGTTGTTTTGTAAAGAAATTTAAATCCATAGCTTTTGAAAAATATCTGCTTTGTGGGGGGGGGTACCTCCTAGTATATATCATGTGTAATACACACACACACACATGCAATGTATATATTGACTGCCTAAAAGTTCTTGTGTGGGCTTTAGGTTCAAAAGAAGGTCAGATAATTGTCTATATTCTAAAACACTCAACTGGAGCTTGACTGGGAGTAGAAAGCCTCACCTTTCGCTGAGGCATGACTGGTGATTTCAAACCACTGAACTTGTGCCCAACAGCCCGATGCACAACCACTGTACCACCAGAGTGCCAACAGTCAACTAGAGTGCAGGAAATCACAGGGTTGGCAGGAATCCTTTACTGAACTTCATATTCAAGTTCCAGTGGTACACAATCAAAAAATTATTTGGTAAAAGCAGAATAACTCAAAGTTGGTGTGAAATTGTTAAGCACTTAGATTTGGGATCTGATGAGGTTCAAATCCCAGCTCTGCAATAGGTCATTCCACTTCATCTCTGGAAGCTTCACTTTGCTTCTCCGAAAATGAAAATAACAAGATATAGCCACAGGATTTGGTGTGGCCATTAGGTAAGATTCTTAACAGTGTCTATTCTAAAGAATAGTTGGTTTTTGTTATTGAAATGCTGCCGGTTCCGGTGCCCACATCAGTTGTTTGTATATTTCAATCCATTGCGATCTCCTTTTTAGTGACTGGTCTTCCCAAATGACCTGTCGCAAGTAAAGGAGCTCAGTGTCAATCCAACTCTTTAGGGGTCAACCTCTCTTTCAGTGATCCTCTACTAAGTATGATGTCCTGATACAGGGGTTGGTCCCTCTTGATGACAACAAGTTCAAAGTATGTTGAGAAGCCTCACTATCCTCCATTGTAATGGGCATTTTCGTTGCACTCACTCTTCTTCCAAGACAATTACCAGCCCCAATAGCTACAAGCCCAAATATGGAATTTATGACCATTTTTTGAAGCACATTTTCTTCAGTGCTTAAGGAAACTGATCCAAGAGTTTACATTCTGTCCTTCCTTATAAGTGAAAAAAGTACATAAATAACCCAACCCTGTAATATATAACATATGCAATATACTTATAAATCACTAAAAGTCCATTTTTGATTGATTGAATTATGTATCATTTTATTTCCTTCTTTATCATTATATTTAGAATATTTTTGTCTTATATCAGTAATAAAACACATTGATCAATCATTCAAGGAACCTAAGCCTCATCATCCTCACTTCTAGGGAGGACCCTGGTTTTATATTTTCTAAGACTGTCCCGCTGGCAGTGATTATTATTGCCCTTGCTGGATTATACATTCCAAGAGAGCAGAATTTGTTCATGATAATAATCGCTATTATTAAAATCACCTTGAAATAAACTTGAAGTAACTTATCCAAGGCCACCCTCTTAGAAAGGGGCAGAGACAAGATGTCCCAATCTGCCTCCAGAGTTCTCTCCATGATCACGACAGCCCTGGCGGAGGTATTCAGTTGATATCTGTTGAATCCATGAATCCTTCGAGTTCAGGCAAAAAAACTGACCACCAAGAAGAAAATCAATTGGGAAGAATTTTACAAAAGCTTACAGGATTTTATCAACTTCCTTATATAAGAATGATTGCGATTATTCATGATGGTGGTTCCTTGGTAGATACACCTAAACTGGAGTCAGGGAGATTACATTTCATCACCAGTAGCAGAATAGGACAACTTCATTGCTTGCAGGATTTGTCACAATAAGCTCAGGTGTTTTCAATTCTTTATCCCAACACCCTCCTTCAGAAACACATTGAAATCCAAAGATGTCCAAATTGCCAGCTGTTTTAGGGGAGCATAAATGAGTTTATGTCTCTTAGTCTCCACAAGATGTCTAACACAAGTACTGTGTTTACTGGCTATCTAACTCACTGTAGATTGATTGATGAGATTCCTCTTGACCCCTTGACACTTCCCCTCTCTCAGTCTCACTACACAGGCCACCCACTGTGGGGTCTAGAGGTTGTATCCTGGTCCCTTTTTGAATGCACTGTTGTGTGCTGTTAGCCTTTGAATATTAAAAATAAAAGGGGAGATATCATATGGCTCATATCCCACTGTTTATCATCATCCATGCACAAAGTGATCCTTTGGAGATTCCAAAGCAAAAGCAATGATTTATATGGGAGCCAGGGAAGCCACATGGGTGAGAATGTGGGCTCTGAAGCCAGCCTGTCTGATATCAAATCCTGAAACCCTCAGATTTTGTGATCTTGAGCAAGTTGCTTCATATCAATTTAGCTCGGCTCTGGTTTCCTAACCTGTAAATTAAGAATACGAATGATAATGAGTTTATAATGCTGTTGCAAGAATTAAATGCAATAATGCATGCAAAGGGATTCAGTGTCTGGCATATAGCAAGTGCTCAATGATATATTGATGTCTACTTAGCTAGTGTGTGCCTCCCCGAGCCCCACCCCACCAGCAAAAGTGATAAGCAGTTCTGAAGCTCTAGAAGAGTGTAAGTCAAGGAGGGGACATATGTTCTTGACTTCATAGCATATGCACTACCTAAGTAATCAGAAACAAAAACCTTATGGCAATCAAGGCAATTCTGACTCAAAGTAACCAACCCTCCAGGACAGAGTAGAACTTCCTCTGTGGGTTTCCAAGACTGTAACTCTTTACAAGAATAGAAAGCCCTAACTTTCCTTGCAATATCTGGAAAGGGATACAGTAATTAGCTTCGAATTGATGTGGGCACCAAGGTTGAATTCTATAAACATGTATTACCTCCCACTAATCATAAACTTGTGGTTTCTGATGAACTATATTTCTGAACATAAAAAGTTGTAAGAGTAAAAAAAATCAGGTTCAGTGGTTCATGTTAAGAGTTTCAAGCAAGGACTTAGGAAGAGCATCATGGATTTTTTGTTTTTAAATTATTTTATTGGGGGCTCGTACAACTCATCACAATCCATACATACATCCATTGTGTCAAGAACATTTGTTGCCATCACCATTCACAAAACATTTGCTTTGTACTTGAGCCCTTGGTAAAAGCTCATTTTATCTCCTCCCTCATGAACCTGTGGTAATTTATAAATTATTATTTTCTCATGTCTTACAGTGTCCAACATCTCCCTTCACCCACTTTTCTTGTCCATCCCCCAGGGAGGGGGGTTATATGGAGACCCTTATAATAGGTTCCCCCTTTCTAGCCCACCTTTCCTCCACCCTCCCGATATCACCACTCTCACCACTGGTCCTGAGGGATCATCTGTCCTGGATTCCTTATGTTTCTGGTTCCTATCTGTACCAGTGTATATCTTCTTGTCTAGCCAGATTTGTAAGGTAGAATTGGGATCATCATAGTGAGGAGGAGGAAGCATTAAAGAACTAGAGGAAAGTTGTGTTTCATGTTGCTACCCTGCACACTGACTGGCGGGTCTCCTCCCGCAACCCTTCTGTAAGGGGATGTCCAGTTATCTACAGATGGGCTTTGGCTCCCCATTCAGTACTCCCCCTCATTCACAATGATAGGATTTTTTTCTTTGATGCCTGACACCTGATCCCATCAATACCTCATGATCACACAGGTTGGTGTGCTTCTTGTATGTGGGCTTTGTTGCTTCTCAGCTAGATGGCTGCTTGATTATCTCCAAGCCTTTAAGACCCCAGATGTTATATCTTTTGATAGCCAGGCACTATCAGCTTTCTTCACCACATGTGCTGATGCACCTGCTTTGTCTTCAACTATCGTGTCAAGAAGGTGAGCATCATGGAAGAGCATTATGTTTTTTGACATACCAGGAAGAGCTCAGAGTTTATTTGGCTGGATCTCAGAGATCTCAGGGTTAAAGATCAAATATGGCACCGTCCAAGAGATACGAGTCAATGGTGCTGGACAGGAGCATATAGGAGTACAGCAGAGAGACGGCACAGAACAAGGCAATAAACGTCAATGGGAGGAAAAGGATTGGGAGAGCGGGAGGGAGCTGTGACCAATGTTTCAGAGATCAAGTAAATAAGAGGGTGGGAAAGTGTCACCAGAGTTAGTGTCTAGGAAGCCACGGGTGAGTGTTAATACTTTAATAAGGTAGCTTTAGCTAAAGTTATATTTTAAGGGGGTAAGGGGTATGTAGGTCGTGAAAAGTTGAAGTTATCAGGGTTGTCAGCAGAATAGGCCAAATGGTTAAGTTGACTCGCCTAAAGGTTGTGAGTGCCTCCCCATTTATTTTTGGAGGTAGGTAGGAATGAAGGTGGATGGGCAATCAACTATGTCTTACTCCTCAGCTCCTGGCCTATTAAAATTTTTTAAAAATGTTAATATCCCCAACTGTTATGGAGTAGGTACCTGATTCCTGGTCACATCATGTGTGCTGCAGTAGAACTCTGCTAAATAGAGATTCCAACAACTAATTATCAGAAGCAAATGGGCCTGTCTTGAACCTTCCACCTTTCAGGTAAAAGTCAAGAACATTCACCATTTGCACCACCCATGGCATCCCCCGGAGTGCAGACATGCTTAATACTTATTGAGTGTGCCGCTCTTTATAGTCAATCAACATTTAATCCACAAAAACATCCTTGGCATGTAATCACTTGTGTAATAACTGTTTAGTGTTATTTTCTATTCCAAGGCAGGGCCATTCTTCAGAAATCAATACTGAAATTTCATTCGGAGTGGGTGAGAACCTTGTACCTTGCTATGGCCACCACTGTCTAGCACGTTCACAACAGCCACTCAAAAGTTGTGAATCCACTGTGCTCACATGTCTTCACTGCATTAGCTGACACATACTTTTCCCTTCCAGTTAATGAAGAACTGTCCCAGGCTCCTCAGCACCATTACAATCGCAAGGATGGCTCGTCCCTCCACCGGAGGTTGAAACGAACATGATGCTGGAGTCTGGTCAAGGAAGAGAGCACCATGGACTTCTACGGGCCAGAGTGTGGTGACCATTTGTGGCACTTAGTGAAGTAGGATAACAAACCGGACTCATAGCTAAACAGAAAGAATGCTAGGACGCTTGATATCAGATCGTATTGAAAAATGGCAGCTATGATCCGAGGGTTTGACAGCAATGAGACTGAGCTTAAACCACAGTCTTCAGAGAGCAATACCAAGAACAAAGGACTCTCTTGGCCACACGCAATGTACTGGACCTTCCAGGACTATATTTTTATAATTATGCCTGTGCTAAAGGGCCAATTAAAAAATTAAGTTATCAAAGTATTACTCCATAATCCCAAAGAAGCCCATGTTCTTTCAGTTTTTGAGATGAAGAAATTCTGGTTAGGGCTAAGGAACAAAAGACGAGCCTCTTGGAGTTCTTTGGATTCCCTCTGGGAGATTCTTCCCGCGGCCTCGTCTCCAGTGGAGCCAGGAGCTCTCAAACACATCAGGCATCATTTCCTGGATTGCTCCTCATGTCACATTGTCGCCATGACAAATCATCCACAGAATAACTGTCACCTCCTGATCCTGGGTGTAGATCTCGCATGAAGGCAGCTTTTGGCAAGATGCTACTTGGGAATATTGGCAATTTGGTGCTGGGAGGAGGACAGAATGTTCACGTAGCTCATGAGGAGACTAAGTCAAGCCTATGCCTCTGAAATCAAAACACGAGGGAGCAATTTCCAGAGATGGAAAGAAATCAACATTTCACTCTTGCAATGGGTGCCCCAAACAGCCAACATGGGTAATTGAGAAGCGGCACTTAATTTCAGGCAGCAGTTAAAATTGGCTGTGCTGACTATTGCTCTCCATCTCTTCCTAGTTAACCTTAACAAAAGACGTTTCATGTGTAAGCCTGGTCATATTCCAATCTCCCACACGTATTTTACAAGCTATTAAGAATGACTGCCTTTGTGAAAACACAATGAACTTGGCCACCTGTCAGAAAAGCGCCAATTTCCACAGTGACTGTCCCGCAAACGAGTATGCATATAAAAGCAGGCATCCACCATCGGGGAGAGTGTTTTCTGCTCTCTCCCCACACGCGAAGACTCTTTATCTCAAGGAAGCATTAGTTCCCATTTGCACTTCTCGCATATTATAAAACTCACAGTTTAACAGAAGCAACTCATTTGTGTTTCATTGCGTTTGATTACAATGAAAATGTCTGCCGGGCTTTCGGACTGAGGTAATTTACAGTAACTGTGTTTGTGCCATATGGCACGAATAGCAATATTCTTTCAGATCTGGGAGGGGTCTCCTTTTAGCCCTTGGTGGAAATCAGCTTATGTAAAAATGCTGTATCTTAACACAGGCAGGCAAGAACGCAGCAGCGGATTCCCATGCAGGCAGTGACAGCCGAATCTGGAGGGCCTCAGTGAGGGGACGCTTCTCTTTTCCCCAGAAACGGGCACTGCAGATGGCTGAGGTGTGGCTCCGGCCATCGCACCATCGCTGCCTTACCAGGAACACCCAGCTCAGCGACTCTGTGGCGCATGCGCTCTAAACATACGTTGTCACCAACAGCAGAGCCAAGTAGTTTAAAGCAATTGCTTTTGTTGCTGCTAAATGAGTAGAGAATTGCTAATACAACTAAGAGTAGATTCATGAACTTTTAATAGAGGGGCAGAAACATGTTTTCCCATGGAGAGAAGACGTCTGAAGTGTTTCACTGTCATCTACTGTAAGGCACTACTGACAAGTAGTCCAACCATTAACCTGCATAGTGGCCCGCTAGATCTTCCCAAACCTGTAATACCCCAAGGGCTTACCTGGATGGTCCTTAATGGAGAGCACCAGACTGGAAGTTGCAGGGTCACAAGGCAGGCCCTGACGGCGTCGGGGAAGCTCCTAGACCGATATTAGAAACCCTGTCTTATATATGGTACCTATCATAGTGATGGGCCCCATCCCGCTCCAGGAGTCCCTCCCATAACTATTATATCGATCTGTCACCAACAATGTTTGTGTGTCTTCTTTGAGCTTCCATGTACTTGCTAAAGCTATATGTCCTTGGACACCATTATGTCCTTGTGAATGGTCTCCCACATTGTGATAAGTAGGCTTATTATGCCAACCTGGCCAATAAACCGTTGTGGGAATAAGGTCGCAGTTTAATTGAAGAGCAAAAGATAAACGGTTCCACGAGCCCTCCCTTTGTCTCTTGCTCTCTGGTGATCAGGCCTGTGTGGCTGCCTCAACTTGTGAGCTACACTGCCTGTGGGACACGCAACCTGTGGACTGTGCAGCTACAGTCCAAGGTTCCTTTGAGACCTGCTTTACCACACTGCTGGTGTATCCATCACTTGAGTTGTGACTGTCGGACTCTGTCATCTGGCTGTTGGTGACCCGCTGTTTACTGCCTGTGGCTGGACTGCCTATATTGCTCTATAGAAGACTCAGCTGTCTGCTTCCTTGACTTGCACCCAGCAGCCCTCGAGTTGAAGGGCTGTCAGTATCATTAACTGTCTCATGGAAGTGAGTTGAACTGAGTCCTCTGTACTGCTCTGTGGACTAATTAGCTGTTTATTTCTTCGTCTTGTGTGTGTATATAATAAAATCATTAGTGTCTTGGTTTTGTTTCTCTCGAGAACCCTAACACTCACATCAAGATGCTATGTCTCTGCAGTTGTCCTGCCTTGGTCCCGAGAGTGAATAAATGTTCTTCATTTAAAAACAAACAAACATAGGGTCTGGATTGCTTTGCCTCTTCTCCATGTCAGATGACAAAGTCAGACAACGTGGTCTTCACGTAGCCAGTCTCCTTATATCCTTAGGCTATGCTCAGTTCCCTCTAACCCTCCACGATAAGCACCAGGGACCAGCAGTTCTCTCACAACACTTAGTGGTCCTGTCTTTTTCATTTCTGAGTTTTATATGTACTGTCCAGCATCTGAAAGAATTCCCAGGCAAGGATTATCTCAATGAGGTGATCAATAAAGCCCTTCAATAAAACACACTGATGGGTGATTTAACTGTTGTGTAGCTATCCCACCAAGATTTACCCTGGGAAGCGGGGTGAGGACTGTTTATCCAGTCAAGATTTCATGGCTCATCTAAAGCTATTAACTTTTCATTTTTCCTGTTAGTCCATGGTCATGGTCTCCAGAATCTAGAACTTTTGCAGTTGACGAAACAGAATAACAGGCATACATTATGCTCTCTACCACTTGTGGCTTTACTAATATTTTTAAAACGGATTTACTTAAAACCCATATATCTAAGTTATGATCTCTGATATTTTTGAGGCATATTTTAGTAGCATCAGAAAAACACAGCACAGTTAAGGCTCACGATACCTTTTCCTTAACTCTTAGAAAAACAAAATCTCAGAAATCTAAGCAACATAACTGCTAAGCACATTTTGAAACCAATGTAATATCCAAGTGTAGTCTACAAAGTTATTCGAGCTTTTACAACATCCGCTCCTGAGTCTGCTCCAACATTACTATTAATGTTCCACTCCAATGAGACCTCTGAGTTTATCATCAGAATTTATTGGATGGAATTTTCCTTGGCCCGTGAGGGACGATGAAAATGTTAATAGGAAACAGATATGTTAAAAAGCACTTCGCTTATAATTACCAGGAAACAGATCGAGAACTTAAAAGTATTCTTTCTGCTTAAAAATAAAATTCAAATCTAAGCTCAAAAACTCCGACAAATGGATCAGTTCTTGGCATCTAATTGGGTAACAAGAAATCCTTTCAGAATTTGATGAAAGCCAGAAGCATTTCTCCTCTAGGCAGTGCACATACCCATCATTTTGCATACTTCACGGGAAACTGCAGCCTTCTGAAACACAGCCAGATGTCTCAGGATGGAACCCTTCAGCCAGTCTATTTTTGTCGCTTCTTACATCTTGTCACGCACCCACCCCCACAGCCCCCTGGTCCAATTTAATGGGTTCTGGACATTAGAGAGCTCAAAGAAAAGGAAAGCCCACTGAACTCCAAATCCTTCCCAACGGGCCTTCCAATTAACCTCAGAATCATACAGAAGCAGGTTAGACTGGCAGTATCTCCGATGAAACTGCCCCTGGTAGATTAACTAATGCAAAATGCTATTACTCATAATAATTACCGTTTTCCAAGGACATTGTGCCAGGGGCTCTACTAAGTACTGGAGATACTATTTCTTCTACCTACCAGAACATTTCCATGATGGAGTACAACTTCTACTTTCACGGTACATACATTTAAGAGCCTTCCTTTAAAAATCCCATGTCCCAGTTCCTCAGCCTACGCGATTCAAATGCCCCTCTGTAAAGACTCTGAAAGACAGTGCTTTCACTTTGTAGTTCAGGGCCAAAGGTTTGAAGCTCTGGTCTGCCAGCTAGCCAGTTCCTCAATGCGTGCCCCCTTCCGCCCGACCCACTTATCTACAGGTGTGTGCAAGGATCGGTGCAAATCCAGGTCCATTTTGGAAAAAAGAATCAAAAGCAAGCTCCCTAGTGCTGTTTCAGTAGCAACATGTGCACGCTACAACGCAAAATGACTTAATACTCTCGGGACATAAGAGGAAAAACTACACCCCTTTAATAACATCCGGTATGTTTTTTTAACCTTTTATAATGGAAAATTTTAATATACAATGAACTCCATACACCATACCAGGCTTCAGCAATTACCAACTCATGCATGGCCAGCCTTGTTTCATCTAAAGCCCCATGTGTTCCCCCACTGCCCGCATTATTGTAAAGTAATCCTCAGATCCTCACTTCCTACTAAGGGGAATAGCGAAACCCTGTTGGACTGTAGCTATGGCTACAGTTGGCTTCATTGCCGGAGTCCTGGTGTTAATTATTTCACCAATAAAGCTCTTTGTAATGAAAATCGCTGTTATATCCTAAAGGGAAAACAAAATGACTTATGATAGTGAAATATCAAGTATCTACCAAGTGAGTACATTCTAAAATGTGACCTACAGAGAACGCATTGCTGATTTGTGTGCTCCACGTAAACTACAAAGGGCGCTTGGCGGCACAGTGGGCTATGCTTTGCACTAATAGCAAGGTCAGTCGCTTAAACCCATCAGCCACTCTGCAAAAGATGAGGCTGTCTGCTCACGGAAAGGTGGTCTCAGAAGCCAAAAGGGGCAGTTCTGTTCTGTCCTACAAGGTGGGAGAGTTGGACAGGTCTCAAGGGTCGTGGGTATGTAACAAAGGGAAAATCGCTAACAGTCTGAAACTATTTGCTTAAGACCATAAGACCAACAATTCGTACCTGGAAGTCTCAAGAACGTCAACCTTGCCGGCTCAGTTTCCTAGTTAGTCTACTCACCCAGGCGTTCTGCCGGAGCAGGCACTGGGCTGCCAACTGAAAGCTGTGGTTCAAACTCACCGGCTGCCCTGAGGGAGAGAGGCTCCGGTGGTACAGATTCTCCATCTCAAAACCCCCACAGGGGAACTGACTTGATGGCCTGGTTCTGTTTTTATTGATGCTGCCATTCAGAGTTTTGGAAGTTCAGTTTACAGGAGGAGTCTAGAACACCCAGATGAAGACTTTGTAAAATACACAAACCATTTTAAAAGACAACTTTGCTGCAGTGGCACACAGGGCTTTGTCGATACACGTTTCCCAGGTCTCCTTCGAGAACCAAGCCCTCAAAGATGCTCCCTCAGGGTCTCCAGGACCCTGTCCTCACTCCATCCAAAGAGGAGCACTCAGCCCTGGCTGAGCTCTGCACTTCCTACTGCACAGAAGCGGCTGTGGACAAAACTTTTAATCACTGCAATCATTGCCAATCCAGGGAAGCTGTGTTTCTGAGAAGGCCCCAGTCAGATCCATCATGATTAAATGCTGTACATGCGAATGCACATGTGGTGTCCTAGCAGTCTGAGGCCTGACTGCTGGCTCTCCCCAGAGGGCTGTTATTGTCACAATTATGGAAGAAGTGAGAAAGGCCATTCACAAGGTGAGAGACAATTTAGTGGGCCCACACCTCTAAGATAGTTCTGTACATTGTATTGAACACACGTGACTAAGAAAAGAAATGTTACTATTTTAAAAGGGATGTACCCTGCTGGTCATTTCACCATGATGCTTTGAATGTTGAAGAGAAGGTTAAGCACATTATCTCATGTGCTTTGGTGAAACAAGAAGCCCCCCTATCTGGCCCCCATCCAAGCCCCTTAAGAAACGTGGACACAGCCTCCGGGCAGATCCTAGTTTGCGTACTGCATTATGGCACAGTAGATGGGAAAGTCGGACACGATGGAGAGCTCTGAGCGGATTCACACGGCACAGCTCAAATATTTCCTCGAAATAAGGCCATACAAAGAAAACCAGCCCAAAGATCCCGTGGAGAACGGAGAGCGTGTCAAGGCTGGGGGTGGGCGGGGGCTGCATTTACCAGGCAGAAGGGCTTCTGGCACTCTCTACGTCAGATGTACAAACTTGCCACATTGCTGGCTGTCAAGACTCCAACTTGGTGGTGCTGGCAGCAGCGTCACATTACAAGGCAGATCTAAAGTTTTTCATATAGTACATTCCAGAGCATTACAAATTATTTAGACTTCTGATTGAAAGTAGCAAGTGAGTTCATTTTGGAAAAGTGTTTACAAAAAGAGAAGTCCCAAGTTTAGAGAATAAACCGATTTTATTTTATATGGTATTACAGAAAGCAAAATATCACTTAATACAACTTGAAGCTGCTATAAATCTAACCTGGAACCGCCACTATACAGAGAGCCAAAAGCAAAGGAAAAACTGCTCAATGCAATTCATCACCCCATCTGGTCTCTGCTGTCTGTCAGCTCTACACCATGCGGCTTTCTGAGAACCAAGGAAAGATGCCCCCCAGCCCCTAGTCTTCTCCCCAGCGTCCTCAAACCTGTGTGAATCATCCAGCTCCCTGAACGAGACAGCCCACTCAGTGACAAAGGTGAGTGTTACAGGTAGCGTGGAGGTTTAATACAAAGCAAGCACTTGACACCAGAGTTCAAGTCATGGAAAGGACGTTTTGACATTGGACACGTTAAGACTGAAAGCACTGAGGTTTTTAAGCTGCCCGAGTCTTTTAGTGAAGGGAGAAAAAGGCTTTCTCGTTTCCCTCCCGTTTCAGCATGCTTTCAGAGAAGCAGTGGCACTGTGGTGCAGCAGGGTTTCCAGACATGGGGTGCGGTCAGTGGACTGGGTCCTCACGCTTCAGCCGGGGGCCGCTCAACTTTCCACTGAAAGCCGAGTCTCAGGGCTGAAAAGTCAAGAGGCCTTAATATAAAAAAATACCCCTAATGAAATTTTCATATATTAGAAAATCTTCAAGATGTAAGAAATGCTTTTAATCAGTATTAATATTTTCTCACACAGTAATTTTACTGCGATCAGAAAACTCAGGAAATATTTGTTACGAACTCGATGGGGGAAAAAAATCGGGGAAAAAGAAAGCCACTCTATCTAAATTAGTCAGTTCTCTCTGCACAACAGCACCTGATTAAGTGGACAGCACCTTACCAGCTCGGGCTGGCTTTGTTCACTAGCATTTGTCAAAGAGTCATATCGAGCAGGCAGGGGTACACAAAGCAAGCAGGAGATAAAGTAATAATACCCCCTTAAAAAAGATAAAGAACGAACCAAGAATACTTAAAAGTGGTTATGAAACAAAATAATATATTAAGATCCAAGGGAACAGTATAGACCAGAGCTGTTAAGGAAAGGCTTGGTGTTGGCATTTTAATTATCCAGGCTCCTGGTCACTGTTACCAGTCGTCGCATGACTCTGCTGCAGAACTGCGGTGGCATTAGGACTTGGAATGGTCAGAATTCTTCATGGTCACAAAGTTGAATGCTGTTGATGAAATTAGTTTCTAGAGGGGGAAATAAGAGAGAGAGATGGTTTAAATATGTTTCCAATATCCCCAAACCAGAGAAAATTATATAACACTAACCACCTTTCAAATCTAGTACTCAGAGCCACTATCAGCCTAATTCTGTAGCAAATAATAGATGTACCACACAAGCACCAGAGCCTGTTCCACCTTGGGCGGGGCTGACATTATAGCATCTGAAAAGAGACAGCAGCGACACTAGAATACTCTGAAAATAGGGAACTTAAAACAAAGGTAATTTGCATAAATAACATATGCATCTGATTCTGGCTTCTCGTGACTGAGCCCATGGGTGCAGCTAGAGGGGCTGTCTAGGATTTTCCAGGAAGCAGACTGCCAAGCCTTTCTTCTGAAGAGTTTCTGGTGGAGACTATTCTGATCCCAAGTCGATTTAAATGCTTAGATATCCACTTAGATAAAATGAAGCCTTGCTTTGAGAAAAAACAAACAAACTCATCATCATTCAGATTTATCACTATTATAAGTCCCTTGATAATTCAGAACACATTGATTAATCAAATTCATATTTCCCACTCTGTTGTCTGCCTAAGGCTATTTCACTTCTCTTTATTACTTACACTTGATTCTAGGCAAGACACAAAATCAATGGAGGAAACACAGCTGTCTTTTTCTGTCATGGACTGACTTGTGTCCCCAGATGTGTCTACTTGGCTGAGCCATGCTTCTCAGCGATTTGGAAATGATGTGGGAGATTTCCTCTTACTAGCCAATCCACTCTAAGGGCATTAGCTTGGACAACTCCCTTAACTCAGGTCACAGCTTCTCCAGGGTTAGGGCCTACACCAACTTTTATCTTACAAGACAGCACAGAGGAGGAGAAGTGAACGGAGAAGGGAAGACTTCAGTACCACAGAGGAAAAAGAGCAGGAGCAGAGAGCATCCCAGGGTCCCTGAACACCCTAGACTTAACTTAAGAAGAAACACATTTCTGATTGGTAAACACCATTGCTTGTGCTGTCCATTATAGTGGTGCTAAGTAAGAAAGAGGGAGAGAGATGGAACTTTCTAGTCTTGTAAAGAGTTACAGTCTCAGAAACCCTACAGGGTTGCTATGAGTCGCTACTGACTCTATGGCAGTGAGTGAGTGAGGTAACTAAGACTAGGAGTACAATTGTGAAAAGAAAAGTGGAGAAAAACAGATACCACCACCAATCAAATCAGATTGGAGAGTTATCTGTGACCTTCCTGTCTATTCGGATTCTCTGAGAGCTGGTAGCTCGGTGTGCTTTGGTTAGTGAACAGGTGCCCTAATGCGGTTGCCACCCTGCTTGACTTTCCCCTGACGGGGTCAGCGCCTGGAAGTCTACAGAGAACACCAAGGCTATCAGGAGTCTAGTCGCCACTGTTCCTGCTAGACTCGCCTTTTACTTCACGGAATCTGTTTTCACTGGAAATTAAATTTTCACTTTGTGCTTTATGATGAGACACTATTTGTGAAGCAAAGCTGAAATTAAACTTGCTCCAAAGTTCTGAGCAGAGAAACCAGGGACCAGAAGGAGCATGATGTGCAGGAACTGAAGGAAATGGACCTCATCTTTAAGAGCTTCAAACACTTGAGAGAAAAACAGCTATTCATTTAAACTCAAATATACCTTATTTTCATGTACTCAAAACCTCCTAGAAAGCAAAATAAAAGTTTCCTCCCTGTAGTAGTTCAGTATTCCAAATGATAGCCTGAAATGGCTCTCAGGATTTCAAACAGCTTTCCCAATCAATGAAAATAGTATCCATTGTAATCTGAATGTTAAGTACATTTGATTATTTTCTCATTCTTCAAAAAATGATCAATTGAATGTAACTCTGAAGGATTATTAGAATATTTAATGTATCAGGAAATTAAATATTAATAGAAAGTTACTGATACATACAAAACTCTTTGTCACTTTTTACTGCTTTTCACTTAAACACATATAGAAATATGCTTCCAAGTCCTAAGCATCTAGTTTTTGAGCTGGAAGAAGAAATGATATGGGTAGAATCAATGTCATTGGTACATAAGCTACAGATATTTTCCTCCCATAGCTTAAATTCTACCCAGTGTACCAATGAGGAAATCTTTACTTAGTCAATGCAATTCAATGCACTAACTCAATTGGCTTTGCCCTTGAGCCTTGATAAAAATCACAGCAATGATTATAAGAATTACATCACATTATGAAAATTTGTGTCTAACCAGAACAAAACTCACGGCTTCCATGCTTCAGTTTCCCTGCTCCAAGATTATGCAATGTCAGTAAACATTCCTAAATCCCGGTCCCATTCCTTAGTCTGTGTCTCCCCCTTTTGGTTAAGGTGACCAGGAAGAAATGTCCCTTTTCTGTCTTAGCACAGGACTCACAGCTTGTTCTTTAACTCACTGTGACAAAGAAGCAGTGACATGAGTTAAGCTCTTGCTAGAAGCTCTTTCATCTAATGGGAAACACAGATTCTCCGAACCAAAGCCCAGAGATGCTGGGCTCGCACAGTGGGGCTCTGTCTTCAACGAGTCCTCCTCCAGAAGAATCCAGTCAGTTGTAAATGTGGGCTTTCACATGGCATGTCAGGTAGCTGGGATTCAGAGAGCCCACTACCCAGGGAGAAACCACAGGGGCACTAATCCTCAGGAGAGCTCAAAGAAAAGAATGTCGGTTTTTAGACAATTAGATAATTAAAATAGTGGATAAAAACCAACCCTTGCCCTTTGATTAATGAACATGCAACGACTACAAGGTATCTTAGCGTTAGAAATCTCTAATATAGTGAGAGATTTGGCAACATCGATAAACTGCTTGTGTAAAATACAATCTAATTGTTTCCCAAATGAATACAGAGATCCACGCACTTAGGTGTAACGTCCAATTTGTAAATGTCTAGGTTATGACGGTCTACAGCATCAGATCGAGTGCTGAACTTTCCTTTGATTTCTCCTTTGTTTTCTCAATTTGCACACTTGCTTTTAATTCTAATACACAATCCCAGTTGTTCAAAATTCAAAGAGGCCAGAGCTAAGAGTGCCAAGTATGCTAAATTTCTTTTTGGTTTTCCTAGGAAATAGCCAGTTCTTAAAAGTTAGTATTTGACCTGTAACAAAGACCCTGCAGTTCTCCACACGTGGTCTGTAAAACACAGGGTGACCGAGACTCTTTCTATCCACCGCCACCCCAACCCCCCACCCCCCACCACAGATAGTGACACTAGGACGCATTCTTGGCTCATTGTACTGTGTTGACATTATTTACTGACGACACACTGACAGTGATGAATAAAAGGTGCTGATATCTCAGCAGCAAAGGCAATCAACCAAAGCAAAACTCGGCTTCACCTAACAGTGTCCTCACGAAAGCAGGAAATACCTTCACTGTATTGCACATCACTCCTTGAGTAGGGGTCTTTGCACTGATGCGCATGGAGGAAATACAAAGCACACACAAAACACCTCTGCTGGGTGGCTGCGGGAATCTTGAGTTCGACACGTTACTTTTTCCCTCGGACCCTTTATTTACTTAAAGTAGCAACGTAAGTGACAAATGGCATTATTCAAGTTTGGTTATTTGGCAGACTTTTTCTTGAAAATGAAGCAAGCCTGGCACATTGAGGAAAACGAGACACTATTTGTGGCAATGATAAAACTCAAATGTTCATGTGAAGATTAGAATTTTGGAAAATGTGTTTTCCGTCTCCTTGAGATTGACCACTTCTCACGATTTAAAAAGCGTCTTCTGGTAAGATCAGTAGTGTTACTAACTGATGAGATTTTTTTATTTGTATAATAAAATATTTTGATATTTAGGAGAACTGCAAAGCTAGACGAACTAGCATTTTCCAAATGGCCTCTGCTGCAAAACCCAGTGTAAATGAAAGTTCCTTTCAAGGTGCAAGACAGAATAATGGTTTTCATGGCAATAAACAAATATGAAAAGTCCGTTGCTATGGCTTTGGTTCCACATTGCAGCAAATCTTTAAGACACTACTGGATGATGAGTTTGGGTGAAACACGGAAGGAAAATCCACAAAAAGCTACAAAGAAGAATACACAACTTCTACTTTTCTTTTCCAACTACATATCTGAGCGCGTCAAAAATTCCATGCCGTGATAATCAAAACAACATGTCCCCACCGATGGTCTGCAAGAGCAGGTCTCAGTCTGTGCCTATTAAGCCAGGTATTTTAAAGGAGTGCCACTTTTAATTTTCCAGATAGGAACTGTGCAAAAAACAAACAGTTAACGTTGCAAGCTTGAGATGGCTGTTCTGAGAAAGCTTTGCTTGCGAGACTGCCTGTAGCTGCTGTCTGGGAAGGTTCCCACCATTCCCGGACGGCTCACTGCCTCCACCGCTCAAACAACCATCAGCCAGCTTTCCTCTGAAGAACTTCCATAAAGCCAGCAGTCGATATAAAACCTCGGGCACAGAGACTCATACAGGCTTCCCGAGAGCAGCCATTTTGTCCTCATCCTCAGGTCCCTGCTGTGTGGCTTCCTAAGGGACACTCTGGGAAGCTTGATCCGGGGCTCGGGTGATGCCCGTTCTTCTTGGGGCTGCACTGTGTACCCCCCTGTGGAGTAAATCTCATTCATGAGTACGACAGGCGGAGTCTTGTGGGTCCTCGTGGTGAATCACCAAACCTACACGTGGACCTGGGTTTATTTTTCAACAAATGTTACTTAAGCATGGTGACTATTTTAAATATTTTCAAGACTTCCCAGTTTTGCTTTCCAACATGCCCTATTTTGATAGATAAGTCATGTGAACAAAACGGTTTTCAATAAAAGGGTCTTGAGACAATTAAGTTTAGATAGGCACTGCTCTTCTGAACCCACTGCAGTTCCTAACACAGCGCGAAATCCCATCTTTCGTTCCTTTTCAGGCACAGGAAGCTCAGTAACTACCCTACAGACAGACACTTCAGCAAAGAATGCTGCTCTTCTGGGTTTGCCTGACCAAACCGATGCTCACCAGGCCCTTGGAGAGCTCTGTATTGCCGGTTCTCCTACGACTAGCTTGGCCCTTTGGAGGAACAACTATATTGTACTCAGTAATATATAATTAGCACAATTTCAGTTCAAAGACGAAAATTCAGTTTGAAGTTTGCTAGAAACACGTCAAAAGTATTTTTGCTTTCGAGAGACTCGATTTTGAGGTCTTCCCTCAGGCAGGCCTTGGGCTTTCACAAATTTGCAGTTCTCTCCCACTCAAGGGACGAGGGGCGGGGGAGAGTGTGTTCCGAAACCATCTCCACCACTTTCCCATTTCCCTTAAAATAGCTCAAAATGTCTCTTTCTGCTTTTAAGCCCATTCCTTTTAGGAAACACAAAGCCAACAGGTGAGCTCATGTCTTCAATTGAATACTTCTTCTTGAAAGTTAATTTGTATATTAGGAGCTTTATTGCTAGATACACTAACCAAGCCACTCTAGTAACCAAATTTAGTAAATAAATGGCCATGCACCAATTTAGAATTTTCTATAGAAAGAAAACATCAACTCCACCTTGAAGCACAGAGATTACAAGATACAGAGTGAAATCTGAAAATTCTTCTTTCGTCCCCTCCCCCATCCATGTATTTTATAGTCGGTAAGAAAACTAGTTATCGTAGATACTAGAGTATGAGCCGACCCGAATTATCAGTTTTTACCACAAAAACTACATTTAAGATGTGCTGAAAACTCGGCTTATACACTTGTATATACGGTAATTGTCCCTACCTCCTTTTTGAACATGGCTGATTTTGTAAACCATAATTTCACTCATTCGCTTAGTTTTATATCAAAGTTACAATCTGAAGAGACAGTTGGTACAAAATAAGTTTTTTGCGCAGTGAATCGTGCTGCGCATACATTGGTAGGAGCCTGTTATTTGAAGGATTCCCACGATGACGCCTGCAAAGTAACATCCTGTGTAAATTCACATAGAAGTGAGCGAATCTTAATTATCAGTATATGTTAATTATCAGTATATGTTAATTATCAGTATATGTTCTCACTAAAGGAAAACCCTGAGAAGGCTCCTTCAGCCTCACTGGTGTCTGATCTTTGCTAACTACACCGGGGGCGATGAGAATAAAACCCAGCAGTCCAAGGTCAATTCCATGAGATAGGTCAAGCATGCTGCCTACCTTCCTTACCCTGCTTTAATACCAACCATCCCTCTCTCCCGGGACACTTTACATTTCTGCTGGACTCAAGAATCCACTGCAATGCCACCCAGAACTTACAGACAAGACTCACAATATGGGGTTTCTTAAGGAAGCTAATAGGTTACAATTCAGGATCAGAAATGCTAAGGACCCAGGACAGTTTCTCTCAAGCCATGCCTGCAAACAAGGCCACTTTCTTGTCTATGGTCTCTCAATCCTGTAGCCTCGTGGCCTTTGCCTAGTTTGGGTAATGTTAAGGAGCTCTTTTAGGGTTTGCTACTCCACCATAAAAGGAGTCTTGGTGGCATAGTGACTACACACTAGACTGTGATCCAAAAAGCCAGCTGTTCAAAACCAGACCCACCCTGTCTTACAAGGTCACTGTGACTCAGAAGTGACTTGATGGCAGCTAGTTTGGTTACTTCACCATCAGCTTGATTCAGCCCAAAGGCACTTAGCTCTAACTCCTGAGTCAAGAAACCTAGCTCCCCCCCCCACCAATTAAGTGCCTTGATACACTCCACTCGGCCAGCAAGCCTCCTTGCCTTAAGGCATTCAGTTTTTCAATCCAAAAGTCAGGAAGCCCCCAGCTCTGAGCCTTGGGCCTAGTCTGCAGCTTCTCTGCTACCAATTTTCTGTCCCTGCATTGAGGAGGCTCTATGGGCAGGGATACCTAGGTCCAAAGGATGCACTCCATATTCTGACTCATCTTTCTTGATAATAATGAGATAAACCATTTCACTGAACCACCACCACCCCGCCACTGAGAGGGTTCATTTTATACCCAGCAGGATGACAAAACTGACCAGTCCCCATGGTAGAGTTCCCTCTTCTGACCACCACAATGAGCTCTGTGAAGACTCCCAATTGAATCAGAACATTCTACCAGTGTCCACACCACTGTCACTGACCCAGACTCATCAGGAAGAGAGAAACACAGCAAATCTTATGTCCCCACTCAGTAGTTGGGTGGGAGTTACAGAGATGATTGATACAATTGCTCTATCAAGTTGTCCACCGCATCACAAACACCTGTACAAAGCTACCTACAGAGTAAAGTCTAAACAAAGGTGCTGGCAGAGAATGGAAGATTCTCTGCAGTGTGCCTTTGTAAGGTGACCAGACGTCCCGATTTTTAACAAATTTTTCCCGTGTCCCACAGTGTTTTAAAAAAGTCCCAATTTTTGGAAAGAATGCACAACAAGCTAGGGTAAACGGTTTTCAGCTGCCATGTGGCTATTTTGCCAGGATATGAGTTTTATCAATGGTGTCCCGATTTACCAATGTTAAAATCTGGTCACCTTCTTTAGCAATATTTTCCGGGTCTGCTGCACAACTGAAATAAACCCAATAAGGTGGTATCTGCTCTCCCTGTAATTCCTCCAACTGTTTGTGTACACGCTGTGACCTCTCTGCCCCATCTCCCTATCTCCAGATCCTCCCAAGTGCTGTGCACAAAGGAGCTTACTTATGTTAGGGGTATATCTTCCCTGATCTGCCATCCAGAACGTTTCTCCTCCAAACCGTTTCCATAGCCCTTTACTTAGGTTTCTCTGAAAACATACTATGCTTTTCTCTAAATGTCATGTGCAAACACATTCCCATGCCTCCTGTCCTGAACAACAAACTACTAGCATGGAGGCTCACAGTATCTATGAATCCACTGAGCATGCGAGTTCACAGTTATCTATTAGTGGAAATAACAGACTAGCCTGCATGGCAAGACTGAGGAACATGGGCTTGGAGAGGCAAAAATAAACAGAACTGTCGTCTCGGGGAAGAAAGCACTAGCCCTTGTCTTCATCATAATTTGCACTGGCTGATTTTCTTGCTTAGGTGAAAAGGTGCTAGGTTCCTATTTCTGTTCGCTTTTGGTTACTACCTGTATCTGTATCCCCAGAGGTCAATTCTTTAAATAAACAGTTTTCCTAAATCAAGGAAACAGGTCTCTAAGAGCGTATGGCCCTAAATCTAATAAGATCTTCTGGTTCATTTTGCTAAGGCCTTATTTTAAGGGAACTCCATTTGATAGCATTCTATAAAATTGTAAAGCTTCTTTTAAATAACGAATGGATTATAATAAGGTTATATTCAATATAGCTTTTTCTAGTTAAGCTCTTAACATCTTAGGATTCTAAGATAGGTAGCACTAAGAAAACATTTCAGCTAACAAACAATACCTTCAACTCTGAAAACCTCGTTGGATGATAAGTAAGCAGCTCTTGCATGTTTCTGTTTTTCCTAAATAAAAAGGTTACTGGGAGTCAACTGGATTCCCCTCTAGATCCACCTCTTTACTGTTAGTTGAGGGAACATGGAAGAAGTCACTTTTCCTCTTAGTATCAAATAAGGATAATCCCCCAGCCGCCCAGTGGGTTCTAACTCACAGTGATCCCTACAAGGACAAAGTAGAACTCTTCCGTCAGGTTTTGAAGTCTATGAATCTTTATGGGAACAAACTGTCTCATCTCCCTCCCATGGAGTGACTTGTGGGTTCAACGTGTTGCTCATTCAGACAGGAGTCAATGCTTTCTTTGGAATGGGCACCGATATGGATCTCTCTTCCAGGCAGTTGGCCAGGTAGTTATCTTCCAAATGTCTTGGCAGGGATGAGTGAGTGTTCTAGCACTCCATCAGTTTGTTGAAACATTTCAATAGGGATTCAATGGAGCCTTGGTTTTTGCCAATGCGGTCAGGCCTTCGGATTTCTTCTTCTAGAATTGATGGATATTTTCCTGAGGTGCGTGACAGTGTTGAGGAGCTTCCTTCCCGCCTCTCTCTCTCTGCTTTCCTCTTTCTGCCGGTCAACACCCCGTGGTATTAGCTGCATATACACATAACTCCGAGGCAATGTCAACACATGGAGTTGCTCAAATGGAGCTGTAAATGACCATCACAGTAGGCCAGGTTCTCAACTTGCATAGCAGGTAATAGGTACTTCATTTGCCTGGCTGTATGAACTAATCCCTGTGAGGAATCTACCAATCATAGGGCACACATTTCTTTCCAGGGCCAGACAAAAAGTATCAAACCGAGTTGTTTACCCAGGAAATTAAACAAACACGTTAGGCTTAGGAAAAGGAGGCAAAGGTAACCCCTCTGAGTTGGAGGGAAATTCTCTCTTGCTGCATTTCCAAGGGATAAAGGCAAAGGTCACATAAAAGAATCCATTGTACCATATTTCAATTTAGACTTCTGTTTTCACCCTCCCCCTTTTTTGTGCCACTTTTAATAATAAAAGTGAGAAAAATATGACAGCATGTGATGAAAGCGTTAGCACACTTAAACCATTAAGAACAAAAGATAAACGCATGAATAGGAAACCAGGCCAAGAAAACAAAACGGCAATTCAAGGAATTGCAAATTGTGTGCATGCCTGTTGTCTACCCTCCTAACCTGGAGAGCCTGGACAGGGCTGTCTGGGAAGTGCTGCACTGCTAACTTTAAGGAAGGCCAGGAAAGCCACCAGCCCTCCGGTGGGTGAAAGATGAGGGACCTGCTCCTGTACAGTTACAGACCTGGAAACCCCAGAGAAGGTCACATGGGTTGGGTGTTGTTCAATTTCACGGGAATATTTTTTCTTTTAAAGAAAAACAAAAGTTCTTTCCCCATAAGATTGAGAATGCCATCTACTAACATTTAGTATTGGCAACAATGTGGGGAGCTGACTGACTGATAAACTGACTGGGGACCTAACAGTTGTGTATGTTAACTAACTGCGAGAGCTGAGGAACTACCTGAAGACCCAACAAAGGGGTCAAGTAAGCCACAGGTCATTTATAGAACGCCTGTTGGGGACGGAAGTGAATCTGAATGTAATGGCAAGAACAGATGTCTACACTGCCCTGCTAGGTCGAGACAAACAGCAGGCTGCAGAACAGAATCAATCGTAGCAGCCTACACAAATAGAGGAGTGTGCACGTATGCAAAGACACAGGCAAACATTACTGTGTCAGATACACATACACTTATGAAGAGATATTATGTCATGAGCAGATAAAATTACGTAGCACATGTTATTCTCTCCCCCTTTTTTATAACCAGAAAAGGCAATGTAGTTTCACTAACACAAAAGCAAGAACCCACAGTCAAGAACAGTGTCCAAGGGCAAACCCTGAGGGATTCGTGACTAGCTGGTGCTGATGACATATGCACCAGCAGTGGCACCTCTGCCCCGTCTGTGGGGAGGTTCAGACACACTGCAACTCACTCACTGAGCGCACCTGCAAGAGTTACGGATGTTAAAGTAGCGCATTCCCCAGCGTTCCAAAGCGAAAACTGGTTGTACAGAAAACCCACTACACCAAAACATTTCCTCACACAAGGCTTCACTTTAGGAATGATTAATCTATATTGAAAAGCACGCTCTAATAGGATGCTAATTTTAGGTATGAGACTAGCACAAGGCAAATCGAATGAAATCAAAGTGCAATTCATTTGATAAGCCTGAAAAGACCTTGCTGGCTCCTGGAATGGAAACCGTCATCTCAAGTCAACAGGTTCATGCTTCTTTGTAAAGTGAGGGTGCTGCTCACCAGGGCCGCATGTAAATGAGGGCACCTGACCAACGAGTGCTCCGTCAGCCAGCACAGTTCTCTTCTCCTGTCAAGTCAGATCGCTCATGCTAATTTCCTGTTCTGAAATCATGAACGACACCCTGACTTGAAAATGTTGGTTTGAACACAGTATTACCTTCTTTAGAAGCTGCGCATGCTAAGCATTAGCAGGAAAACAGGAGACTAATACCACTAACAGTTTATTTGCTGGGGCAGGAGGGAGGCTCTGAGCATATATAACAGGCTCAAAAGATGGCGGCACCAAGCTTTCCCGGGAATCCCTAATCCTTCCTGCTCTCTCTCTCAGGTGAAGGCAGGCAGAGCTGGTGCAGGAGCAAAAGGCTCTAACCACTCCAGTATGCCTTCAGTTTCCTGAGAGCTACAGGACACTCTTCTGAGACCTGTTCAGTAACGGCCCCATCTCAATGCATCTCTGACAGAGGCTAACTTACAGCGTCAATTCGGAAAGACACCTTGATTTGATTGAGCCACCATAATTAATACTTGGTTATTTTTTCTGCAACATCATCTTTCTCTCAGAGCTTTTGTGATGTCCCTTTCTCCATTTTCTGTCTACCTTTCTGGGTCCACTCTCTCACTTTCTGTGCTCCTCAGACCTCGAGACTCCCCACACCAGCCCTTGGTGACAGCAAGCCAAGGGCTCCATCAGAAGATGGAGATACAGCCAGCAGACTCTCCACCCCGTGCCCGGGGGCCTGCTGCCCTCTGGAGCTCGTGCCTGCTTCCCACACCTCATTTTACCCACATGTCAGCTCAATAAAATCTGGGCTAAAAATGTAAGTCTCCATTGGAGTCTTAAAAATAAAATAGGCACTTGGTTCTCTCTGTAAGTTACAGACGTGCTTACAAACCGCCCTGGCCGCATACTCTTCTCTCCAAGTTGTTATCGCCCTGTCTGATAATAGCTGAATAGATCTGTATGATGAGATAATATATCTAAGAAACAGGGTAACCTGCCCAAGCTTACATGATATGCAGCCGATGAAACTCATGTACTCCATGCCACAGATTATGGGCAACTGATAGTCCCCAACACCAGAAATTTAAGAGTTATCTGTTGATTCTGGCCTGCTCCCCGAGCTTCCAAACTTACCTATCTTCATACACAAAGTCAACAGGTCACCGATGTCTCTTTCCCTCGCCAGGTAAATACATTAAGAGCACCCAGGTTTCAGAATAAAATTTGGCTTCTCCACATTCTCTCACAGGATGCTATATAATCTGCCCTCTACCCTCCTTCCCTCCAGTTCATCTCCCATCACTAGCCCAAAGCACCCTGTCACCCAGACACCCCGAGAATGCGGTAAGTTCACAGCTCTATGAATGCCCTCCATGTCTTTTCTTTCACGTTCACTCGCTCACCTTAAAGCTCAAGTGGGACTCATTTCTGATGACCAATCCTGAACAGAAACAATTTCAAGACCTATTTCAGGGGTCCACACTCTATTCTGCCGCCACTGGTTTATTGTCTTCGAGTGCAGAACTTGTGGATTTGACATGAAGTCTCTGTGGTAAGGCAGGAGTTGGTATGCAGTGGGTATTCGACACTTGTATAATGAATGAGTGAATAAAGTAATGAGTGGATGGGCTACATCAGGGGTCCTCAAACTGTGGCCCCCCAAGGACATTTATCCGACCTGCCGAGTGTTTTTGCCCCATTTTGTTTTTTACTTCAAAATAAGTTATGTGCAGTATGCAAAGGAATTTGCTCATAAATTTTTTTTTAAAACTATAGTCCGGCCCTACAACAGGTCTGAGGGAAAGTGAATTGGTCCCCTGTTTACAAAGTTTGAGGGCCCTGGGCTAGATGATGCTCCCGTCATTTCCTTCTTGGGCTGTCCCACTGCTGTCAGACTGAAGGGTGGCTGCCTTCACATTTGCACTGCAAACCAGTGACTCCCCACGGAGCTGGGGAGGCTCGCTTAAAGTCTGGGTTCAGAGAGCTATTAAAGTGCTTCCGGGAGCTCCCTCTCCTGTGGTTCTTCCTTCTTGGTGGACACCAGACTCCACCACTGGGCAGGTCTGGCACCCTTTTCCCTCCCGATGCGGAAGGTGCCGGCATACCAGCCCAGTGGTGACAAGATCAGCAATGTTTCATGTCCACTCATAAATATGCACCTAGGATACACTGGGAAGGAGGAGCAGTCCTTGTAAGGCAGCGGTTCTCAACCTGTGGACGTCCAACGACCCTTTCACAGGGGGGTCACCCGATTCATAACAGTAGCAAAATTATAGTTACGAAGTATCAATGAAATAATTTTATGGTTGGGGTCACCACATGAGGAACTGTATCAAAGGGTCACAGCTTTAGGATGGTTGAGAACCACTGTAAGGACATTAAATTTATATATATAAATATATATATATAAAAGAACTCGTCTCATGCACATACATACATTTCCTTTTTAATGCAACTTTTGCATCTCCCTCCTCTTTGCCTCACAGTTGGCTAAAAGGGGAATATAGGGGTGATGGGGAGGGGGTTAGAGCAGGAGAGCAGGTTGGTGAGGGTCAGTCAGTCCCCTGTTGTCTCTTCTTTGACCACTAGTCTCTTTGCTCGCCTTACCGCCCACTCTGGATGCTTGATCAAAGGCTCAGAGCCAACCCAAAGGGTGAGCGCAGGTAGGAGGAGAGGTTTCGTTACATGTTTGGAAATGGGACAGATACCACTCAAAGGGTTGTTTATTCTCTTCTCTGACTGACCTTCAGATTCTGTCCTGGGAAGGTGCTCTGCCTCAGCCCACCCACTGCCTCTGTGAAATCCTAGTCAGGCAGCTGGCAGGTGGCTGCAGCAGTACAAATACCTCTATCCTGCTCCACCAGACGGACCAGTGAAGGGTATATTTTTTTAGAGGCTGCACGCTAACCCTTGGGCGTGGCGGTGCTGAGATGCTGTGTGGTCACTCCTACTCGTCCTTCAAACTTCCACTCGCACCCCCTTCCTCCAGTAACAGGTTATGTCCACAGGAGGCCACGTCTCCATTCTGCACTCTCATAGCATTTGATTGCCTTTGTTTGGAGTGTTGCTCACACTTGCTATTGTGTGGTGTTGATTTCATGAATGCCCATGCCTTCTCTCCTGGGGAAGGTGACTGTCTCACCCACCACTGACACTTCACCCAAAGCCGAGATACCCTCTGAGTAGCTTGGCACACATTAGCATATATATATTTAAATTAATACATGAACCTTGCCAAACAATCTAGTTCTCTCACCCTATATGTGAATTTATACCATACACTAGCTAAATCTGTTCAAGTGGGCTATTCATTAAAATTGGCCTCTCAAACAAGCAAACTGGATGTGTGCATGCTGAAAGAACAAAAGCATTAATTCAAAAGAAATTAAAAAAGGGTATTCGTTCAAAGTACGGAGAATAGCTAATGCACCTAGCGCAGTGGTCCTTCCTCAGCCGTGACCCTTAACACAGCTCCTCATTTGGTGGGGACCCCCAACCGTAACATGATTTTTGCTGCTACTTCATAACTGTAATTTTGCTACTGTTATGGATTGGGTGACCCCTGTGAAAGGGTCGTTCAATCCCCAAAGGGGTTGTGACCCACAGGTTGAGAACCGCTGACCTAGCGCATTACAAAGCTTATCCAAATGCCACAAGTGAAGGTAGGGGATTAGTAAAGCTCATAGTAGTCACTAATTTTTGTCTTATATTTCTGTTTAATAAGTAATTGGTTCATACAGGGAAAACTCAGTGTTACCACTTACGATACTCCATTTTCTCATCCTTTTGAAAAATAACATCGTAAGCCAGCCCTTATACTATCCTGATAATACATACTATGGGTTACAAAGGTTAGACTGTGCACCAATGGCATTGACTTCCCAATAGTCCCATCACTGGCAAAGCCAGCGCTGCACCCAGTCTTCTGAATGTGAGCAAAGATAGGTTTCAGTCGTCCATATATACAAACCCACTAGGGAAATCTGCGGGGGCTTCAGAAAGTCCATGGTATGTGTGGGTGGTGGTGGTGTATCTTTTTTGTTCCATTTCTCCACGAACTTTTTGTAGCCCTCTCATACATCTCAAAAATCAAAAGAGCCACATTCAGCAGATGATATAGTAAGTACATTTACTGTGGGGATATTTTGCTGCAAAGATTAACTTAAATGACTTCTGGCTGTGATCTTTTATATATCTTATGTTGAAAGCAACTATCTGAAATATAAACAATAACATTTCTAGATAGAAGGAGTTCCCAAAGCGTTTGTGGGGGGATGGGGAGGAATGGAAGGAGGAGATAATGGAATTTTTCCATGAAGGCTTTGAAGCTCCTTTGTATAATAAGATCGAGATGGAAAGTCAGTTGTTTCTGTGCCAAAAACAGCTAGAAAATTCTTTTTGTTTCTCATGACTTCAAATACTCAGATCTTATTTATTCCCAAACATTAAAGTTCTTGATCAGACCAGAAAAGATTTCAACCAAGTCTTTGGCCACCTCCAAAATATTTCTCAGTGAGCTTGACATCTCTGTGACCAGGGTGAGGAGGACATACAAAAACAATGATCTCCAGAAAATTCTATTTTTAAAAATCATTTAAATAGCATGAATATACATAAATGTAATAATAATGCCAATACAATATTTACAAGACTTCTTTGAGAAAAAATATGTAAATTTACTGAAAGACATTAAAGAAGGTCTGTAGAAATGGAGGCATTTTATATTTATAGGTAATATGACTTAAAACCTTCTGGACATAAATCTGCCCATATGGAGCTACAACAAGTATGCAATTCTATGCGGCTCCCACATGCATTAACCTAGAACCTAACAATCTGATTCTGATCAGAAAGAGGAAATAACCAATACATCCCACACAGATTATGTAACAATTAAAAAACAGCTGAGGTCAGATGCTGTGGGGTGAGGCTGCTTTGCAAAAACCTAACATGCAGTTGTGAGCATTTCAGTTCATTAAGAATTCAGTTCATTAAGAATTCCATCGCACAGCTTTCAATGACTACTTGCTCATCACATGCAGTAAAATGCATAACCAATATCATATTGTTGACCATTGTGATTTCTAAAATTTTGTATTTCATGTAAATATATGATAAATATTCATGTATATACATCTTTGTATATATCTGTTGATTTAACATGAATTATTTTAAAGTTTTATTAGCACTTTATCCACAAGTCATACAATCCAATAACTCAATCATATCAAGAAGGGTTGTACAATTGCCACCATATTCAATTCTAGAATTGAATTTTCTTCTTCCTTCTACTCATTATTCATGGTAATTTTTTTAAATTGTGGCAACAATATATACGACATTCTCCAATTCCACTTCTACTTGTATAATCGAGTGCCAATGATTATACTCTTTGTGTTGTACAACCATTATTGATATCCTTTTCCAAATTATTCCACCACCACTGACATAAACTCAATACCCCTTTCCCCTTCACCCATGGTAATCCTTGGTCAAGTTTGGTTTTTGTTTTAAGTGGTTTTTCTGAGTTTTCCCTGTATGAACCAATTACATATAAAATCACAAGCAGTTCTAGTGTTCCTTCCCCATTCCCACATTTATTGTTTGCTCCCTAATTCTGTCACCCACCCCACCCCCACCCGACCCCCTCATGCCCAATTAACCATTACGTCAGTTATTATCTCTATGCATCTATTCCTTCTGTGCTTTACAAACTGGGAAACCAAACAGATCCAAGGTGAATTTTTTAAAGATATATATATTTTTTTGTTTTAAACGTTTTATTAGGGGCTCATACAACTCTTATCACAGTCCATACATATACATACATCAATTGTATAAAGCACATCTGTACATTCTTTGCCCTAATCATTTTCTTTTCTTTCTTTCTTTTCCCTTTTCTTTTTTTACATTTTATTAGGGGCTCATACAACTCTTATCACAGTCCATACATATACATACATCAATTGTATAAAGCACATCCATACATTCCCTGCCCCAATCGTTCTCAAAGCATTTGCTCTCCACTTAAGCCCCTTGCATCAGGTCCTCTTTTTTTTCCCCTCCCTCCCCGCTCCCTCATGTGCCCTTTGTAATTTATACATCGTTATTTTGTCATATCTTGCTCTATCCAGAGTCTCCCTTCCCCTCCTTCTCTGCTGTCCCTCTCCCAGGGAAGAGGTCACATGTGGATCCCTGTAATCAGTCCCCCTTTCTAACCTACTCACCCTCCACTCTCCCAGCATCGTCCCTCACACCCTTGGTCCTGAAGGTATTGTCCACCCTGGATTCCCTGTGCCTCCAGCTCCCATGTGCACCTGTGTACAACCTCTGCCCTATCCAGCCCTGCAAGGTAGAATTCGGATCATGGTAGTTGGGGGGAGGAAGCATCCAGGATCTGGGGGAAAGCTGTGCTCTTCATCGGTACTACCTCGCACCCTGACTCCAAGGTGAATTTTTAAAACTGATTCAAGTGATAGATATAGTTAGGTGGGGGTGATTTTTGTTGTTGTTTTTTGAGATTTTAATATCAATTTTGCCAAACTGTTTCCAGGAAATGTTAATAATCTACATATCAGTATATGACTATATTTTTCCCTAAAACCTCCCCAACACTGGTTTTTTAAAAAGAGTGGCCAATTTTATAAATGAAAACGAGAACACTGTATTTTTCATTGATATTTATATTTCAGCAATGGTAAGCCCGGACTTATTTTGCTTACTGTCCTCTTTGTTTCTACATGGCTTTCTTGCATAATCTTCTGTCCATTTTTCTACTTAAGTGTTCAATTTAAAAAAACTGATACATAAGACTATTTAATTGGGTTATTAATCCTGTCCCTATCAGATACATTAAACTTTGCCAGTTAGACTTTACTTTTACTTCTGTTGGTGTGGCTGTTTTAAACGTTTATATCTTAAGGCAGTCCCCATGTTATAAACGCCCACTTCTTCTCTAATGCTTGGCTCTGAACTAGTTGTGTCATGGCTGACGAAGCAACACAGGAATCTACTAGAATTTTTAGTTTAGGTGATTCGTCAGAGTAACCAGAACATGGAAATTTTCTGCATCAAAGCCTGGGATTAAGAGATGTAAAAGAAGCCAAGTAAACCCATTCAGGAGCCTGATACATGAGACTACATTCCTGGCAACACTATGAAGAGCCACGCATTGGTCAGCTGCCATCTCTGAGTGGGACACAGCCGTTTTTGAAGCCTTGCCTTCATATTATGTAAACTGCCCTCACTCTGCAGCAACTGAACCAACCTGTCTGGACTCAATAAATCCTTCATCGCTGTCCCCTCATTTAATCATTAAAAAGGCTCCAAAGGCTTTTCCTGCCCTGCAGTAAGATTGAGGACTGTACGTGGCTCCTCCGCTGTACCTTCAAAATCAACTCAAAGACACACACAGACCTCATCATTCAGATATCATTTGTAAGCTGACTGCCGGTATGTAGATATGCCCATGCATGTCATACAAATGAACTTACTGCTTCTTTATGAATCCTTCCTGAGAGGGTAACTCATTTCCCACGTGTCCCTATTATGATAAAAATCCCCCATCTAATTCAGGGTCACAGCACCATCCTCAAACTTATTGTAACCACTGATTAGTAAGGTGCTTTTATGAAATTATCACCAGGCCCTCAGTAACATCACAGCTCACAGGTTTTATAATAACATATAAGTAAACCTAAGCAGATCTCCTTAGGAATAACAACAATCTAAAAAATCAAATGTCGTGCAGGAAGCTGGGGTCGTATGACAGATAAGTGTCTCCCACCCCTCTGTGGGCACTCTTACCTGACTACTCTTCGCCTTCCTCCTCCAGCTCAGTTTCTTTGTGCACCACCACTCTTGTGACAGACATGTCAGGGTGCTGCTCTCTGGCTTCCTTGATGGCCTGGGCCAAGGCCTGGCAGGGTCAGGAAAGAAAGCAGGTGTGAGCTGAAAACATGCATACCGATAAACCCAGACTTAACCTCGAGCCCAAACAGATTCATTTATTTCTTTGAGGAAGCAGGAATTGTGGGTTGAAATGAGCTCTTGCTCATTTGAGACAATGCCCACTCTTCTCGGTGTCTCATTTCTGTATGGCAGTTTCACATACGGACGCTCGGAGAAGAGACACACTGGCTTGAAATTCCAGCCTCCCAAGAACAGTTGTCCTCTGAGCTTGGTAGCCTTGCCTATAACCAGTCTCGTGCCAGTGCTGTAAAGGTCATGTTAAGGCTTGCTGTAGGCACTGAGAGGAGCCTGTGGCAGCTAAGCATATGGTCGACAGTTCAAACCCACCAGAGACACTCCTTGGGAAGATGAGGCTGTCTGCTCCCATAAATATCGACAGCCTTGGAAAACATACATGGTATCATTGTGAGTCAACAATCAATTCAATTGTCTGACTTTAAGTAGGGATTGAAGTACAAGTAGTTGCCGGGTTACACATAAAAGCCATTTCAGGGTCTTCAAAATATGGAAGTCAGTTGAAATAGGTGCTATTTGGTTCCTAGTTAGCCTTGGTACAAGAAAGGAGTCTTAGTAGCAGAGTGGTTAACCCCCACAGGCCCCCCTAGGGCAAAGTGAAAGGTCAACAGTTGGAAACTGCTTGCTGCTCTGAGGGAGAATGATGTGGCAGTCTGCTTCCATAAAGACTGACCGTCTTAGAAAGCCTATGGGACACTTGTAGTCTGTCCTAGAGCGGCAGTGTTAGCCGGAATTGACTGTGGCATGGGTTCAGTGTAAGAAAGCCGTCTCAATGATGTAAAAGCTACGCATGCAGTAAGTGAAAAGGACTGTAAGAAAGAACTTGCTGAGTAGTTAGTTGAATGGGTTCAAAGGAGGGCGCACCTATTTAATATTCAAGGCAAGAGGGAGTTCACAGGCCTGAGGATGCCAATGATGATGGGAACACACCGCAGAGTGCCTGACTGAATCACTCCGAAATGCGAGTCATTACCCGAACACTCTGTGCAGAACCAGGCCCTGCTCCTCTCTGCTCTCTTAAGTTCATGCTTGCATTAAAATGTCTGTTGATGTAAAATGTGGCAGGGAAATCCTATGTAAATGTTTGGGTATACCCACCCACCTGCAGTCTTCCCTTCAAGTCAATTCTAATTCACAGTAACCTTATAGATTCTATAATCCTTTTTCATATATAATTTCCAAGGCTGTAAACCTTTATAACAGTAAACAGCCTCATTTTTCTCCCAAGGAGCAGCGGGTGGGTTTGAACTACCAGCCAGGCAGCTAGTATAAACCACAGCACCATCGGGGCCCCTTTTCCTAGGACACAGAACAAGTAAAATGATGGCCATCGCAACACATGATCAGTAACACTTGAGAATAAGACTGTTGAGTACAGATCACAACTTCACATTTTAAAAAATTGAAGGCCCCAAGGTTAATGGCTCTTGGAGATGGCCAATTAGCTGGTGGGTGGCAGAGCCAGACGTGGGCAGGAGTATTGACCAGGCGTTAAGAAAGGAGAAACAGCTTCTCTCTATTTCGTCAGAAAGTAAACCCTACTAAGTGTGCTGGTGAAGTAAGAAGGAATAACACAAACAAAAGACCTTATATTTTAGAGGAAAAGATGATTTTGTTCATTGTTGTTCATTGTGATTTTAAAGAGGTCTTTTGGAGAAAGCATATGAAACAATATACCACAGAACAACACTAAAAGTTTGTGAAGGAATTCTAAAAATGAAATTGTATTATCCTAGAAAGCTCCATGTCTTATAAGAAAACAGCCCACTGGAGAATAGTGGCATAATTTTCCCTTTTGCTGTGCTACCTGCCGGAGGGGACACAACTGCACTTCCTGTGCACACCACAGTCTGTCTGTCTGCCATAACTCTACAGAGCCAGAGCCAGAGCCCAGCTCAGCTGGGAGCGTGGAAAGGCCAGAGGGCAAGAGTGCAGTAAGAATCAGAGCAGACATCAGGCGTGGTCAGACGAGCTTCTCAGTGTATTAACATGGGGAAGGATGGGGAGAGGGTAAGAGAGGGAGCACAGGGGTCCAGAGAGGAATGAAGGACGTAAACAATAAAATTGTTTGTTTTTGTCTGACCTGAATTGTAAAATGTCCTGGACAAGCTTGAAGGGAGCCGAATGTAAATACCACCGAACCCACTGCCAGGAATTGATTTCAATATACAGGGACATCAGGTTTCCAAGACTATAGATTTTAATGGGCGTAGACAACCTGGTTCTCCACTGACCCTGAGGTTAGTAGTCTACCGCTTATCCAGCAGTGCCACCAGAGATCTTTAATGTACTCACAGGCAAATCAAATACTAGAAAGAGATCTGCCTATATACACCCAGATGACTCTTAGATAGGAAGCGTATCTGGTTTTGTAAAAACAAAACAAAAACAAGGCCACTACTACCGAGTCACTGCCAAATCATTGTGACCCTAGAGGACAGAGTAGAACTTGCCCCTTGAGTTTCTGAGAATGTAACTCTTTATGGAAGTAGGATGCCCTGTCTTTCTCTCGTGGGGAGGATCGTGGTTTCGAACTGTTTAGCTGCCTGTTAGCAGTCCGATGTAACCACTATGCCACCAGGGCTCAAGACATTTAAAACATGCTTCAATTAGCAGGAAAGTAGGGAAAAAAACAAGCACTATTATCATCTTCAAACACATTTGAAATCAGTTTGCCATAGAGAGCCTTCATTTCATAATTAGCAGCAGATAAAACAAAACACTAAAATGCGGATTTATTAAAGCATCATTAAGTATCTGCCTGTGAGAGAATTATGACATCATAATCCCCAATGGGAATATGATTTTCATTAGAAAGAAATATGGACCAGTGAGCAATGGCAGGGCAGTTCACCCATGCCACCACCCCACCACCCCCACCCAAAGCTGAGTCAAGACAAGCAGAAAGAAAACCCTGTACGGCAAGTTTCTATAAATTTCCCAACACAAAACAGATTGATTCTTTTCCACTTCATCCAGATAAAGGCTACAGTCCACTAGTAAGATCTCTTTTAAACCAGACAAGACATTGAAAACGGGGTCAATGATATTAGAATCACTACAAGACAGTCAGTTATCTGACACAGAGAGACTTTTCCCTCGTTTAATGTTAAGTAGTTCTACCAGAGAAACTTCAGGCTGTTCCAGTGGGCAGCAGCTCGGGTGGCATAGTAAATCACACCTGAGCTGCTAACCTCAAGGTCAATGGTCAGAACTTACCAAGTGCTCTAAGGGTGAAAGAGAGACTGTGCTTCAGTAGCCTTGGAAACCCATGGGGCTGTCTACTCTGTCCAATAGGGGCGCTAGGCATCAGAACTGACTCAATGACAGTGAGTTTGGTTTGGGGTTTACAGAAAATTGGAAGCTTATTTTCACAAAAGTAATTAATTTTTTAGTGGTAACCAGGTAAATTCATTTTTCAGTGGTTACCAGGTAACCAGGTCATCCACTAGGAAACTTGACCCCAAGTCAGAATGAAGGGCCTGGGAACCCTTACCCAAACTCCAACTCTCAAAAAATTAAACACATATCATAAAATAGAACACATAGAATATATGAAAATATAAAGCATGTTTATAGAAGTTTTAAAAACAAGCTTAAAGATCATTTTTTCTAGGCTGGAAGAGAAAAATCCAATTCTCTTGGATCACAGATAAGGAATCATTATTAAACAAAAGATTTCATTCCCTAAAATTCTCTGACCTTGGTATTGTGTTCAAAGCTGGGCAATGATCATTTCTTCCTGTTCTCCAGCTGAAGCATTTCTTACCCTTTCTCTTCAAGCTGCTGTGAAAGGGAACACCAGAACCTCACCACCCCTTGGGATGGGGGCTGAGCTTCCCCGGAGTCCCCGGCCAGCATTCTGCCAGGGCTGCCCTGAGAAGAACGACAGCAATGGCTCTTTCACCAGTCCCGTGCTGAGTAAATGACGTTTGGGTAAGAAACTTAGCCCATCATAACTGTAGTGGTTCATGGAAAAGTAGCTGGTAGTAAAAAGCTCCATTCTCTAAGCTGTCAAAAAAATACTTGAAAATTTCCTAAAGGGGGCACAAGTCAATTTTAGTCTCTTTCTCTCTCTCTTTTTGTAAGCTAGCATCTTTAAGCCATCACTCAACTCTTAAAGTTCAATGATTTGTCTTTGAAACCAGACTCATAGGAATATTGTAATGGTTGCCAAGAATCCTCTGATTATTTTGACTTAAAAGTCCAGGTAAACCAAGGAGCAGTAACAATTCCTCTGTGTTTTATACTGGTCATTACGGGATGGTTGGAAGGACAGGTCGGGCCCAGGGAACTGTCGGCATAGTAGGGCAGCAAGGTAAGCAGTGGAAACCTTAGAACATCAACACAGTCACTTTCAGAACTGGCACTTCAGGGTTTTCTTTACCTGGTCATGATCAATATCTGTATCTCCTGTGATCACAATACGTTTCTCAATTCTTGTTTCAGATATTCCACCTTTGACAGTCTAAAGGTCATAAAGAAGAAAAAAGAACAATCATCAAAGCATGCAAAATCAGAGGAAACGAAACTTCGGCAAAAATACAAAGCTTCTGTAAACCAGGTGATCGCAACCCAAAAACTAGTCTATCAAAATTCAGATAAGATTAAGATGCTGAGACAGATACCCTCCAATCCAAATCGTTTCCATGGAGACTTTCTGTTCCAATTTCCGGAACTTCTTTACTCCTAACTGGTTTTTGAAAAGGGAGATCATTACTCGGTATTTGGATAGTTCCAAGAAATTCCAATAATTTACCTGTTCTGGGTTTGGAAAATTGATGTTATAAATCTGACAGCATGATTTTAGTCATACAAATTCATGTGGTGATTTTGTTCGTTTGGTGTAGTACGATAATTAATGTGGAAGATGGTTTAGGTCAATGCTGTGCTTTTTGCTGAAGTGTGGTCACGGAACACGCGGCTAACCACTGACGGAAAGGACCAGGGGCAGGGGCTTTGGGGGAATAGGTTCCAGTGTTACTGGCTGCTGGCAAAGTGATAGAGTCTGTGGCACAGCATCTCCAGCAGAAGCTACATCATGCAGCTGTGACATTCTGAGCAAAGAGCAGACACCACACAGTCCTGAGAAAGCACACACCCAACCGCTACAACTCCCGTCAAGGTACATGTAAGACTACACGTTAATGTACTTTAATGGAAAAAGAAAACAAAATGCCTATCACCAGCTTTAGTAATACTAGATATACTTTTAAAATTAATACTATAACTACCTTGCATTTATGTGACATTTTTAATTTACAGTTTTGTTTCGGCTTAAACACAGAATAAAGGATGTACTTTTAATCTTTAAACACTAACCAAATGTGAAAAATAGAAGGAAAAAGTCTTTGAAAAGTGGAGTGAGAAATTTGGTGACTTTAATACACATTAGAATCACCTGGAGCATTTCTACAAATCCTTTCAACATCAGGATATCTGGGACTGGGCGGTCGAATACACAAGGCTTCAAAAAGTGTGTGGGAAAATGGAACCCAAAGATAATGGAGTTTTCCCACGAATTCTTTGAGGCCCCTCATCCACCTCGCAGTAAGCTCCACTTACTGATGCTGCTCGCCCAGGAACCACACTTTGAGAACCATGTGTGGAATCACTGGGAACATGCAGAGATTGCTCTGTGAAAATGTCCACAATCAGCACTCTAAAAATAAGTGAGGCAAGTCGTACACTGTTTGCAAACCTGTCGAGAATCATGAATGATGGCCTTTATTCAATTGCTCAGAAGCTCATTTGTACTTACCAAAGCTGTGCTTTCACCTTTCTGAAACTACTCTTGTGGCACCCTACGCTAACTCCCCCCTTGCACTTTACAACACTGCAATTCGGTTAAAAGATATTTGGAGCCTCATTCTGCTGGCACTGTCTTGGTATTACTTTGAAGCGTGGAATGAAAGAAAGCTACCATTCAGAAAGAATGCTGTTTGTGAAGCACCATCACACCTCCGCAGGATCCCCTGGGCTGCTTTACCTTGGTGATATGTGTGGTGGTTGTTGTCGACACGGATTCGGATGTGATGGTTTGTGCGGTCAGTAATGTGCCCGAATCACCACCAGCCCCGCCATCAACCTTTGGATAGTTGGAGGGAAAATACAAAGCAATGCTTAACTTCCATTCCGTTGTCCAAGAAGACCCATCCCCATTCAAGATGCAGCTTTACAAATCTATGCAGCTGGCAGAGGGTGCTACCTGCACACCCTATTCATGACCACGGTGGTCATTGCAGAGGGTGCTACCCGCATACCCTATTCATGACCACGGTGGTCATTTACCAGAAGGTGGCTGGAAATTAAAACAATAAAGTAGCCAAAAGCTGGATGTGCATGCAGAAGCAAATCCTGTGAGTGGAGAGAAAAAACAGGAAGAACGGACGGAGCGGGTGGGTAGGAATGCTCCAAAGGAGTAGAGCATTCGATGTGAAGACCATTCTGCAGGAACCAGAAGGAAAACCAGAGAATCAGGCAGAGACGCTTTCAAATTTTCTGCTAGCGGCAGGCAGACTGGAGAAGTACTGAGTAATGTGTTGTTATTGGTTTTAAGCAAAGGTGGGCAAAAAGAAGAAAAACATTTTCTCAGATTACTAGAATAGAGCCTGAATACAATGGCCAAATTTGCGTGACTTGACTGTCTGTTTACCTCAAGCAGGATTTTACAGATCTATACCACATTCCTAATATCTCTGTGTTGGGGTGTCTGCAGTAGACATGGAGCCCCTGAACAGCAGTCAGAACCCACCCACAGGCACCTCAGAACAGACACATGCTTACATGCTTGAAACCCCTAGGCAGCACACACAGGGCCACCATATATGGGCTCCGAATCCAGGGATAACAATACAGATACATATTTTTCATGTATTTCAATATGTATGCTTGCACATACTCCACACACAGGTATACATATGTCAAGCCTATGCATGAGGGGGCTTCTACAAGCTTGCATTATTTCCCTGAACTTTTGAAAGTACCCTCCCCACGGCCTTCTGGTATATCAAAACAGATGTGTACTTGTTTGCTTTGGTAATGAAAAAGGCAGAAGGTTCTGGAGCCTGCCATGGAAATACAGAAGTGACCTGATAGCCTAACTCAGATCATATTGTTAATATCCAAATGTATGTGCCTGCTGTTTCCTGGTATTCACTGATTCATGGATGTCACCTGAAAACGTGAAAGTCCGGAGTCTGTCTGACTCAAAGCTGAAAGGAAAATGCACACTTGGCACTTCCCATAATACAGACACACATGTACATCTTCTCCCCTGCCACCCGTTCCTCAGAAATCCGAGTCCTTGTAGCACGGTGCACTCATGTGGACAGTATGCCCGGAACAATTTTGAGAGAAGCCTCTCATACATATACATTCAACATTTTCAAAAATCTTTCAAGAAGGCAGTGATATATTGTCCTCCACTAAGGTGCAATCCTCCTACAGAACTGTAATCTTCCCAGTAAAGAGAACCATTATCCTGCACAATATTAAATAGCTCCCTTTTATAATGGTGAATATTTTTCCCTTTTTGATTACCCTCAGGTTGGATATCTTAATGCTTATATGCTTATATGCTTATTTCAAATCTTTACAGATAAACGCCTGAAGACCTAAGTCATACAAATAGATCTGGTAGCTTAAATTATAAATTCCCAAACGTACTTGGCCTACTGATGCCCCTTTTAAAATTCTGGTACTAAAAGCCAGTATAAAGCCCATAATCCAAAATAAAGGGTAGGTCTCTGCTTTTGCATGGCCCCTGGACTGGTCCAGAGCAGTCACGTCCATTTGGGGAAATACTTGTTTATATAAAGAATCACTATATAAATTTTCAGAAAATAATCCCTTGAGAATAAGAAGCATGTGTGGGTTCATAATGTGGAAGAGGGGGGTGGGTGTGACCGACCGCTCTACTCATTGAATCAGGTCCAATCAACTGTGTAAAGCAATCTGTTTCCAGGCGCACATGAACACTCCTGAGTGTAACAAGTCAGGAATTAGGAACAAACTGATAATACTCATTCTAAGCAAGGATATGTATACCCATCCTCAGAAATATCTGGGTCATCAATTTGAGTGCAGACCTCTGACTCAATCTAAGAGAGCTATACAATCAGTTGTATCTTTGTTGACATAGGGTTATGAAATGGATATATAAAAATCCTACACCAAAGTCAGAAACAGGTAAACTAGAATGAAGACAGAAATTGAGAACACTCCAAGTCTAGAGCTTTGTACCTGTGGAGCCTCATAAGTGATGGTTCGGGTTTCAGTTTGGACAATGGGGACTTCCTTGGTGGGGATTTCTGTCCTTTGTGAGGCATCAGAAATTGTTACCATCTCTGTTTTGACCACTGGTGGCTAAGGCGGAAAAGGAAGGAAAAAACAAATTCTAGCGGTAATGATGTAAAAGTGCTTAATGGAGCCTTCAAGGTAAATGTAAAAAACATATTCAAACACACTTTCATGCACACGAGAAAAGAAAAAAAGCAATTAACCAAAAGCAAACAAAAGATATAAAACCTTTCTTCAAAAGCTGCATGCCATATATCATATACACAAGGGAGCTACCAAATAATGTGTAATTAAAAAAACTGTTTGGAAATCCCTTGTGTGTACGAAGGTGAGAGAAAGATAAGCTAATGTAGCACTGCCCCTCTATTGTCATATGGTTAAACCGTAATGGGCACAATGAGCTGAATGTAAAGCCTGGTGGACAGTGAGGTATACTTTGGCTTTGGCAACAGAGAAGAAAACCAAACCAAACCAAAACAAAGTGACCTGTCTGAAGTGACTTTATCTCTACTTTAATTATAATTCAAAGAGCTCCTGGCTTATGTGAAGGCTCATGTCTTTTCACTGGTCCACCAGCAAGGTAGGCTACGCTTTGTTCTTTTTCCCCAAAAGCCTTTTCTGCTTTACTGACAATGGAGACAGTTACATTTGAATTTATTCTTTTCAATTATACTTGCCTAAGACTTGGAGTTTATCTTGTGCATTACATGATACAACATTAAGTGAAATTACTCCAGCACTGCATCAATGCTCCGAAACAATTTAGAATACTCATAGGAAAGTTTCTGAAGTTCCCGCCTATATATTTACTACACAACTTGACTGTACTATTTCCAAAATAATACTGTCCTGGAGACAAGTTTCCAATAGATGCCATTAGCTAAAGAAAACAGCCATGTGCTGGCAGGAGCAAACAGTAGTCACAGCGTCCCGAAATGCCGTCTCTGAAGTAAAACGGGAAGTTTAACCATGGCGTGGTAAAAATCCAGTATATCCTTTCAAGTCAGACTTAACATCACAACTGTCTACTCTATCAAAATTAGCAAATATGAACTATCCCTGCTTTGTGGGCATTTTATTTTAGAATCAGGAAATATTCCACAAATGTAAACCCTCCCTCAGGATAGCTCTAAGTTCAAATTCAAGGACACTGCATCCACTGACCAAAACTGCATCTAAGAGGGATCAGGAAAGTTCTTTCCTGAAGAGAAAGGAAAAGACATTGAAAACAGACAAGTCAACAGGACATATCAAGCACTTGCAACTAATCTAGAAGGGATGAGGGATCTGAATGAGAAGGATAAAGTCCTATTCAACAGTCTTGCCTATTCTGAAAGACAAAGAAGACTCAAAACGAAAGCATGCAATCCCTCGCATCCATAAACAGAAATAGGTAACATTCTCATTGCTGTCATATGCTACCACCAGACCACCATAGTAATCTAAGTTGGCCGCCACTTCTAAAAATCTAAGTTGAGGAAAGCATGAGACACAAAGTTAAGCCCATTCATGACAACAAGCCTCACACACACTCACATTTGGGCATTTTAAAAACATAGCATACAGTTTTCTAATTAAAACCATGCAAAAGCATGCAGTGTCAAGAAGAGTACAACGAAGAACAGAAGAATTGGAAATGTTCAAAACAAGCAAAGAAAAGTTTACATGTGAAATAGAAAGGAAGAAAACGATAGGTCTGCCACCAGAGAATTTACCCAGGAAGTGGGTGGTCGATTTGCAGTAAAGAAGCCAGAAGCCACAAACTGAAAGGGCAGGAAGTCTACAAGGCGGGGCTCTCATCCCAGGATTTCTCCCAGTAGAGAAAAGAATCGGGATCTTGTTGAAAAGGCTGGCGAAGTGGGCAGGCAGGAAAAGAAGGCAGGTGTTTTATCACCTGAGTAACTGCTCTATGATAGGTAAGCTCCCACTTGGGCCTCCCATTTACCTCGGAACAACAGATAATTTGTGGCAAAACATCAATGTCAACACGAGACACCTCTCCATTAACTTTAAGTTGTTCTTCCTCTGTTTCTTCGCTCAGGGCTTGCTTAATAGTGCCTTCGTTTATCTTCTTCTCTCCGAAGAGCTTGGGGGCCACTACATTTTCCTGGGTTACTGTCTCTACTGCACTTGCACTGGCCCCTGCTTGTTTGACTGGGCTGGCTGCTGACACAGCTTCCTCCCGCTCTACTACCTGGACTGCTTGGGCGGCCTCCTCCTCTGCCTCTTCACACTCCTCCTGCTCCTCCCTTATGGTGCCCTCGGGCACACGGGGGTGGGGGCGGTACTCTCCAGTGTCGCCTTCTTCACTCTCGCTGCTGCTGCTGCTGCTCTCAGAAGACAGGGAGCTGGAGTCTTTGTGTGCCAGCAGCTCCGCCTTCCGAATATCCCCAGGACCACTCCCAGGTGACAGCTCGGTACCGTTCATTTCTTCCGTGACTGTCATTACTCTTTCGTCTTTCCCAACCTCTGCCCGCTTCTTCTCTTCCACTACATTCAGAGTCTCATGTGAACTCTGTACAAAAAAAAAGACGGATGAGGGAAAACAAAAATACATGAATATATAAAAAGGGTAGAAACCAAGACTAAGTGATGGTGGTAGGTTCATGTCATGGAGGAAAACACAGATGGCTATGATGCTGACTGAAAGGGAAGCGGGGACACTGTGATGAGGGTCAGAGACAGCAGGCGATGGTGGTAACATGGAAAGGGGGGGAGAACCTTAACAGCACCACTGGCTCCAGTGCATGGCCCTTCTGACTCAGGAGCGCGTTTCTGCGGAACAAAAAGCAACCAAGGACACAAAATCAATACAGTGTTACCTCAACACCCAGCAAAACAAATATCCAACACGGCAAGGACAGAAGAGGAAGAATCCACATCGACAGTGACCTCTGCGCAGGGTCAAATAACGAACGGGCAGTCAAGACCAACACCACAAAACTTACAAAAAGGAAAACACAAAAACAGCCAATATCCTCCCACGGGAAGAACAAGCTTTTGTTGTAGTTATATCTACACCGACTACTTTTGTCTCTGATTTGTGGAATTACGCCATAGCTTACTGAACAGCACAAAGAGTCACGTGCAAACTCTGAAACCTCCTTACAACAACAGGCTTTGGTTGTAAGAAGTCTATGATGCCTAGACTAAAACTCTGCTAAATCCAGGTGATGACACCTTATTTTTTGCTGGCTTGTTAAAAAAAAAATGTCTTTTAATGGCAAAACTACTCTTGGCCATTGACAGCTACTAACATTTAAGTTTGTTTCAGAAATGAATATTAGCACGACAAATTGCATAACAGGATAGCAAGAGGGATATTATAATGTTCAGCAGGTGTCAATAAAGGCTCCAAGGGGAGAATTTAGTTCCTCCAGCAGCACTGGAGATATCAGCTATTAATCAAGTCTATTATTTGAGCTGTTCTTCCCTACATCCCAAGACATTGTTGGAAGTATTTACTCTAGTTTTTTAGCAAATACCTCTCTATATATTACTGACAAAAATTACTATGTCATGGTATTATGAACTGGGATAGAAACATTCCTGTGGAAGTTATGTTTTAAAATTTCTTTTTAGAGGGCTGTTTTGTGTTACTATCCTTAGATTTTTAGTGTGCTTTCACATGAAAGTCTACAGAGCAAGTTCGTCTCCGATTCAAGGGATTGGCTATACAGCACATCTGCCCCCCCCCCCCCCACTGGCTGTAATCCCCACCATGGTTTTGCATGCCCCCTATTTCCACCACAGCTTCCCATTTCCTTTCCTCCTAATTTTCTACCTGTTCGTGCCTCCTTATTTTTGCCTTCAGGAAAATGTTGCCCTTTTGGTCACATGTAATTGCTAAGTCTAATACGTACATTCCTCTCGGGTGTTGTGTCTATGGACCTTCCTCTGCTGTCTGGCTGAGTGACAGCCTCAGAATATGACTAGTGTCAGAGCCTCGGGTTCCTCCAGGATCACTAAGTCTCACTCCAGTATCAGACCACTAAGAAGGGTCTCTCCAGGAACGGGACTTTTTGTTCTCAAGTGTCTCCTGTTTTGCTGAGATCCTAGTCAGAGACCATATTGCTATTTTTAGACAACTGCTTTCTTTAAAAAGTAGTCTAGTTAACTTTTTGACATTCAGTTGGCACATAGCCTGTGATCAAATCTAAAATAAATCTGCGGGAGAGCGTTGTCCTACTTATTCAGAAAGTACCTCCCTCCCAGAGGGAGGGAAGCAGTGCACCTCTGAATCCTCCAGGCAGAGAAGAACCTTGTTGTGAAAATGTCCAGATACCGACTGGACTGGAGCGATCACTGTCCTGCAGCACACGTTCACAGCATCCACTGCCCTCGGTGGCATGGACAGCCAGGCATTAATGGACCTATAATGGCACACGTCTTTGCCCCTGCGCCTAGACTCACATGCTCTAATCTGCATGGTTAGCCTTAAATGCCTGGCAGAGTATAGTTAATTGCTCAAAGCTGTTATCACGTAAGTCGTGCCACTGATAAAGCAAGAGAGCCTAAGTGTAAGTGAATCTGCACATTTCAGTCACCAAACTGGAAAACACTGAATCTATTTTGAGAAATAGGTTTTAAAAATAATGATGTCCAATGATCAGAACACTTCGGCTGGATATGTTCTCTCAAAGTTCAGGGATTCTCCTCGGGGGCACCAAAAAAGAACTATTTTATTGGCTAAGGGAAGTATCTCAAATTTTCCTTATGAACACATTAAAAAAATCACAAGCCATAGAAAGAGGTTTAAGAGAAGTCGGGTTTAAAACAAATTGTGTAGAGCATACTTAATTTCGTATTGGCCTCGGGGTTGCCTTCTGCCTGAAAACTCAGACTCTGGGCCTCAAAGGTTTAAATGAGTCTTTATGCCGTTTTATTGGGGATTGGGGGGGGCGGGGGGCTCAAGTAGGAGAAATATTCAAATCTGTATCTTTTCTACGTGTCTGTGTACAGTCACCTTTCTTGAACGTCTTTCCTGGGAAAGGTTAATTGCACCGATGAAAGCACTGGGGAGAGAAACGCTCCTAAATTTCCCCCAAAATAAAAATTATTCTCGTACGTGGCTTTTAATAACAGGGGAAACAAAGTAAAATGCACCTCAGACAACCACGAGAAGGGCGAGGAAGAAAGCTTTTCAGGTGCATTATAGGTCACAACAGTGCCCTCTGCTGTCCAAATGGCGGCTGACGTGAAGGTGGTTCTCACACTATCAGAAAAGCCCTTCTCACTAAACAAAACGGATGTTATCTCCTCTTCTAGACTCTAGAAAGGTCAGAAAAGGAAGAGCAAAGAATTAAAAAGTGTGAACAGGTAGCAGCAACCTACTGAAAGGAAAGAAAGGTTACACAAGAAAGAACAACAGAACAGCATAAACTGTAAGAAGGATGAGAATTCTAAAAGATTCTACGGAGGCTTATGTGGAGGCTCACCTCATTGCCAGCTTTTCGATATTTGACAGTTTTACTTTCAGAATCCAGCTAGAATTCCTGGATTTATTGCTGAAGGTTTTATCATAAACTGAGTACAACCTACCCACTAGCAGCCAGCAGCCACTCCTCCATGTGCTCCTGGAGTAGTTTGTGTGTGTGGCCCTTTTCTCTGTGGCTCCTAGACGTACAACGCTCCCTCCTGGGGCTAGCGCTTGGGTGCTTCTGCCCCGAAGGCCACCTTCCTAATGTTGTCATCAAACACGAATGTAATACTCTACAAAGTCTGTACAAGTGCTTTACCTCATGTGGTCTCTTTTCATTTACTACACAATCAGGCATGCTAAATTAATTTTGAATAAATAAATAAATTACATTTAAAACAAAAATCAGGGGGGAAATTTAGACAGGAAAACACCATGAAGTGAAAATGTGAATATTATTTGTCCCTAAAAAAAAAAATCTAACCAGGAAAATGTAACTGACATATTCCTATCCTTTCAGCGATGGACCCTGGCCTGGCGGAAAGCTGAGGGCTGCCCTTCAAGCACCTGAATGCACACAGTTATCGTGCAGCCATCCTCAAAGGTGTGCAGGAGTAATTAAAAAAAAACCTAAGGATCTTAAAAATAATGAAATAAATAACACTTCTGAGTTAAGCGGAGTGGGGGCATGCACCTCAAGGTGAGGAGAATAAGGTGGTGGTATGTACCTGCATTGGAGATGGGAACAGGACTTCCAGATTGATTCAGCTCAATTACAATTCTTATTATTGACACCATCTCTAGGGTAGGTGGGAAAAGTGTCCTTCCAGGAGAATTTAAGTAAGTGGCATTCATTTAATTATTCAATAAAGTGTCAAGACTACTCTAAAATTATAATCTATGTAATCATATGAGAGGATATACAAATTTAAGCATGTCATTATAAGAAGGTATAAAATTGATGTATTTATTTGCTAAAGAGTAAATAATGTAGTTCCCAATTTTCTGCTCTACTCTCAAAATGAATTACTCACATTCAAATTGAAGTCACTTTGAAAGTTCAACCTATTTATTTTTCTAAACAAGAAACTACCACTGCATTTTATTAAATGGCCACAATGTAGAAATCAGGGGGGGGGTAAATTATATTTTAGGTGTATTTTTAATTCTATAGCCCAATTAGGCTGACAATTCAAAGCTAAATGCAAGATCAGTAGCAAAATGAAGGCACTACAAGTCAAAAACATTATTCATCTGGCTCACGTGCACCTAACACAGGAAGTATGTAGTTAGGAAAGTTACTGATACAATGTAAGTGAGCAATAAGTTCTGTGGGTGAAGAGATGCATGAAAGATTATATTGTGTGTATATATGCATACATATACACATATAAATACGTACACATTTCTACATGGGGATTTAGTTTTTTTTAATCCTCAAAAAATTATTCCAAAAAGAGTTTAAATAAGGTGGTATGTAAGAAGGGTTACTTTTGGCTGTGGACAAAAATAAAAGGAAAAAAGAACAAAGCAAAAGTAAATCGATACAGATAGATCGATAGACCTCGAAGTGTGAGGGAGCTTCAAAACTGTTCCTAGAAAAACAGAAGTAGAGGATAATGAACAATGCCCGTAACTTTTGAAGCCCCTCATATATTTCCCTCAGTGTGTGGGCGATGAGATATGGGCAACTTCACGTGCAAATAAAAACCACTTAGGAGCGAGCCAGTGACTCATCAGTTTCAGATGTAAATTCCACAGAGCATCACTTATGTTAACACAATTCCTAAGAATGATATTTTATATTGCATATTTTCTAAAGTCTGAGATCTGTAAAAAAATAATGTCTAACTTTAAACTTCTTCACCAAAATTCCTGTGCTTCCTATTGCAGAAAAGTCCAAGGATGTGAGTTCAACTGATCAAGTAGTGCAGTTTGACTTGCCTCTGTTGAATAAATTTCTTAGAATATGTATTATTTCAGAACATGTGATGGAAAGCATTACATGTATTGAGTCTAATTCTATAAGGCCTGGCTTTGTAATTAATATATTTTTAAAAAATCAATCACTTAATTGGGGGGCTCTTCCAAATCTTTGAACAATCCAACATTCAATTGTACTAAGTACTCTAGTACACGTTGCCATCAACATTTCCGAAACATTTTCTTTCTACTTAAGGCCTTGACATCAGCTCCTCTTTTTCCCCTCCCTCTCCCCACCCTCACTCCCCTATGAATCTTGATCAATTATATATATTTTTAATTCATGTCTTACACTGTCCAGTGCCTCCCTTCACCCAGATTTCTTTTATTTGTCCCCCTGTGGGGGTGTCTATATGTCCATGTAGCTAACAGTTTAACAAACAGCTTTGTGAGATTGTTTCTCATAATTTTTCAGCTTTGTGAGATTATCTTTCTCATTTGCAGTGTTTTGGAACTATTTCATCTCAACTAGACTTCTAATTCTGCTAGGGCAAGGTTGCACCCTCTCATTTACTTGGTTGTCTCTCTGCCCTACCAGGTATTTTGCCAAATAATCTCTACTGCCCAGTGAAAACTCTGTGTGTGTGTGTGTGTGTGTGTGTGTGTGTAGAAAACATCTTTTCTTTATGTGTGTGTGTGTGTGTGTGTGTGTGTGTGTGTAGAAAACATCTTTTCCTTATGACCGATCTCTGCTCTCATTCACACTCTAACTCACTCCTCATCCAGCCACCAGAGGGCTCGGCCAGGCAAATATGGGATCATAGGATCATACCTGGCTGAAAGCGCTCCAGTGGCTTCCTATCGCTCCTGTCATTCAATTCCAAGCTGTCAATGTGATCATGCTTCCCCTGGCTGTGATCTAGGAAGACCCGTCTCTGACTTCCTTCATGTTTCTTCTTGTTCAATAATGTCACAGTCACCGGATAATTTCAGTTCCTTTCAGCTGTTCCTGCTCTGGGCTGCTGCTTTTGTTCTTCCTTAACCCTGCAAAAATCTCCACTTTTACTTCTTCTGTTCATAGATGATTGAATTCAAATAATGCTCCCTCCCCATGGCATCCTTCTCTGACCACAATGATAAAGCAGCCTTCTCAATCACTTCTAACGCACTGCTGTATTTCATCTATTTTCTCAACCTGAGTACCTACAATTTTCTCCACTAGAAACTAAGCTCTCTAGCCCCAGCAAACAGTGGCTGACCAGTTGGTTAAGAAAAATCAGTAGAGACAAAATGATTAATAGGTGAAAGTAATGGAAAACTAACCTCTTTAGTTCTGTCAGAGAGTTCATATATGCATGCAAGACACAGATAATTTAGAAGACTACATAGAGTGTACAGAAGGTCTTTTGTTCTGATTAAAAATCTTAATAAAGAAAACTGTAAACCAGGAGCCTAAGTCAAATGGAGTCCATTAGGTTAATAGCACAGTGTGCATAATACTGTACAGTGCTCTTCCATGTGCAATTATGATTTCCCAAGTGTCAGCAACATGCATGAAGGTTCGGGATCACTTATCATGTAAACGGTGACTATTCTGCATTTCATCACTCTGACTTAGAATACAGCACACCCCTGCAACATGGACTCCCTCACCTGATGAGCCTGTATTTCTAACGGTGCAGATTGAAGGTTATTTTAATCCACAAAAAAGTTACTACTAAAGAGTTTGAGTGAATTGTTACACAAGAAAAACGGTTATCTTCTGGCTGTGGACAGAACTAAATGGAAAAGGAACAAAGCAAAAGTGGATCCAAGGATGTGCGGTGAACACCTTGTCCGCCTCCTCAGCTCCTCCTTCAACTGCCCATGCTGTCGCCATCTGGTGCTTCTCCTTCGTGGATAAAATGTCCTTGAAAAGATGGTCTCCTTTTCTCTATTGTTTTAAAACAATTGACATAACAACAAATAAGACAAATACATTACACCTATAGCAACACAAACATAAAACACCCCTGTTGGTCAGCTACACCTACAGGAGAGCAAGCCCTTGACATTGTCAGCAGGCACTGTTTCTCTAAAGACCACAACACTCGAGAGCAGATTCTCAACCTGTGGGTTACGGCCCCTTCAGGGTTCGAACGACCCTTCACGGGGTCACCTAAGGCCATCGGAAAACACCTATTTCCAATGGACTTAGGAACCAAGACACCGCTCCTCTATCACTCTCCAGGCGGGTGCGCCCACATGCAGGTCTGCCCACATACAAGTACCCAGCGTGAAGACTGTTACCCGTGATACATCATGCTTCCAGATAAAATTTCATTGATATGTAATTAGAAATATTTTGTAATATAATTACATATTGTTTTGTGATTAATCACTATGCTTTAATTATGTTCAATTTGTAACAATGAAAATACATCCTGTATATCAGATGTTTACATTATGGTTCATAACCAGCAAAACTACAGTGATGAAGTAGCAATGAAAATAATTCTATGGTTGAGGGGTCACCACAACATGAGGAACTGTATGAAAGGGTCGCAGCGTTAGGAAGGCTGAGAACCACTGCTCTAGAGTCAAATGCTGAAATATTAGCATGAATACTCTCCCTAAGGGAGAACATAAGGATTTCAGTTGTATGCATCTTTGTAAGAGCCTCTCATGAGGCTTTGAATCACATTTTGGTCAGTATTTTTTCCCCTCGGTTCAGCTTTTATTTCTGTTTAATCTATTCTTAAAGAGCTATTTTCCTTTCTGTCACAAAAGTAGAGATGTAAAGCAACTAACAGTCTTGTTTTAAAAACGTGAATAAAGGGTGGAGGCATAAAATAAACAAACAAATAAGGTGAATAGAAACAGCACTAGACTATTTAGACCATAAAATGAGAACTCGAAAACATTTAAGCCATACTATGCTGAATTTCAGAAGAGAAGGGAAACGGAAAAGATGAGATTACAGGATAACAACTTTTTATATTATCAACTGTGTATTAAGTATGGTAAGAGCCTGCAGAAGTACAGGGTCAGTACAGGGGCATCTGAAGGAGCCAACGTAAATGGGAATATAAGAAGAAATAGTTTGACAATACATTCAAAAGGCAATACTTCTCTTGGGAACAGACAGACTAAAGTCATGGGAAGAAAGTGAATGACAGTTCAGAGATATGATACAGTTTTATTTGTTTGACACAAGTGGATCTCTGTTTCATATAACAGTTTCTGTTCTGAGTTATATAATGAAAAATACTTTCTAAATTTTCAACAAGGTTCATTGATCTTTGTTTAAAGTTAAGTTTAACTCATTATCCTTCACAGTAATTACTTGAAGTCACGGTAAATACGGTCTACATTCCTAAGTCCTTTGAATTATTACTTTAATTACTAACTCCTAATTTCAAGTTACTAGCTAGAAAAATTATTAAAATGCAATATACTATCAGTGTCTAGGTTATCCTATGTAATAACTCATTATGATTAATTAATTTGAGAAATATAATAAATTCATTCTGAAATTAATTCAAAAGTATTTTTAAATCCATACGATCTACCTAGGAACTACACCAATAAATATTACCTTGTTAATAAACATTTAGTATGTAAAGTATTGTTAGCAATTACATTAAAAAAATCAAATGCAAACACTTTCTAACTTTCTGACAATCAACATAACACCTAGAATGAGACAAATTGCCAACAAATAGCTCGGCGACATACCCCTGGAGTCTGTAGGGACAGAGGTGTGATACGGCGTCTCTCCCATTCACTGGGGCGTGGTTCTGGTGTGGACTCCATAAAATTGCGCTTGAGTTCACTAACGCTAGCCTGATGTTTCAGTAGGTCCTCCTGGGCCTTATCCAAGTCCTAGCAGCGTGTAACGTGACACAGGGGAAACAATCCAAAGGTTGGGGGGGGGGGGTGGAGGGGAACCCAATGAGACAAAAAATAATGACAAAGCAAACGTATGATTAAAAAAACAAAACTAAAGCAAGAAAAATGCCAAGTCTCAAAAGCCATGTTTTTTTATCTATTAAAAAGCCTTCATAAACTTAGTCAAAATTTGAAAACAAAGCCAATGTGTAACTTTCTAGGATTTAGATTTTGAAAGGTTTTATTTCTTCCCTGTTTTGAACTTTTAAAGAAACATTTACATTACCAGAAAGAAGTTATAAAGCTAGTCATGATAGGCCTTGTTTCTTCTATCTGGGTCTGAAATGCAGCCCAAGCCTCTGTCCCAGCACATGTACCTTTTGGATTATTAATACGACCTCAATTGTATTTTGGAAACACAGGAACCCAACTCTAAAAAGGGGAGGGGTAGACTCAGAAGAACATGGCTTAGGGGTAAAATCAGTCCAGGACCATCCAAAAAGGGAAAGCCAAGGGCCGACCACCAGGAAAATTCTCATGTGGCTTTTAATTAGGGAAACAAAATACTGCTTCCAGAACTGCTTTTGCTTGGCTGCTTTGTAAATTAACCAGAACACATACTGCTCTCGGGCACTTGCCAAATACAGAGGTGGGCCCCAGCCACTGGCTGCGCCAAATGGTGCTCTATGCAGAGAAACTGAGGGGGGTTTTCACAGAAGGCCCTGATCCAGGATGCTTGTGGGAGTTTTCAGACCGGCCAGAATATGCAATGTTTGTGGAGGTAAAAGAGATGGAGAATTCCGGACACTATTTTCACTGAATTGTAAATGTCTTACACTTCAAAACTCCCAGGAGCCACCTGTGGATTCTCTTTCATCCCACCCCCAGAGGCACAGGCCATGCACCTGAGAAAATCAGAGCCCCACACCTTCATGCACAAGCATAGTAGTTCACCTAAGGAGCTCCTTCCTGTTGCCATCGGGCAAACACTGACAGAAATCTACAAATCTTTGCATGGCATGGAAAAAGGACTGTGGCTTGAGATCAGGCACATTTCTTGGATTTGTTTAATGCAATGTTATGTCTTACACTTTACAGCATTTTAGTAAGTTATGCAAAAATACATTTCTAACAGTTATCAAAGCTGCCAAAAGCAACCAAACAGATTAGTCAGATTACTGAGAACTGCGCTCTCCACTTTCCCACGTGTAATCTCCTGAAGGAGAAAAAGTTCGGCTTGTGACACAGGGGGCACGGGGTATGGGGCGGTTGGGTTTTTCTTTTTAACCGAAACAATCCCATTAATTAGCATACATCCCAACAGAATACCGCAAACGGACCACATTTCTTAATTTTTTTAAAAGTGGCCATATTTCAAAAGGCAAATGATTGAATGCCTAATGAACAAATGCCTTTTCTGTTTAATATATACTAAGGATGGGATTGTGTTACTTCAGTTTCTCTGGTCTAGAGATAACCTATTAGGAGAAAATAGGTTTATCTGTAGAATGGCTTCACAATTAATGGACAGAAACATTATGCATTTGACTAAACAGAGCGATTTTTCCCCTTTGTCACTGTAAGAACTTCTGGTCGATAAGGTCCTCCCTGAGCCTTTAAAAGAACAAAGCCCAACTGGTGATGACATGCACCCCACCACATCGAGTCTCCCCCATGCATTTCATGCACTGTGCTTGGAGAAAATCACTAGCCAGCCTGTGCGTGACACCTCCCTTCCACAGCAGCCTGGCAGCCAGTAGGGCAGAATTATGTTCTGAGATTATACCAACCTCCAACATTAAATTGCTATGTCTGACATAAATATTATCCCCTTCTACTCTCAAGGAACTTTTCTGTGAAATTAAATCACACACAAGGGGGGGGGGCAAACACATGTAAATGTATCAATGAGCAAGCACCAAAAATAACCCAGAATATGATCATCTAAGACATTAAAATAAAAGGGAAATCGCAATCTTAAGAACATCAGGCCACAGTTCAAAGAACACTCGCAAATGAGCCCTGAAAGCACACTCCACACACAGTAACAAAGGCAGGCAGCAGCCACCAGGTAGTTAACTTAAAGGGAAACTCATCCACCTCCTCCAGCTGCGCTGCTTCTCCTTCTTCTTCTTCCATCTTCACCTGAAAAGTCACACAGCATGTGGCCACAGAGAAGCAGGGTGTTAGTAGGAACTCTGCCAGCAGTGCCAAGAAGCTGCCCTTGAATGTAAACGCTCATTTACCAACCTTCGCTGTCTGGGCCTCAGAAGATGCAGAGTATTAAGCCACTTGGGTCTTCCTTTGCCTAGTGTGCTGTACAAATGATGGAAGTGGTACTGTGCAGAGATGAAATGGAGAATGGGGCTTCATTCTCTCTCACACCCTAGGATTTAGCTCTGCCTTTGAATGTTTTCATTTAAGATTACAAATGTGAGAGTGCAAAAATGGCACAATCCAATTAAATTAGAAACATCCAGGAAAATCAGTGGTATCGAAAGTGATCTTTTGGCTTTATATTGGGGGTTATGTTCACTCTGTTACTCTAATTTGTAATGGGGATTCCCCCCTCCCTCTAAAAGGGGCTCTGGGAATTGGTTTTGCTACTTTTATACTAAAATAATGTGTATTTAAAAATAATCTTTGCACTATATACATTTTCATTTAACATTTTTAAGCAAGGATAGATTTTCACAGATGAACACTTCTCAATATCTAACAACCCAAAGGAATTAGGAGCCTTGGTGGCACCATGTGTTAAATGTAGAGCTACAGGACCACATGGTCAATAGTTCAAATCTACCAACTGCTTTGCAGAAGGAAAGATCAGGCTGTCGCCTCTGGTACAGATTTAGTCATAGAAACTCACTAGGCAATTGTACCCTGTCCTATAGGGTCATTATGAGTAAGAATTGCCTTGATAGCAGTGAGTTTAACTAAAAGGCTGGTTCAAATCCACCAGCCACTTCCTGAGAGAAAGACGAAGCTGTCTGCTCCCACACAGATTTATAGCCTCAGGCATGCTAGAGAATAATTCAAATGTCTTACAGGGTCAATCAGTCAGGATTGATTTGATGGCAGTTGGGTTAATATCAAAGGAAACCGTGTAGCCTTCATATATCAATTCATAGCAGTGTCATATAGCATATGTATTTTTTTCTACTTTGACATGACAAAGCTAAATCTCAAAGTTCAAGGCACATTTTCTTTTTTTAAAAACCACTCCTAACATTTTTGAAAGGTAAGCAGAAACTCACAGTCACCACTGATTGGTTAAGAAACACTTTCCAATTATCTGATCAACATAAGAGTTTCAAAATGTTGATTTCTCAGATAAAAAACTTTACGAATTGTAGTTTCTTCATGATATAAAATCATTGCATTATTTTCATATTTGGGGTATAGTTTGCTCTAGATTTTGGGATTCTCTCTATGCATTGATAGGACTGACAGCATATAAGATACCAAGTCACCAGGCAGCATCTGGCAGAACAGGTAGGGAACATAGTTTCACATGTTACAATGGACCTGGTACAGAGGTAGTGTGCTTTGAAAAACAATCATCTGATGAAGTCCAGGAGAGGCATTATCTATAGCGACAGCACCTCGTCAATAGTGCCTTAGGGTTGTAGCAAGGGAGCTTGGGTCTAACGGGGAGCTAAAAATCGTGAGGACAAGAAGAAAATGTTCTAAAACTGCGGTGATGACTGCACAACTCCTCGATCTATTTAATCATTGAATTGTATGGTGCGTGAATGATATGTCAATAAGAATTATTTAAAGAAAATTTTAAAATGGTCTCAATCCAGCACCTTAATTTCAAATAAAAGAGCACGCAGCGCCCAGCCTCAGTGTCGCACAGCTCACATGTTTCAAAGCTGGATTTCAGTTTTCGTATTTACTTAATAAAACACAAACAGATTCTTCCCAAAATACCGGGCATACTAACTGGGTCTTATAATCACCTGGTTCCGTGGCGTTTGTTCTTGTTGTCTTAAATACTACCTAAACGTCATCTCTTTCCCCAGAGCTACAGGAACAGGGAAGCGTAAGAGTTTCCGTGATTAAACCTACAAATGTCAAGAGCAAAAACTACAGATATATCCTTATGAATGCAAGAAATATAGCTTCCTATCAAGAGAAATAACAATACAGGGAGTTCTATTAAGTTACATCAATTAAAATTATGTCCACTGCATCCTAAGTTCTAGATCAAGACAAAAACAGTTATATTCTAAAAGGAACCGCATTCTTACTTGTCGGCATACTGGACATAATATACATGCTAAAGGCAACACTACAGATCTCCCTCTTTTTCGGTATGGGATCACCTGGGTCGGGGCTCAACTGCTAACAGGGATGGCAGTTCAAGACCAGCCAGCAGCTCTGTGGGAGACAGACCTGGAGATGTTCTTCTGTGAAATGTACTGTGTGGGCAACCCTACAGGACGGTCCTGTCAGAACTGCCTTGACTGTACATAACAACATGGTCTAGATAAGTATAAAAGAAGCGGACCATTTCGCTGACTTAGGATGTGTAAACTAGGTCAATGACAATCAGGGGGAGAAAAACCTACAATACACTTCTCATGCGTTTTAAACACTGCATGTGTGAAAATGTAAAGTTTGTGATATTTTAGGGGAACTTACAGACATGTTCACACTCTTACATTGGGAAAACATTAGGATGGAAGTAGAGTTTTGCTGACCCCACAAACTGAAGCTTATGTAGGAGTGCCAGCAACCATGTCTTCTTCCTCTCTTTTGTCATTTGCGTCACAGTTGTAAGAAACATTCAAAGAAGATGCTTTAGCTTCCAGGTAGCAGAGGGATAGAGCCAAAGGAAGGGCGAAGGTGAGAGAAAAGGAAACGGAAAGTGAAGCCGAGAGAAGTAACCCAAAGATGAGAATAAGGGAAGGAATGAATGAAGGGGAGGTGATAGGAACATAATGCTGAACGTCAGGTGGAAGGAAGGAGACCCAGACCTTGGGGAGGCTGGGGAAAGCGAGGTACCCATCTTCATCAAGAAGTGAGGGAAAGCATTTGCAGAAATGGAAGGAAAAGTATCCAAACTCAGAATCATGGTGGCCATCCACTTTATGAGGCCTCTCGTGGGGGGGAGAAGGGCCATCTGGTTGAGGAGGGGATAAGACAGGGTCCAAGACAGACTCAAGCGTGGTGACTTCAGGGTCACCCTGCTCTGATGTGTCGCTTGTGGAACTGAGGTCTACGCTGTCTAGAGAGATCTGGTCTGCCTCGCCAAAGGGGTCTTCCTCTGAAATGTCTGAGAGCAAGTCCATTTCAGAGACTGGCAAAAGGAGTGGGGAGGAAGATGAAGCAGCGTGGATGAGTGAAGGTGGGCGCATGAAAACAGGCTACTCTCAAAAGCAAACCCATGATTGAGTATGAAATTACATAACGGGCACATCATAGAAAAGAACAAATGTATGACAGAAAGAGGAGAGAAGAAATAGGTAGTTAGTGAAAACTTTTACTAAGAAAGAGGGTAATATTAACAAAGCTACAAAATGAATTAAATGATCCATTTTTAAAGAGAAAAACTGGACTAACGTATATACTCGTGTGTAAGTCGAATTTTTCAGCACATTTCTAAAGCAGTTTTTGTGGTAAAATTAAGTGCCTTGGCTGGTATTCCGGTCGACTTACACTCGGTATACACGGTACTTCCGTCACACAGAATGTAGAGGAACTGACTTAGCGACTGTTTTCCAAGCAGACGCACACAGAGCCTATGGATTCACACAGCATTATTACTTCATGCTCTGGTTCTGACAAGCATTCTTGACATTAGCAGAAGGGACACCGCCCCCACCCTGCCCCAAGGACACGCTGTAGGCTGTTGCATACAGTGTACACGCAAAATAAGGCAACGCAAAAGCAACACGCCATCTTCTCATTCACTGAACAAATGCTCACTCTCTTTACTGCAGAATTTAATTGGCTATACATTGGTTAAAAAAACATTTTTTGACAAAGTCTACCTGTGCTCATTTCAAGCATAATTACACCAATATAATTCAAGTATAATGCAAACAATGAAGACATCGGCTACACTTCAAAATTTTACTTTTATCAAATTTACTTGTGTAATTAGGGATTCAATAGATGAACATGAAGATTGTTTTAAAAGTAAAGAACAGTTAATTAAATGTATTTTATGTTGAATATTTTGCTTTGAACAATAATCAAAAAGGGTCCAGAGCATAGTATGAATCAGTAAGAACCTATATTTTTTTGAAAATTAGGAACTGACATCAATAGAGGGCAGACTAATTTTAATGTGTTGATAGTTAAATCTAAAACAAACGCCAGCAGGTAGCCACTTGCCTTAGGATAAGTTTAAAATCCTATATTGTAAGTTGTTACCATACCTTTCCTTCAGTGGGTTGCACATGCAGGGCTTTAGTGGGGCTTCTGACATCTCTTCTGCTGTCTCCATCCTGTATCCCGACAGCACTCACAACTCCAGGACCATATGCAGAGGCCTCTTCAGCAGGACCAGAAAATTCCTTCATGAGACTTTGGTCCCCAACACCAATCAAAGCTAGTAAAGAATTACAATGTGAAATACTTTAGGACACACAAAGGAGACGACTTTTAAAAAATTCTCCTCTTATGGAGCTAAAACAGCATATAAATAGTTAAGAGGCAGGATACTGGTTGAGTTCTAAAAACAGGAATGTACAAAATAAATTCATGGTTAAACTACACCCATGCACTTAACTATTAACCTAAAATTTAGCAGTTCAAGCCCACCCAGGAACATCGTGGAACATCTAAAACCAAGAGAATCCCGTAGAATAGCTCTAGTCTGTGGTACATGGGGTTGCCAAGTGTTGGAAATCAACTTGGTGAAAACAGGTATGCTCTTTTAAACTGAAAACTTGCAAATCCTAAGTTTTTGAAGAATATTGTCTGATCATGGCACTGGCCAATAGGAGGAGCTCTAAGCTCAGCTGAAACACCAATTGGAATGAAAATTCTAAGCAGTAGTTTACCTCTCTAGATCTCTTTGGTTTTGCCTAAACTTGCTCATGAATATATTTACTGCAACAGTACTTGTACAATTACATGATTAATTTCCTAGGTTCCTTTCACCTTCTACATGCCGCAACAGATGGACAAGAGCGAGAATCCTGTTGACATTTTATCTCACTGTAGACCAAACCAAAACTGCCTTGACCTCAGGACAGAATTCCCTGTATACAGAGAATTGTACTGACATCATTGGTCTGGCTGCACGCCACGAAGGAAGAAACCCTGTGAATACAGAGGTCTTTGGGACTCAACTCTCCTGAAAGGCAGGGAGCCAAGCCTCTTCCTTTTACCAGTTGTGCTCACTCTTACCAAATATCTGCCTCGTGCTTATTTCACTTTCCTTTAAATGGCAGGAGCCTGAATTTTTCTCTTCCCCTAATAGCCCTCAAATTCTTTTACTTTCGAAAGTCCACACATCACATTACATTAAGCAATACAGTCATGTATTTTAATAAGTATATTTTCCTTATATTTATATGAGGATGGGGAAATATATTTATGTGCATATATTTATAGGCTTAGTATTAAGGTAACAGATAGATATCCAGCCTCTACTCAAGTATTTCCTCAATTCAAGAACTTTGTCCCATTAAACTGGCATTCCATAATGCTTACCTTCCCGCCACAATCGCTGAAGACAAAGCAAGTGCATAAGCGAATGTGGTGAAGAAAGCTGATGGAGGCCGGCTATCAAAAGATATAACATCTGGGGTCTTAAAGGCTTGAAGGTAAAGAAGGGGTGATCTAGCTCAGAAGCAACAAAACCCACATGGAAGAAGCACACCAGGCTGTGAGATCATGAAGTGCTGAAGGGATCAGTTATCAGGCATCAAAGATTTAAAAAATCGTATCATTGTGTGCTCACCTCCATGATACAACCGCTGAAGACAAATGGGTGCATAAGCAAATGTGGTGAAGAAAGTAGATGATGCCAGCTATCAAAAGATATAGCATCTGGGGTCTTACAGGCTTGAAGATAAACAAGCAGCCATCTAGCTCAGAAGCAACAAAGCCCACATGGGAGAAGCACACCAGCCTGTGTGATCATGAGCTGTCGAAGGGATCAGGTACCAAGCATCAAGGGAAAAATATCCTATCATTGTAAATGAGGGGTGGTGTGCAGAGTGTAGACAAAGCCCATCAGTAGGCAACCAGACACCCCCTTACGGAAGGGTTGCGGGCAGATGAACCAGTCAGGGTGCAGTATAACGATGATGAAACATACAACTTTCCTCTAGTTCCTAAATGTTCTCTCTCCATCCACGAGCATGATCCCAATTCTACCTTACAAATCTGACTAGACCAGAGGATGCACACTGGTATAGATAGAACTGGAAACACAGGGAATCCAGGGCAGGTAATCCCTTCAGGACCAGTGGTGAGAGTGGCGATACTGGGAGGGTGGAGTAGAGGGGGAACTGATTACAGGGATCTACATATAACCTCCTCCCTGGGGGACAGACAACAGAAAAGTGGATGGAGACGTGGAACCAACAGTGTATGATATGAAAAAATAATAATTAATAAATTATCATGGGTTCATGAGGGAGGGGGGAGTGGGAAGGAATGGGGAAAAATGAGGAGCTGATGCCAGGGGCTTACATGGATAGCAAATGTTTTGAGAATGATGAAGGTAACAAATGTACAAATGCGCTTTATACAATTGATGTATCTATGGATTGTGATAAGAGTTGTATGAGCCCCCAATAAAATGATTTAAAAATTTTTTTAAATAAATATATTTCCTTTTTGACCTTTTTGAGATTTTGTTAAGTTTTTCTTTCAAAGTATATGGCTATGAAAAACTGGTGACTAATTATGATTTCTAAAACCCAACACACACATGCTTTGTTCAAGAATTATTTCAAAAATGAGAAAATCTGACTTAGACATGTTTTTAAAGGTAATGTTACTGGAACTTTAATAGCAAATTAAAAATTAATGAAGCTAAAAAAATGTTGACCTGGCAGTTGTTTTTTTTTTAAAGATTATCTTATCGGGGGCTCTCACAACTCTTATAACAATCCATACATATATCCACTTTGTCACACACATCTGTACATATGTTGTCGTCTTCTCCAAAATATTTTCTTTCTACATGAGCCAGGGCATCAGCTCATTTTCCCCCTCCCCCATGCCCTCTTGATAATTTATATTCTTTTTCTTTGTTTTTCATGCCTTCCACCGACTATTGTCTCATTTCACCCACTTTCCAGATGTTCATCCCCCTGGCAAGGGGACTGTACATCAATCATTATGATCAGTTCCCCCTTACTCCTCCCACCCCCACCCCACAAACCTTACACTCCTATTATCACTACTCCCCTTATTTGTCCTGTGTGTTACCTGTTATAGATTCCCTGTGTTGCGAGCTCTTATCTGTCCCAGTGTACATGTTCTGGTCTAGCCAGATTTGAAAGGTAGAACTGGGATCATGATAGTGGGGGGAGGAAGCATTAAACTACTAGAGGAAAGCTGTGTGTTTCATCAGTCTCACGCTGCACCCTGACTGGCTTGTCTCCTGCCCGAATCCCTTCTGTAGGGGATGTCCAGTTGCCTACAGATGGGTTTTGGGTTCCACTCCACAATCCCCCCCATTCACAATGATATGATTTTTTGTTCTTAGATGCTTGATAACCTGGTCCCTTTGACAGCTCATGTTCACACAGGCTGGTGTGCTTCTTCCATGTGGGCTTTGTTGCTTCTCAGCAAGACGGCGCTTGTTTATCTTCAAGCCTTTAAGACCCCAGACGCTGCACCATCAACTTTCTTAACCACATTTGCTTAACACCTGCTTTGTCTTCAGCGATCATGTCAGGAAGGTGAGCATCATGGAATGCCAGTTTAATAGAACAATATTCATTTGTAGAGGGAGTGCTTGAATAAAGGCCCAATGTTCATCTGCTACCTTAATACTAAACCTCTAATTAGATGTACATAGGTCTATTTCCCCATTATCATATATAAATCTACATATGTACATGCCTTTATTTAGACCTCTAGAAATGCCCTCTGCCTTCAACTTTTATCTCTATTTCCTTTGACTTTCCTCTTGTCCCACGATCATGCTCAGCCTTCATTTGGGTTTCAGTAATTCCTCTTGGTTACATTGCCCTTGATCAAGCCCTACAAGGTCTCTTACACCCTCATAGCCAAGGATTTTGCATCAATTGTTGTTCCCTCTTCCCTGGGTTTGTTAACATGACTTCCTTCCCCCCACCTCCTTCTCCCATGTTCTTCTGGAACTGTCAGTCCCATTGTTTTCTCCTCCAGATGGTTTATTCTGCCTATCTTTTCTAGATAGACCTGCAGAGATATGCACAAAAACAAAACCGGGAAAAACAAACCAACAAAAGAAAACAAACAAAAAAAGCTGTAAATAGTTCAAGGTCTGTTTGTCAACCTTTAGGGGTGTTTTCCAGTCAAGTCTTATGGGGTGCCACGCTCTGCCCCAAAGTCTGTTTTTGGTATTCCCTCGGAACTTCCTTGCTCTGCTCTCCTTGCTGTTCTGTTGTACGCCCCAATTCCCACACTGTCTCTCCAGTGTTGTCGCCTGTGGGGCTAAGAGTCAGTGAGGGATGTTGTGCCTCATAGTGAGCTCGCCGTATGAGCCTCTCTGTTCATTGGCTGCTCCGAGAGGGGCTATCGTCCTCAGGGTTTGGTGGGTGCTCTATTGTCGCTTCCCCCCCCCCTTCACTTTCTCCAGTGTGCTCTGATCAGGTATGTCCCTCTCCCTGAGCTGTAGCTTCAGTGCTGTCCTCTGAAGTGAATTCTTTTGTGGGGAGGTGGGGCTATCCATGTAGTTGGGATTGGGGCCAGCCCCTCAGACCTCTCTATTGGTTCCCTGCTTCATGCCGGTATGTTGCATTCATGTGTTGGAGCACCAGATTGAAGTCTGGTCCCTCTTTCCCTGTGGAGATATAAACAATACCCTCCCTTTGGGTGAGTCAGTGCCCTGTTCAGACACTGTATCTTTTGATAGCCAGGCACCATTAGCTTTCTTCACCCTATTTGTTTATGCACCCACTTTGATGCCAACAATCATGTAAGGGAAGGTGAACATCAAAGAGTGCAGTATTAGTAGAACAAATTGTTCTTTTGTTGAGGGAGTACTTGAGTGGAGGCCCAATGTCCATCTTACCATAATACTTTATAAATATATTAACATAGCGCTATTCCGGTCATTGTATGTAAATATATTTACATATATACATGCCTGTATTTAGACCTCTACAACTGCCCTATGCCTCCCAGTTCTTTCCTCCATTTCCTTTTACTTTCCTCCTGTCCCACTATCGTGTTCAGCCTTCATTCCAGTTTTGGTAATTCCTCTCGGCTACACTGCCCTTGATAGAGCCCCACAACCCACCCCATAGCATCCTATGACCTCCTCGCCATCAATTCTAGGTCACTTATTCTTCCCTTGTCCCTGAGGTTTTGGGCAGCCCCTCTTTTCCCTCCATCTCTCCGTCCACCGTGTACCCCCAGAACCGTCAATCCCATTGTTCTCTCCTCTTGATTGTTCAACTTGCCTAAGATGGACATGCTTAGACACAAAGCATATCAAAACATAACAAAACAAACTAAAAAATAAATCAACAACAGCTAATAAAACAAACAAAAAATTAATTAAAAACAACTCATTTCATTTTGCAGTGTGTTTTTTAAGTTAACACATTTTCTTCAGCCAACACAGATCTCCCACAGTCTTGAGAACTTTGTAAGACCATATACTTGGTCCATGATGCCAAATGACTAATCTCCTACCTAGGTGAGACCACCATCATATTTGCCTGGTCTACTTCTCCTCAGCTTCCCCTACCCTATAATACCACCTGACGTTTTGAAAAAGGTCACACGGATTATGTGCCATTGAGTAAGCTTGCTTGCTCTAGAGCATGGTTCTCAGCCTTCCTAATGCCACAACGCTTTAATACAGTTCCTCATGTTGTGGTGACCACCCCGCCCCAACCATATAATTATTTCCGTTCCTACTTCATAACTGTAACTTTGCTACTGTTATGAATCAGACGACCCCTGTGAAAGGGTCGTTCAACTCCCAAAGTGGTCGTGACCTACAGGTTGAGAACCGCTGCTCTGGAGCTCACCCTTCAGTGTTTCCTACAGCACCTACAATAGAAAGGGCCTGCATGGCCCGACCCCAGCCCATCTATACCCTTCCCTCATCTTCACGCAGCTGTCTTATTCTCATCTTTAAAACCACAGCTCAAGGGTTCTTCAGACCTTCCTCTCCTGATAATACTATTTAAACAGTAACCCCGGTTTATTGTATTTCTGGCTATCATCCATCCCCTAATGGCATAAACATTCGGGCTGCTAGTTCTCCCAAACACCTGATTTGCCTTCTCCTCCTTTTTGGTATGACTGCCAATCTCCCAGTTTTAGGTGTACTGGATATAGACTTAATCACGTGGCCTTTAGATATTAGATGGATTTTTACTTTATATGTAATACTAGATTGTTTTAACTTGCCAAGCTTTAAACTGAGAGTTAGAAATTAATCTAACTCATTCTACATTTTAAAGGTAAACAGGGAAAAAAGAAAAACACGACACCTGTCAGTAAATGGGGAGCTCAGGGAAGAGTGAAGCTCAGTGCCAGGTTACAGCCTGGTTTTGCTTTGGGGAAAAGGAGAAAGCAAGCCCTAATCAAAGATCCCCCTGGCTGGTTGGTCACACATTAGCAATGAAAAGCCTATTTTTCACAATAACACAATTATCCTTTTGTAGACTTGCTCATCTGATGAATTAGTGTCCAAAACACATAGGAGAAAAAATAATGGATTACTGTGCCACGTTTGCTGCACTGACTTGTGAAATTCATTGTTTTCAGAAATGGGCTTCCTCGGACCCTCTGCCCTAACTGCTCGCACAAGGTGGCCGGCTTCCTTGAGCACAGTTCATAGACCTCAAGGAAAAGGCACTGGTTTGCTGTGCATTTTAGATGCTAAAATTCACAATGTTACAAACTACAGATCCTCACAGCTCAAAAACAGACAGTATGCCAGAAACCAATAGAGCTTCTTTCTCTCAGGACACTGAACAGGGACTACATCAAGGCTTATGACATGGGCTGGCATATTTTTGAGATTTGCTAGAACGAGGTAATGAGACACAGACATGAGAAAGGCTATCTGTTTATTTCCCTTTAAAACTACAAACATGCAAATAATTAAAATTCTAACAGATGAATGATTCAAATGTACATCATAGTTCTCCATTAGAAATCTACAGTGTAGTTATGTGCAAAATGAATCCCTGGAAGCTATGAAAGTTATTCATATATTGGGACCTTGGGAGAGCTTCAGTGGGAGCTTTTTGAACTGATAAGAGACAAAGGTTGGAGAATCCAGAACCATTTTTAATGTACTTACTTCCATCTAGACTCCTGGAGCCCCGCTTACTAGAGGTGCGCTCAAAATGGGGAGCAGGCCTGTCAATGAGGATGCTGGCCTGGCGGGTCTGGGCTTGGGTGCGGCCACTGTAGCGGAATTTGGACCCTAAGGTCAAGAACTTGGTCTTTGGTGGCTGCTCTGGAGACACAAGCCTGGAAAGAGGGCAGAGAATGAGGGTTAAAAGTAGACTGCATGTTGTTTTGCCTTTTCTTTAAACTTAAGATATACAAGTATCTTAATATCTCATTTTAGCAAGCATGTTCACTCAATTTTTTTAAATGCTGCTAATGAAAAAGACCGTTTATAAACCTTGTTATGGATTTAATTATTAGCCCTCCCATCCAGGAATAGCAGTATCCCCTGCTTTTCACATCTTTTTAAGAAAGACCTAGAATAGTGGTATTTTCACTAATTGAAAGAAATACAAAGAGGTTTTTTACTTTATGAAAAAATGTTGAAAAGCAAAACAGGAATTCTGCATTTGGCTTGTAGCGAGTCCTTTGAGAGGTAGCATGTGTTATAAACAATGTCATGAAAAAGCTGTGTAAGTTGTTGAATGGGAAGCCAATCTGGTCTGCACTTTACCCGAGCAATAACGTAAGAAAAAGCAGCAGCAGGCCCCAGGTGCCCTGCTTGCAGTGTTGGTGTCCCCGAGTTCTTTCCATGAAGCTGTCAGAGTTTTGGGATGCGTCTCTCAATTCTATATGTCAAAGTAACACTTTTAGATGTTACTTGGTATTACTTATGAGGTTATTTTGGGGGTCTGGAAACAACTCAAAAATGTTTCCCATATAAACTTCACCGGGTGAACTGAGCTCTATCCCAGACACTTGTACCTGAGGACTTGAGTCAGAAAATACATGATGTCTGAAGGAAGCAGAAAACAGCTATACCAAGAGTGGTGTGTACAGCTGGCTGGGGAAAAACAAGGCCTGGCTACATCAAGGCCCTGTTGGCTGTATTAAGATACATTTTTATTATTATCCTGCAAGCCTGTGACGGCCATTCTGTTGTATTCTGCTTACACTTGTTTCTATTAGGGTGTATCTCAGAGGTGCTTCCCCATTGGAGCAAAGCCTCTTGAAGTTATGTTGTTTCTCAGTAAATGAAATCCAGGGATATTAAGCCTATAGGGACAGCAAATATAACAAAGGTTTGGGAGGAAGGGGGCTGTAGAGGGTGGAGGTGCTAAGAGAGAAGTGATGTCAAGAAGTCCAAAAAGGAAAAGTATGTTTTGGAATCTGATTATGGAAGCAATTACACACTTATGTTTAACATGATTGAACTAGGGAATACGACATATGCTAATTCCCAAGTTACAGCCCCAAATAAAAGCTTAGCCCGGCCCAAGAATGGGTTTGGGGCTTGCACTATGCCCCAGCTCCAATTTAATAATCAGTTTTTACATCCTGGCCCCGCTCAATACTCACCTTCATGAAATGATCACTGAATAGAAGGGTGCTAAAACAAAGTGTGGTGAAGAAAGCAGATGGTGTCCGGCTACCAATCGGAATAGTGTCTAGGTTCTTAAAGACTTGTATTCAAACAAGCAGCCATATAAGCAAGGAGGCAACTAAGTTCACATGGAAGAAGCACACCTGCTTGTGTGATGCAAAGATGACGATTACAAAACTCGAATACGGTGAGGAGAAAGGCTTCAGAGCTAAAATGATGAACCCCAGTTTGTGGAGGGCTGGGAGGGGCAGTGGGAGCCCATCTGCACAGTGTCTAGTCAGACTGAGAAGCTGGCAGATGCGCTCCAGCCACAGGCAAGTCTGGAACAGCCTTACGATCAGGCAGAGACCATTGTCATCCTGATTAGGCTGGATCGAACTTGACACTTGGCCAGTTGACCACCCTGTGAAAGAGACCTCAATTTGTCTGAGTGCAGTTATCTCTCACAGGTTTCATGACAGAAATGTCTTCCCTTTCTGAATGTTGCTGGGGGGCTTTTCCTTCTTATGCATTATTTGTACTTTTGTCCTTGTGATTTTATCCTTACCACCTTAGTGCAATTTTGCTTCTAATTGTTCTCTATTGGGTCTCCCAGCTGTAAAGCACAGGAGGAATGGGTGCACAATGAAAGTAACTGATACAAGGGGTACTGGGAACACAATGACAGGGAGGGAAAGGGAATATCAGGAGTACATAATGAAGGGGAAGGGAGCACTAGAACAGATTGGCTACATAGCTCACCTTAGAGGCTATGTAACCTTGGGGGGTGGGTACAATCTAAAATTGATGTGGTGATTATTGTACAAGTCTCCTGGATATGACTGAACTATCAATTGTATGATATGTAAAACACATGCTAATAAAATGGTTGGGGGGGGAAGACTGTATGATAAATTGAAATGAAAAGTTTTCCATATAAATTAATGGTCACTGCTTCTCTGCTTGAGGTGATTTGGGTTTAGGTTTCACAGAGAAACTTTACTTGGGGGTAGAGAGGGAAATTATGTGTATCTAAGTCCTAACCTCTATATACCTGCGGTTATAATGCCCTTTGGTAATGGACTATCTTCCTCTAGTAAGGATGGATTAGCGTACCAGTGTATCTTCAGTTAAGTCTTTCTGAGATATGAGATAGAAGCCTGTTGATTAGAGAAGAGATTGGGTGGGGGGGTTGGTGGGGGGCAGAAATACCACAAGACAATCACTAAGAGCAGAAGCTCAAAGAGACAAAGACCTTCCCCTTTAGGGTAAACTGGAGGGAGAAACTTCCCCTACAGCCAGAACCTTAAACTTGGGCTTCTAGCCTCCTAAACTGTACGAATAAATCTGTTACAAAATAAAATATCCTCCCTACATACAGAACTTTATGATGGTGATAAGAGGAATACATCCATAGTGTTGTATTCAAGAGTAATATGTTTTCTTTATTTCGTTCTGTGTGCACAGGGTCGCTATGAATTGGACCATACTCAACGGCACCTAATGACAACAAAATGCTTTTCTCAATCTGAGCAACAGAACAGCTGTTCACAATGTGTATTAGAGGTTATTTATAACCACTTTAATCACTTATATAAACATGTATGTCTAAATTCTTGTCCTTAGTTCTAAGTGCCAAGGAACAATCCATTACCATTACTGATGAGTATTTATATCTATTTCTTCTGGGAAGGGCACATCCAACTTGACAATCTGTTTCGTGAAATGATTCTTTCCCATGAAGAAGACAACACAAAGTGGGTCTGTTGATATGACTAACATCCTCTCTTGCCAGTGTAATTGTACTGCTTCAGCCATGGGTTCATGATAAAGGAAGTCAACTTTTCTTGATGTCAAATACTTCCAGACTGATGTAAAAGCATGTTTTAAATAAATGAGCCAATGCTGCCTGGAATTCAATTGTAAATGTTTCTCATTGTTTGATGAAGAGTTGGCAAAATGTCTTTTAAAATAATAATCTTAGAGTTGAACTAGAATATATTAAATAGAAAGACCATTTTAATCAAGAATTCCAGGATGTGGAGAATTTCTCCAACACTTTCTCTCTATGTCTCCAAAGAAGTGTTTTCTTTACCATTTCAAGAATGTCCGCTGAAATCCTTCTGCTTCACAGTAAGTAGTGAGAACGGAGTTAGGTCAAGGTGAAGCTGCATGTGGTAAATTCAAAAGTGGAGGCCCTCTGTCAACTCAGATCCTCGAATGAATGAAGGCGTGAACTATCACTACAGATGATATACAGCAGTGTGTGTAGAATCCACAGAAAGAACACTCAATAGCGTCTGGCTTTCTGACATGTACCTATTCTCCTAGAGCACTGTACACGTGTCTTGGTAAAATTTCTTTGCTTCCAATAGTTTCCAAGGAAACATTGGTGATGCTGTTCAAAAAGTTCAATAGGATGAGGGCCAGCACCTCTTTTCTTGAATAGTGGAGGAAAATGAGGCAAGAAAGGTTAAATGGCTCTGCATACTAATCATGAGTAATCAAGGCAGGACAATGGAAAAGACTTTGTCTGACATACTTTGGACATGTTGTCAGCAGGGACTTGCAGAATGACACCATAGTTGCTAGGGTCGAGGGGCAGCAAAAAAGAGGTAAGCTCTCAAGGAGACAGATTAATGCCATGACTACACAGGTATAAAGCTCAGGCACAGAAACAACTGTGAGGATGGCACACAACCATCCTCAATAGCACTAAACAACACAGGCAACAGCTACTCTCAGAAGAAAGAGACTTTCTATTCCATAAAGACTTACAGGGTCAAAAGCCAATCAGGGCAGCTGTACTCTGCCCTGTAGGACAGCTACCAGTCAAAACTGACTCTGCCCGTGGGCCTGGTTTTGGTTGTCTCCTAACATTGGACAACTCTATACAGGATGTCTCGAGAACCTGTTTAAAAGCAAAGATATCACTTTGTGGGTAAAGGGACCTAACCCCGAGCCAGGGTACTTTCAATCACCTCATATGAAAGTTGGACACGGGACAAAGAAGACCAGAAAAGAACTGATACATTTAAATTAGTGTTGACCGATACTATTGGATAACCTGGGGGGAGGGGGAATGAACAAATCCATCCTGAAGCAAGTACAATTAGAATGTTCCTTAGAAGTGATGTGTCGAGAGTTTATCTCACACATTAAGACGTTATTCAGAGGGGCCAGTCCCCGGAATAGGACATCACACTTGGCAGAGGTCAGTAATAAAGAAGATGGACGGACACAGCGACTGCAACAAAGGGCTCAAACACAACAATTGTGAGGATGGTGCAGGAATGTGTAGTGTATCATCATGTTGTACATAGGGTCATGATTCAAAGGCACCCAAGAAGAAGAACCTCTCCTTATGGTCTGAGTATGGAGGTGTTTCTCTATCTACCAAGCCTGCCACAGATGCTCTAAGCATACTCTCTTATAAAAGCAGTGATCTGGTACTTACATACAATGGAATAGCATCAGTCAGAAGGAAAATTAAGTCTTGATACACACTAAAATATGTAAGGAGCTTAGTGTTGCTATGACCTCACCTATATAAAAAGACAAGAAAAGGCAAATGCATACAGATGACTTAGCTGTTACCAGCAGTAAGAGGGAGGGAGGGAGGGAGGGAGGAAGAAACAGAAAGAGAGAGAAAGAAAGAGAGAGATTGATTTTCAGTGATGGAAATATTACAATGATCATGGGTAGAATTGAACAGAGACTACTTCAATTGACGTCAATTAAGTTGCACACAAATAAAAAGCTGAATTGGCAAAAGTTGTATGTATGTATTACTTACAATGACACCCTACCACCACCACCACCACCCCATACCACCAAAAAGAGAAGCTGCTGAGACAGCTTGTGCATAACCAACAAATCTCCTAGCATGTGGCTTCTTGGAGAGTCAGGGTCATGGTTTCATGCAATATCCCAGTGAATTGTCTACCTTCTCATTTGCTATATAATGCCTGGGATTTAAAATCCTACAAGTGGCCATCCAAACCAACCGCTGGTCTCCATGTGCCTGGAGAAAGAGAGGGAAAAGGAGCTGGGAATAGGAGAAAGGGGTGGAACAACGAAGGAACCTTGGTGGAGTACTGGGTTACCAACTCTGGGCTGCTAGCCACGACGTCTTCTGTGTAGGGACAGAAATTAGGTGTTCTGCTCACATAAAGATACACAGCTTCGGAAACCCACAGTGGCAGCTCTCCCTTGTCCTATAAGGTCACTATGAGTCAGAATCAACTCAGTGGCATTAAATTTGGTTTTAGTTTTAGTTTCACAGTGTAGTGGATTACACTTTGGACTGCTAACTGCAAAGTCAGCAGTTTGAAACCACAAGCTGCTGGGGAAAAAAGATGAGGCTTTCTACTCCCATAAAGATTTACAACCTCAAATACGTACACTGGCACTCTGAGCTAAAATTTACTACTTGGCAATTAATGTGAAATGAATGGGTATGGCTAATTGCCTCTATAAATAATCGGCTCTCTTGCCCTAGGACCAGAGGAGGACAGTGCTTGTCTATCAAGATTAAACAAAAGGGAGAAAATACTGGATAGAATTTCAATCTTCATTGACTTCAGACTTTATGAAGTCAATGAAGAATACATTGACCTCTAAAACTGACATGAGATTATCTTTATATGTTAAACCAAGAATATCACCTAAAGTCATCTTACAAATGAACAACATGTAGTCTAACTAGTCCAGAGCCCTGCCTTGAGTGTGGCGCTCTTCCACTGGGCATATCTCCATGGCATCAAATTGGCAACAGCAACTTGGGAGATCAGACAAGAAATCTAGGGGTCAGTGAGCTTATGCTCATTCTGGCAGTAAGGGCGGACTCCCTCAGAAAGGGTGGCAACAGTTGTGCGCCTCAAAGAATGCCATCACTGCTGCTCACCTGTGCATGTGCACACTCTTACCCTGGGGCATGCTTTGCTGTGTGCAGCCTCAACCACAAAAGAAAATCCTCTTCAAAGAAAAAGGTAGCAGTGATCTAGACAGAGCTATGGGTCATAAGCAAGCCCATCAATGTAGTGAGAGCAAGACACACTCCTTCTCCTTAAAACATGATTGCCCAGTCAGCTTTTATCTTTATTGTCTTCTCAGCAAATATTCTAACTCAATTCATTTACTGCCATCCAGCCAATTCTGACTCAGAGCAACTCTGCATGGCAGAGTAGATCTGCCCCTACGGGTTCCAGACTGTAAATCTGTAAGGGAGTAGAAAATCCCATCTTTCTCCAAGAGAGCAGCTGGTGGCTTTTGAATTCCTGATCTTGCAATTAGTAACCCAACACTCAACCCACTACATGCCATCAGGGCCTCTGTAATTGCTAGCAGATGAAACACAACCCTGAAAATACCTCAGAGGAGAAACGTGCATTCATTACCTAATGGGACTTCTCTAGAAAGGAATTTAAAATAAAAAACAAGAACTACTGATGCCTGTGTTTGGGAATTACAAAAATTACAAAAGGGCAAAAAGATTGATATATAAGGTTTAATTTTCTTATTTTATATTAATGAACTTACAAGGAAAGAAGATTAAGAAATCACTCACACTTGAGAAAACCATTTTTCAAACTAAGAAAACCTATCGTGTTCGTTTTTTAACTTAAATTTTGAGAGATGATTTCATAGAACTTCATGTGGTGCTATTATGGGTCTTATGTAGGTCTAAAAAAAGAAATTTTAAAAAGCCCTTACTACCAACAAGCAGATTCTGCCTCACAGTGGTGGTATGACAACACAGGGCAGAACTGTCCCTGTGGGTTTCTGAGATTACAACCCTTTGTGGGAGTAGAAAGTTCCATCTTTCTCCTGTAGAGAAGCTAGTGGTTTCAAACTACTGACCATGCTCTTTGCAGCTCAACATGTAACCACTGTGACACCAAGGCTCCTTCGGTCTTTTATACAGCTGGTGCTCAATAAATACTGGCTCCCTCACTTGACAGGATCCCCACTACTATGCTTTGTAAAGATTCTGGAATCTAAGTAGCTAAAATGTCCAACACATGTACACATGTTCATCTTCCAGTGTCATCTTTCTTAGTAGGACAAAGTCATAGCATTTAGGAATTCCTTGAGTTCTCCTGTGCTAGATTTTGGAGGAATAAAGTTGGATCCTAAGCTCTACAACTACTGATGCTGAAATTTTCAGTAGCAAAGACTACTACTGAGTATGACAGTCTTCAGTTAATAAAATATAAAGCAACCTCACTGATATGAGCAGGTATGTTTTTAAAAGTGAAGTTTTCTTTTTTGATCACAAAGTGAATGGTGAAGGTAGGTTCTCATTAGCAAAGCCTGGGACAAACTATGAAGCCAAGCAAGTGTGGAAGTGTAGGAGAGAAGAATTCTATATGCCATATTCTTTAACCTAATTTCTTTTTCGTTAATGGCCAGAAACTTGGTTGTTAAATGTATCTCATTATAGTTATCTAAATATGCACTCTATAAAAAGATATTTTAAATGAAATTATGGATCTAAAAAATACAAGAAAAATATTGTAAAGGCAACGCAATGTATTAAGTCCTAGATGAACGATTTCATTTCAAAATGGAATGAGATACATTCTTGCTTGACTGGAGCTGGTGACCATGTACTCAAGACATTTGTCTGATGACAAGTCATTAAGAAATTAAGTTGCAATTAAATAAAAATTGCAGCCAATTATAGAAAAAGGACAAAACAGGCTTTTGTTTTCTTTTTTTTTTTTAAAGAAAGGGGGGGGGGCGGTAAGTTAACTCATTCAGAAAACTCCTGGCCATCAAGTCAATTCTGACGCATAGCAGCCATATAGGCAGACCAGAACAGCCCTTTCAGGTTTCCAAGACTTTAAATAGTTCTCCATCAGGGTGGCTGATGGTTTTCAGTTGCTGACCTTGTAGTGAGCAGCCCAACTTGTAACCAACCATACCACCACCAGGGATGCAACTATGGCACCAGGGCTTACAAAAAACACAGGCCAAGCTATAAGGAACTTTGGTACAATCATTTCAAGATCATGCAACACGTATTTCCTTCTGCAGCTACCTTTCCATTCCATGCCACACACCTTGCTGTTATCTTCCAAAGAATTACATCAAAACCACGTCAAGACACTTGTCACTTCAGTCTGAGTAGTATGACACTACCAAAAAGGGGCAGCCTTTACAGGTAGGCATTAAAGGACTGCTGTAAGATGAGCAAAGTACTGCTGGCCACATTTTATTAAGTGTAACGTTTTAATTTGGTAAAAATCCGGTCATTAAAATTCAAAATAAAGATTCCTCTATGGTAAATGAAAGGATAAGTAAAGGAAAACTTGCACACATCCATTACTAACGTGAACCATACAGCTAACAGAAGTGGCGCAGGTTTCTCTGCAAGGCCGGCTGGGAACCCTTCACTTGGAATGAGTCCTGCTTCTACAATGCCAAATCTAAGCGGCAGTGTAACACGAAGCTGGAAGAATGTCCTGTCAATTTCTTAGTTGCACACAAACAAAACGAAAGCACTGAGAAATTCTAGATGGTGCATCTGTGATGAATACCGTCAAGTCATACAGCATAGTCAGGGTACACTTGTGAGCACCCGGAGCAATAGCACCAACTGAGTTTGAATCGGAACCAGTTACTAACAGAATGATCATGGGCACACATCTTAGCTGCTCTCTTGCTCAATTTCTCCAAATAGAGAGTAAGGATAATGGCATCTGCTATAATCTAAGGTATGTTTTAGTAAAGATTAAAATTAATACATGGAGAGGGCTTACAAAGGTGGTAGGGTAGGCTCAATCCAAGGCTCAAGAAAGGATAACAATTTTAATGTGTTCTTATTCCATTATCAGTCCAGCTGATGGCCTATCAAGCTATAGAAAGATTTGTTTATTTTTTAAGAGGCTGCTCAAGTCTTCTGAAGCCACTGCACCTTTTGTGATAAATCAGAACAATACCCGCTGCCTAAGCTACAGTGCCTACCAACTCTCCTTCCCTAGCATGTACAGGATATTACTAGCAATTTACTTAAGGGTTTGGCTTAAAAATACCTGTAGAAAGTATGATGCTCCACGCATACTTTCCATAGCCTTTTAGCAGCCCGGTGCTTTGGTAGTTTGAATCCAATGGTGCTCTCAAACTGTTCCAGCTGGAATAAATTCACAAAACAAATGCATATATTTGGTGGATTCAAGGCTAGTGAAAAACCCAATCCACACATTTATTTCTGTGAGAAGTCACTCTTCTTGAAAAGGCAAATATTAGAATATACAATTCTGTACAGGCTCATAATGCTAATTTTTATGAGTCGATTTTGTTTTTTAAGAGCAAGAAACTTATCTAAAACAGTATTTACCAATGTTCAGTAAACAAATTTCATCTTCCTCTTTGATTTTGGTCACATACGAGATCCAACAAGAAAAATATTATGTGCATTTTCTAGTTTCTCTTTTCTATAGAAAGCTAGGTGGTGATTTATTTTTTAACATGAGGAATATATAAGCAGGTTTATTTATTATCAAGAATTTTGAGTTCTTTCTTTTTACCAGGAAAGAAAAGAAGAGTTTATTTGCTTAAATGCAGTGGAAAAGAATTCAGTGTTTCCTTAATTCAGCCCACAAAGGGGAAGAACCTGACAACTGGCCGCTGGACGAGCTGGGGATGAAACCAGCGCTTACCTCCGCTGGCCTCACTTTAATATAGAAGTTGCTGCGTTTATAGGAAATTTTCAAGATTTTCGGCCAAGCAAAACGGTTGATTCTCAGTCTGTCCTTGTAAATGAGGAGTCCATTAGCACACACACCCAGCTTGATGTCCACTCCCTCAGAGTCCTGCCAAGAAGAATCGTGTGGTCAGTCAGAGATGTGACATTATCACCTTCAGGAAGCCATCTCCTTCAAGTTATGACCAGGAACACCAATTTCACGGGCTTGAATTTAAATTTTAGTGACAGCAAGAGAGCTACTTAGAAATAGACATACCACGTTATCTCAAATCTATTCATTTTCAAGAGAGAAAATGACTTTTCAATGAGTTACTGCAGTATGACTGTGGCATCCAATATTCTTCAAGAGGCACATGAATGAGTTATCAACAAATGCTGTTCGAAGAGGTAAGGGGGAAGGAAGGAAGTGAGATCAGGAGACTCTGAAGACATGGGGAGTGACGACAAAACAGGGCTTGCTGGGGCCTAGTCCAGCCCTCAGGGACAGTCCCTTTGCCTATTTAAAGCACATCTAGCCATTCTGCTTTAGGTAAATCGAGTCAAATTGTACTACTTAACTGCAAAAATTATGCCTATACTCTGGGACATACCAATCTTTCAGTGAAAATGCCTTGCCTACACTGACAAAGTTGAAATTTCTGAATCCTTTCTGGCATCTGATCAAGAACACAGACTTAATGTCCAACTGTCATTACACTCTCCTTGCGAGAGTACATTTCAATGGCCTGCAAGATGTCAGTGAACTGAGTAAGAGTAAACTGGTTTATTTGGGCTAGCTAGGTAACTACCTAGAATGATTGCAAACATGGTATTTTAAAAAGCCAAATGAGCAGACAAAAATAATTGTAAACCATTATTTTTCAGGGGAGAATTTTATCTCATTCAAGACATTTAAAATGCAATAATATTACTACAGATATCCATACTTTCAGACCTCCTTAGCAACATGGAACACATTCTTACAGCAACCAATGCACCACCCTATGTAGTCTAATCTCCACCGAATAAAAGCAAATACAAGATGTTAATCGACTTATTTCTGAAAAAAATTGAACACAATTCTATTTGTTCTATGTGTTTTTAAAATAATAATGGTAAAGATCATTAACGCCAATTACTTTTGCTGCTGTGTTACCTGAACACTTCGTGTGCACCTGCTCAGGTTTGGAAGGGGGAAATTATACGTGCATGCGCGCACACACACACAGGAGGTGCACTACTCACTCTTCTCTGGCAGCCAAAATTCTCTCTAGGAAAAGAACTAAAAGCTGAGGTGAGGCAACACAGGTGCCCAAGCAACCTGGCAGCAGACCCAGAGTGCATTTCCCAAACTACCACTGGCATGGTGACAGAGAGCAGGACCAAAGATCGCAGGAGACGGTCATGTTCTGACCACAAGGTGTGGAGGCAAACCTCATCTGAAACACTGAACAAACCCTCTGGTCTAAATCAAGTTTAGACAGGACACAGACTATTTCATGTCAATAAACATAACCTGGATTCAAACAAATTGGTTCATTTTGCATAGTTCCACATATTGTTTTATAATTATCAGTGTTTAAATGAATAGAAATTATAAATAAATGGTAGGAATTGAAAAGGACAAAATATGTTCTCCATATTTGTCTTCTGCTGTCCAGAAACAAAGTCAGAAAAATAATTAATAGAAAGATGTGCCCTTCTCTGTCTGGTGTCCTGCCCCCAAGTTGCCACCACAAATGGGTAGCAAGAAGATCCCCTTAGCCACTGGCTTCTTTCTAAGGCTTGAGTGAGTTCATTCTCTATAAAGTCCTCTCAGATCAAAAGGCACAAAGGGAGGGAAGGAACAGTATTGAACACCCAGACTTCCTCCCTGTGAGTCAACATCAGCCTTACACGCGCACACACACACACACACACACACACACACACACACACACACACACAAAGTGTCATGGTTCCATCCAAGACTACTTTCTCCTCTCTTTGGCAACTATTTTCTCTACTCACCACTTCCTGCGTTAGTGAGAGGAAGACGGGGTTCACAGCACACAGCACAACTGTGGGTTTTCCTGCTCCCTGTCAAGAATCCTAGTATTCAACTCTCCCCAACTTAAATTAATATTTATCAAGAACACTGTTAAAAGTATCTAATCCTAAGATAGTAAACAATGGCACAAAATTATAAACTACATGTAATTTTCTTTTAAATTGCTACTGCTATCCTTTTTAATAAACTACAAATATCTTATCAAATATTATCCAATGAGTCTGTGTAAGAAAACAAACTGAACGATGTTGCTGGGGGTGCGGTGTCTGTTGTTTTGTTATTTTAAGTGTTCTGATCTTAACCACACACAAAGAGCTCAGAGCTCATATAAGACCTGTAACAGTACAAGATGTTTAATGATCTAACATGCAATGCTAGAAATCTTTCAGGATTGCCAGGTAAGAATTGTCTTCTAATTTATCTATAAATCTATCTAAAAATTAGCCAGGAAAAATTGATGTGTGTTAAGAGAAGCAGAGGCAAGCAAGGCCATGGGGGACCCTTCTGTCCAGTTCATCCTTTCCTCCTCCCCTTATTTCCGTTTCTCAGCTACCCATGCCAGAGCCCATCACATAATAAAAACGCAACCAGCAGTGCCGTTAGGGCAGTCAGCCTCGGTCCATCATAGGTTCTTATCAGAAAATAATAGGCAGATGGGACTGATTAACCACTTTAGTGCTAAGCAAGTCGGTTTCTGCATTGTTTTACATAAATGAAAAAGAGAAACATTGAAATCTTAAGTGAAATGGTTCATCTGAATGGATTTTCAAAAATTAATTGAGTTACAGCAGTTCCTACTCATTAAAACATAAGCCAACCAAGATTATTAATGGACATGGAAAACCATCTATATCTATTGTCTGAAATGAAACAAAATATGAACAAAGTAACTTCACAAACTGACACTTAAAGAATAGAAGCCCATTCATTTTCAAAAGTCTGAAGTGAGATGGATGTTTAAGGGGTGCTCCATTAAATAAAACTCTTTAAAGAGGAAAAGCGTGAAGACATGCTCTCAAAATTAAGAGGAAAGAGACTGAACTGAAATGTTATGTTATGTACTCATGTGCATAAGGGAATTGTAAGTGGCTTTTACAGTCTTGTTTACTTCTCTTGATTTTGTAAGATGAACATGAATTTTTAAAGCAATGGAAAATATTTAATGACTATAGGCAATCAGTGAGAAAAAAGTGTTTTGCAAAATGAAGTACTATCAGTAAAACCAAAGGGGGGAGCCTATCTTGGATGGGAACTGCCTAGAGCTATCTCATACAGTGTAATCAGGACTTCCAATGCTGCATTCTAGGGGACAAGAAGAACAAAGGTGACAGAGAACAAGTGGTTCTTCCACCAATATAGGTCCTCCTATTAATCATCAAAGATCAGAGTATAGAGAACCAACCAGTGGAGTGAGTGGCTTTTTCCTCTCAACATGAACTAAACTATTGAGAAGCTGGGGCCCTCTCAGAACTCTGGGTGGGACTGGAGCTATGTTTCCTCCACTGTTGTGCGTACAATACCTTGGCACGGTGCAGGTCAACACCATACATGGAGAGCCTCTTCGCATTTTCTAGGAACTGAGAATCCGCTTGTGCTGGAGATAAGCCCCTAAGAATCAAAAGAAGCAATGTTGTTATTATTCACATGTACCCAACCTGGGGGACGGGGCATGCCATTATGCAGAGTTGGAAGTGGAGATAGTAACCCAGCTACATCTACAGACAAGAGAAGACTCAACTGCTAATCTCCAGTAGCTTTGCCCATGAGATCCTCTAATTGTTGGTTGCAAGGAGGCATATCTCCCCCTTTACTCTGCTAGCCCTAAATTTCCCCACTTGGGGGTGGGGAAGCCACAGCAATAAATAAGCACAACATTAGTTAACTGAGAATAAAACAACAGGCTTTCATTAGAAATACTGGTCCTTCACGTCACAACTTTGATTGAGGGCACATACTGAATTCTGTCCATACTATGATGATTTCTTCCCCCCCCCACCCCAAGATGTTTCTTTCTAATGAATTGGTCATTACATTTCCAAGTTCTGAACTGGCCCACAGACCATAGGAAGACATTTCTTTAGGTTCCTGCTTGAAGCCAACAGCTCCATCAAACTGTTAGCCTTGATTCAGGGCCAACTACGAGGAGTTCTTCTCATATTTGTATCCTCCACTGAAAACCTACACAGTCCCATTAATTTTCATACCCACTATGGCATTTTAGCATATTTCAAATTAGAATTATACAGTAAACGTGGTGAATAGAATTGGAATACTAGAGTTAGTAAGAAAATGTTAGAAGTCAAATGTAAAAAAAAAAGTCAAATGGTTTTGTTTTTTTAATGTAAATCAGTTAATGTGGGGTCCTTAAAGACTTCTTTCGGGTTTTGGGTTTGTTTTTTTTAGTCAAAATGATATAAAACTTCAAACTTGTAAAAATGAAACAATTATAATATGGTAGTGCTTTTAAAATAATGTAATTTTGCTGGGTTTTTAAAAAACTTTTGTTACAGAAATTCTTTATTCCCATGCTGAGAGAAAAGTTCTGAAAGTTTCATATGGTACTCACGTAATTCATGTTACTCTTAGCTAAGCTGAAAGGCAGTCTTCCGGGGCTAGTGTCAGCACCAAAAATGCCTCGACTACAGTTCCTGCACCATCCCTATCCCTATCTCAGATACAGATTCTGGTGCCTCACCATCCTCCCAGGCTTTCTCATAGAATGTGGTAATGCAAACAACAAGAGGCAGGAGAACAAGTAAATGGCAAGCAGTCTGTTGGTGTTTATTTTGTGGGTGAGTATACTCGCATGCAATTGAGTGTATCGCCGGTTAGGAGAGGGAGAAAGGAAAGGAGGTTTCCTCCTAGGAAAAGCAGACTTGTTAATAAAAACACTTATTCTCACGAGCACAGTCATAAAGAGAAATGGAAGGACAGCTCCGGGTGCCATAATGTCTTTATTAGTACCATGGGAAAACCTGGACGATCCCAAACACTATGCTCGAATATCGGTGATCACAGCAACACTCCAGCATCACAGGAACACATGCACATGGCCAGCACAGCTCGTCAAATGGATAGTAACCGTCACCAGTCAATTCTAAATCAACGTGAGTCCAGGTGAATAGTGTACAATTGCTCAGTAGGTTTTTACAACTGTGATAATTCAGAAGTAAAGAGTGTGCCTATCTTCATTCTGGTATACAGTCTGCACTGGTGGGTTAGAACTAATAAGCTTTTGATTAGCAGGTGAGCCCATAAGCAGCTGTACCACCTAAGTACTCCCAGCAAATGTTATAAGAGCAGCTACTTAAAAAGGAGGGAGAAAAAAAGAAATGAATATCTCCACAGGGAAAGAGGGACCAGACTTCAACTTGCTGCTCCAAGATGTGAATGCAACATACCAGCATGAAGCAGGGAACCAGTAGAGAGGCCTGAGGGGCCGGCCCCAATCCCATCTATGTGAACAGCCAGCCCCACCTCCCCACAGAAGAATTCACTTCAGAGTACAGCACTGAAGCTACCGCTCAGGGAGAGGAACATGTTTGATCAGCACACACAGGAGAAGATAAAGGGAGAAGAGAGAGTGGGGTATATCCTGGCCCACCAAGCCTTGAGGATGATATCCCTTCTCAAAGCAACCAAGGAACACAGAGGACCATATGACCGGCCCCACTATGAGACATGACATCCTCACTGACCCATAGCCCTATAGGGAACAACACTGCAGACACAGGGTGGAAATTGCGCCCAAGCTGACCCCACCACACCGAGGCAAAACACTAAGGGCGTGCAACAGAGCAGCAAGGAGAGCAGAGCAAGGAAGTCCCGAGGGAATACCAAAAATAGAGCCAGGTTGTGGCACCACATCAGACTCCACAGGAAAATACTCCTAAAGGTCAACAAACAGACCTTGAACTATTTATAGATTTTTCTTTTTTTAGTTTTCTTTTGGTGCTTTGGTTTTTGTGTAATTATTATCGCTGCAAGTCTATGTAGCTAAGATAGGAGGGATAAACAATCTGGAGGAGAAAACAACAGACTGACAGTTTGGGAGGGACATGGGAGAAGGGGGAAAGCATGTGGTGTTAAAGATTATGAGGCAAAGGGCATTTATAGAGGTCTGAATACAGGCATGTACATATGTAAATATAGTAATATATGATGAGGAGGAAATATCTATGTGCATTTATAGGTTTAGTATTAAAGGTAGGGGATTTGGGTCTCTACTCAAGTACTCCCTCAATGCAAGAACATTTTGTACTATTAGCCTGGCATTCCATGATGCTCACCTTTCCCACACAATCGCTGAAGACTAAGCAGGTGGATAAGCAAATGTGGTGAAGAAAGCTGATGGTGCTCGGCTATCAAAAGATATAGCGTCTGGGGTATTAAAGCAGCATCTAGCTGAGAAGCAACAAAGCCCACATAGAACAAGAAGCACACCAGCCTGTGTGATCACAAGGTGTCAATGGGATCAGGTATCAGGCATCAAAGTACAAAAATTCCTATCGTTGTGAATGAGGGAGAGTGCAGCAGAGTGGAGACCCAAGGCCCATCTGTAGATAACTGGATATCCCCTTACAGAAGGGTGAAACATAAAACTTTCCTCTACATCTTAAATGCTCACCCCACCTTCCAAACTGTCAATGATCCCAATTCTACCTACAAATCTGGCTATACCAGAGCATGTTCACTGCTTACAGGTAGGAACTGAAAACACAGGGAACCCAAGATAGATGAACCCCTCAGGACCAGTGGTGAGAGTGGCGATACCAGGATGGTAGAGGGAAGGTGGGGTATAAAGGGGGAACCGATTACAAGGATCTACATATAACCCCCTCTCTGGGAGACAAACAACAGAAAAGTAAAGTGTAAGACAACTCAAAATAATAATTTATAAATTATCAAGGGTTTATTGGGGGGAGGGGGAAAATGAAGAGCTGATACCAAGGGCTCAAGTAGAAAGAAAAATATTTTGAGAATGATGATGGCAACAAATACACAAATGTGCTTGACACGGTGGATGTATACATGGATTGTGGTAAGAGTTGTATGAACCTCCAATAAAATGATTTTTTAAAAAAAGAGGAGTTACTTAAATTTTCCAGTAAGCGCATCAACAGACCTGTGGATTTTACGCAGCTCTGCCACCTTCTCTTCCAACTCCTTCGTCTGCATGGGAGCAAACTGGAAGTTACTGAGGTCGTCACAGCCAGGGTCTTCTGGGTCATAGTCCCCAAGTTCAGCCTGCAGGGTATAGGACCCCAGGAGGGCATGAGTCACAAAAGAGCAGGGCAGGCGGCCAGAGGCAATGTCCTGCCGCAGCTGCAGGCACAAGAAGTATCTGTGAGGAATGGGGAGAACAATTAGTTAGCAACCCACCATCCTTGAGCCCTACTATTCCTGTGAAAACAAGTAAGACGATGAAAATATTCTTGACAACCCAGACCAATAATATTCCCCCCTCCCCGCCCCACAACCCCCTTGTCCTCACACTGCTATGGGTGTGACTACTCTAAATACATGAGTTCAGAGGCTAAAAGAACTGAAATTCTGAATTCCTGTTCTTGTAATGCCTGGTCTGTTATTACTATTGCAGCAAAGAACTTTGTGTCCAAACATCAACATTCTAATCAGTTAACCTCTTGTTGCAGTTAAGACTGTAATGAATACTAGCATGCCCCTCAGCAAAGAAGAAGAAGAGAATTCCTAAAGTAAGAAGTGACTATGTCTTAAGCAGCTGCGAGGAAAGCGAAGGGCACCTATACCCACTACCTTCTTCATACCACTTTCTTCACTTCCTGAGACATCTTTCATAAACACTGTTCTAAGCAACCTAGGGAGGGAGCCGTGTGGGCGCATAGTCTAAACACCCAAATACTACCTGACAGGGTGATGACTAGAACCCACCAACTCCCCAGAGTGTGGCAGTCTGCGCTCTGTAAAGATTGCAGTTGAGCACAACTTCTCCCCAGTCTTACGGGGTCTCTATGTAAGTCAGAATTGTCTCCACAGCAAAAGGAAGGTTTTTTGAATTTTGTTTTGTTTTTCCCATAAACTCAACTTTTGGAAGCCTTTACTTACCCACTTACCCCCATCTAGAGAAATAGAAAAAGCAAGGATCTTAGAGAAGCTAACGTACCTGGAGAAGGGCAATTCCTCACCTGTCAAAGGCGGGGAGGAGCCCTGGTGGAATGCGCACTACACGTAGGGCACACACAGCAGCTTGAAGCCACCAGCATGGAGCATGGACTCATCAAGAAAACGCGGAGGCTTTCTATTTCCATAAAGATTAACAGCCTCGGAAACCCATGGGGCACTTCTCTTCTGTCCTACAAAGTCATGGACTCGGTGGCATTGAATTGGGTGTGGTACAATGGAAGAGCAAAACTCCTTCTTAGTAGGAGGAGAAAATTTAGTTATATAAATATAGTACCACATTGCTAATAACATTGTTAGCTAATATCATTTACTTATATTTCTCTATGTTCCAAGTGACCTGCTATATGAGGATATAAAAGCATTTCTATTTTCTACTTCCTGGTAAAACTGTGGGAACATGTGACATATTCCATGAACATTTTTCTGTTCTGCTTTCTACTCCTTTTGTGCGATATAAAACCTACTCTCTCCTCTTAATTTTTAGCACTTCCTAACGTTACTACTACTCTTCTCCAAAGTAAAAATGCCCTCGCTCTTGAGGATCTTGCAAAGGTTGTCCTTCCTACTGGCAGCCTGCCACTGCCTTCCTGTGGAACAGTGCTGGCAGCCTATTTTCAGAGCTCTTGCTCCTCTTCCTCTCTACCCACCACCCTCCAGGGGAATGCTGGTTTCAATGGCAGACTTTCCTTGCTGTGCACCCCAGCACATGATTTCAGCCATCGCCCAATTCTCAGCCTTGGATCACCATCAGGTAGAACAGGGGCTCTATCTGCCATCACTGCAATCCTGCAGTGATCACAGTACCGTGATAGTACATGGCAAGTGCTCAGTTATCTTCTTCTGGGTGATGAAAGACTTATCACTATCACTGCATTCTGGGTATTCGTATGTATTGCAAGGAGCTCTCTTTTTAGAAAGCATTTTGTGCCTGGACATGCTATCAAGAGGGACTAGCCCATGGAGAAGGACCTCGTGGTTGGTATAGTCTAAGTTCAGCACAAAGAAAAAGGAAGGCCCTCAACCAGACGGACTAACACAATGGCTGCAACAATTGGCTTAACCAGACAAATGACTGCAGGTGTGGCCCAGGACTGTTGGTGATGGGTTGCTATGAGTCAGACAGACGTTGATGACACCTAACACTACTCTTTATCTTCTGGAGCCACGGTTCTCAACCTTCCTAATGCCGCGACCCTCTAATACAGTTCCCCATGTGGTGGTGACCCCCCCACCATAACATTATTTTTGTTGCTACTTCATAAGCGCCATTTTGCTGCTGTTATCAATCAGGCGACCCATGTGAAAGGGTTGTTCAACCCCCAAAGGGGTCAGAACCCACAGGTTGAGAATCGCTGCTCTAGAACATGAGTATATCTCATTTTAGAAAACTTGCTTTAAGGCAATAAATTCCGGCTGTCTTCAAGTTTTGTAAATAGAATCACATTTTGCTACACTTTTAAGACCCAGCACAAAGATTCTGCCTCTTAGGAAAATCTTTTTTCACTGGTATTTTCCTGTACTTGTATAGTGTATGCTCTGGAAGCTGCAAACTAAAGCTTCAAGGGCTTCCACATTTCCCAATCCTATCATCCTCACACAGCCAGAAAAAAACATTCTTCAAAAACTGTTCTGAATGGTATTATTGCTCTGCTCCAATCCTACCACAGCTTCTAAATGGTCACTTCAATCTTGATGAAAAGTTCTCATCACAACACTTAAGTCTACTCGTCAATAAGTACAAGCAGGAAGCTGGTCTCAAGCTGCACCACTGAGGCCCTGCTCAATTCAGACTATATAATTCTTCCCTCCATGGGCAGGTTTAAGCCTTGTGTATAAGACAAGCCCCCACCCAACCCCCCACAAAACAAATTACTACACGGAGGAGTTTATGTACAGAGAGGGCACGCTGGGTCAGAAAGCCCCAATTACGTCCCTTGTTCAAAGGCACTCCTGTGGTGAAGCTCTGTATCCTACAAATGCCAACCTGACAGGTTTTATGCTGCAAGCTGTTCGCTGTGCAGATACAAAAGCTACTATTTATTATTTACTAGCTGACGCTAATTCGATCAGAGTGTAATCAGGACCCTATGTTCAGCTACAAGGAGTAAAAGAAAGAAACCCTCATCATCCCTAGTTAATGCATTGATAAGACCCTCTTCACTTGTCTGCAAGTTACAACATCTGCACAAACTGATGTCCACCCAGAAGCGAACTTAGCAGAGACCTTAGTCTAGTAGCCCACCAGGCACAGCGGCCACAGCTGGGCCGGCTCTTTTTCTAAGGTGCTCTCGTTACATTGCAGCACAGTTTTCACTGGCCATAAGAATCTTGTTTCACATTTTGGGAAAATTATTCTATACACCTTTTCTCACTAAAGCTAAAAACATTCACTCGCTGGTATCCAGTTCATCGGGGCACTTCCTGACTCACAACCTCCTTGAGTTACCTACCAATCAAATTGTCAGACACTCTGTTTTAATTAATGGCTCTTCCTCCTCAAGTGAACCCTTTACTAGCCATTTCAACCTATGTTCCTTTAGCTCAGACAGCCTACCAGGGGATGGAAATAAGAAATGCTTAAAGAAGCCCTTCCTTAAAGAAGCAAACAAAATAAGTTTGTTTGCTTTTTTTGTTTTATTGTTAGTTCTGCTTTTGGTGGGAGACAATTCACGTTCTAATTTACATTTAAAATTTCATTTTACAAACCTTAAATTATCTTTGTAATATGAGACAGCTACACAGGCAACAGGGATGTTAGATAATAATGACATCCTGTTATTTAAAACTGAAATATTTAGTAACAATTATTCTTTAAAATATAACATAGAAACAAGTGTTGACAATACAATATTTAAAACTAAGCTACTTGAATATAAATGAAAAATTGAGAAAAGTGAGCTTCATTTTTTTGGTTTTGTTTTGTTTCAGCAAACATTTCAATCTATTTGAGAGACCCATTTCCAAGGAACCATTTCTAAAATATAAAAGTTAACATAAAATAAGTAATAGTTCCTAGTAAAATTTATTCTTAAAATACAAACAAATGGGGGGGAGCGGGGAGGGAGGGGGAAAAAAAAAGATGACCTGATGCAAAGGGCTTAAGTGGAGAGCAAATGCTTTGAGAATGATTGGGGCGGGGAATGTATGGATGTGCTTTATACAATTGATGTATGTATATGTATGGATTGTGATAAGAGTTGTATGAGTCCCTAACAAAATGTAAAAAAAGAAAAGGGAAAAGAAAGAAAGAAAAGAAAATGATTAGGGCAAAGAATGTACAGATGTGCTTTATACAATTGATGTATGTATATGTATGGACTGTGATAAGAGTTGTATGAGCCCCTAATAAAACGTTTAAAAAAAAAAGAATTGTATGAGCCCCAATAAAATGATTTTAAATAAATAAATAAATAAATAGATAATACAAACAAATGTGAAGTACCTGGTGATATCTTCAGTCAACTGAGAAGGATCGGGAGGATAAAACTTCACATTAAAGGTGAACAGCCAGGGAAGATCTGTAATTATAACATATCAAGGATATTTATCCAATCAAAACAAGGACCACTTATCTTGCTTGAACTTAGACGTAGATACCCAACCCACACAGGCTAATCTCACTATAAACCTGTTTAGATATTGCCTTTTTAATTTAAAGAGTATCATTTCCTAGGAGGGGAGGGAGGAGAAAATGAGAAGTCAAATATATAAGTACCTCACCATGAAAAAAATGTGTTCACTTTTTTATAAACATTTATTGTAACTTCAAATGTTGCCTATGGTGAGCTGTAATGGGCATATGCTAAAGTACCCTACACAGAATAGTTGTAAGATAAAACTTATTGTAATCGGAGAACTTTTAAGTGCCACATGCTCTCCATTCCTTTTTTTTTTTAAAGACATTTGAGGATGTCTACATTATCAGGGAAACAAGAGTAGTGCCCAACTGACCACAGTAACTCTCCAGAAGATGATGAATGGGCCCTCTGAAGGAAGTGTTCAAAGAGATTCCACTATAACTAAAGCTAAAACTCCACAATTAAAAATAATTACTTCTCAGGTTTCAGAGGGTAGGTATAAATATATGGCTATGAAACATACTTGGCCCTGCTGTGCCTAAAGAATGAATACAGTTATCTCCTGCTTTTCAAAATTTGGTTTACACCCCTTCACTTTTGACAACAAATGGTACCCATTTTTACTAAACTGAAAGAAATCTAAGAAGCTGTTTCAGTTCTGCAAAAAGCAAAACTGTAACTGAGTGAAGCAGGGAAGGAGCAGTGAAGGAGAGGAAGGTCCTCAACAAGATGGGTTAACACAGTAACTGTACGGACATGCTCAAGCACAGGCACAATGGGCGCACTGAGAGGACGGTGCAGGACCAGGCAGGAACGTTCTGTTGTGCATAGGGATGCTATGGATTGGAGATGACTCCATGGCACCTGACAACAGCAATAGAACATAGAAAAATTCCATTTAACTACAGTTCAATGCTTAAATACTAGCCAAAAGGTAAGTAGTTGAAGTTGACCCAGAGGCACTCAGAAGACAAGCCTGGAGATCTGCTTCCCAAGATCTCAGATGTGGCAGTCAGCTCCCGCACAAATTGACAGCCTGTGAAACCCAAAGGGCAGTCTATGGGTTGCTATGAGTCAAAATCAACTCAATGAGAGTGGGTAGATTTAATAAAAGTGTCTGTAATTTTGCAGCAATACTTTTTGACTTAATCCTCTTGTATTTAAAACTTCCACCAAATAACATAAAAAAAGAAAAAGAAAACCCAATCATTAAACGAACAAAGAATTTGAATAGACATTTTACCAAAGAGGACATTCAAATAGCCAGCAAACACAAATATGTTCAATGTCACTGCCATCATCAGAGATGTAAATCAAAATCACAAATGATTAGCATACCTATACTAATTGCCCATTACATGAAAATGACAATCACATAGCAGAGTGAGGCCAAGCTGAAAGGAGCAGTCCTTCAACTCATCCACTGGAGCACAAGCAGAAGGAGCAACACTGTCATGATCATGATAAGACAGGGAAAGAGCTGCCTCCAAAAGCTGGAAAGAGTCAAATCCTATTTATTGCTGGTCTCCCTTTTGCCAAACCACAAGGGCAAAAGTCTGAAATAACTCTAAACATAGGGAGTTAACTCTTTAACGTCTTCATAAAGTCAGGTATTCTTCATGACTCTGCAGGGAGAGGACACAGAGGAGCCAACTCAAAACCAGAGAGAGCAACTCAACGGACCAGAGAGAGCAACTCAACGGATCATCAGGCCTGTGTCAGAGGTTACCCTGTTCTCCTTATAGTTGCTCTTGGCAGATTGGGTTTCAGAAAAAGTGTGAAGTCCAAGCATCTCTTCTCTTTTTTTAATGTATGCATTCACACAGACCCTCTCACAACAGTGGAGACAAAGGAAAATGTTCAAGAACTTTCTGGTACAGTTTCTTCTATAATGGAAACTCAAACCCACTGCCATCAAGTACATTTCAACTAATGTGAACCTCCATAAGGGTTTCCAAGACCCTAAATCTTTACTGGAGCAGAGAGCCTGCCTGATCTTTCTCTCACGGAGCAGCTGCTAGATCTGAATGACTCCCTTGGAGTTAGGAGCTCAATGCTCCTCTCATCAGGCCACCAGGCCTCCTCTCTACAGTGGTAGTATAATGGAGCTATATCTACTTATCCCTTTTCTTTTTCCTAGGAAACGGAAATAACTGTAAAACACAAAGATAACGAGAGAGAACAAGCACAGTGTGGGAGCACATGCTCATGTCAGTTACAGGGCAAGGGCAGGAAAGAATGCTGGAAGTCCAGGGAACTTAGTTAAAGGTAGGATCATCAGACCAATGGAGCAGCTCTGACCCCATAATTACTGTAAGCTCAGAAGATAGAAAGGGGCAGGAAAGAAGGACAAATGGAATCTGGGAACCCAGAGAGGGCCTAGGAAGAGAGTGTTGTATTGAGGAGATTGCAACTAATGTCATAAAGCAAAGATGTACTAATTGTTGGATGGAAAATGAAATTACTCTCTAAACTTTTTGCCAAATCTGAATGAAAGACAAATAAAAGGATCACCCAAAACAGTCCTGGTTTGCCAGAGAGTGCTTCTGTTTTAACACCGAAAGTCCCACTACAATGCAGTGAATTATTTAATATTGCTCTTCGAGCCCACAGTGTTTGTTACTCGTGCCCAAACAACCACCTTTTTCGTGAATGGGTCTGGGTAAAAGGTCGGGCATGATGCTGCTTGCTGGGCTGAATGACTGAGTTGTGAGTGACTGTTAACATCCTGCTGGGTATATAATCAGCCATCTCGGAAGCAGAAAAGGAGGATCTCATGATCAGCATGAGAGAAGAGCAAGTAGTGATGGGCCTTCTCTGGACCCAAAGATACCAGGGCATTGCACTTCCCTGACGCAGGAGACAGTATTGACTGCAGAGAAGCAGCAACAGTGAAACTAGGAACTAGAGCATGGAGCAGAATGGTGAACTTCCCAGCCCACAGAGCAAGTTAACGCTGACAGCTTTTGAACAGGACACCGGTTTGCGGAGTGGGGTGACTCTGGGCACATAATAGGGAAGCTGGGTTTAATAGTCCACAGAGCTGGCATTGAATGCCTTCACGTTGAGGCTTACAGTGGGGTGGCATGCCTTTGGGACATTTATAACACTGTAACACTGAAGAACAGGGTAGAGACCAGGCCAATAATCTAAGAGCCAGAAGAGATGCCTGCCTGTGTATCCTGAGCATTTCTCACCTGAATTGTAACCTGATAAATTCCCTAATAAACCTAAAGATTATGCCCTCAAAGATAGCCCAATTTAAAAAATCACAAAGCAATGAATGTTGGAGGGTCTGTGGTGAGATAGGAACTCTCATCCACTGCTGGTGGACCTGTAGATACATACAGCCACTATGGAAATTGATTTGGTGATTTCTAAAACAGATGGAAATTGAGCTACCATATGACCTACCAATCCCCCTACTGGGCATATACCCAGAAGAGGCAAAAAACAAACCATGGCCAGACATCTGTGCTCCAATGTTCATTGCGGCACAGTTCACAATCACAAGGATTTGGAAACAACCCAAATTCCCATCAACAGATGAATGGATTAAAAAACTGTGGTACATACATACAATGGAGTACTATGCATCACTAAAAAGCAGTGATGAACGCATGAAGCACATCACCAAATGGGAAGAACTGGAGAAAATTATGCTAAGTGAAGTAAGCCAAGCAGACAAGGACAAGTATGACATAAATGTGCTGAGGTAACTTTGGAGAGAGAGAGAGAGAGAGAGAGAGAGAGAGAGAGAGAACAGAAAAATAAATGCAATAGGGGCACAGGGAAATTGCTACTGTATACAAACACTCCAGGGGTGAGGTCCAGGTAGTATGGCAAGGGCCAGACCAAATCCAGGGGTACATATGGTAGCTAACTAAAAAAAAGGGGGGGGAGTAGGGGACAAAGATGTGTGGCAGGGGAATAAGGCACTGACCCACTCAAGGGGAGGGTATTGTTTGTGTCTCCCCAGGGAAAGGGGGACCAGACTTAAAACCAATGCCAGACAAATGCAGCGTGCTGACACGGCAAGGAGTGGGGAGCCAGTGGAGGAGCCTGAGGGCTTGGCCCCCATACCAGCTATGTGGACAACTGTCTCTGCCCCCAGTAGAATTTACTTTAGAGGAAGGCACTGAAGCTGCAGCTAGGGGAGGGAGGCGTGTCTGATCAGAGTGCATGGGAGTGTTAGGTAGTCTAGCATAGGCGCTGGGACGTCCATAACGCATGTCCAGAGGGGCCAGGCTATGGAAACAAAGGAGTGGCACACTGCACATGCTCATAGGTTGAGGTTTCCCTCCAGGTATGCGTGGGTGGGTGCTGCACCTGGATGGGCCACCTAATTCAATTCAGCCAATGGAGTCGACCAGGGCTCGTCCACCATGCCTCCACGTGGAATAATTGAAAAGGCAGGAGCCCAGAGTCGACCACATGACTTTGCGAGCAGTTTCCAGGTGGACTACATCTTCAGGAGGAGCCCTGCGGGTGCCTGTGTAAATCTGAAACTTCTTCTAACTCTCATAAAACTCACTTGGATCACAAACCAGGCTTCGGTGTGAATTCTTTCTAGCACAGAGCCAAGGACCAAGGTATTTCTATCCCCAGAGAGATCTAACAGGAGCAAATGAAGGGGGAGGAAGAGAGAGTGGAGCACATCCTGGCCCACCAAACCTGGAGGACAGTATCCTCACTCTGAACAGCCAATGCACAGAGTGGACCATATGGCTGATCCCACTATGAGACACGCCATCCCTTGCTGGCCCAGGGCCCTAAGGGGGACAACACTGGAGACTCAGTGTTGGGACTGGCCCAGACTGACCCCGTGACACCAAGGCAAACCACTAAAGGCTTGAGGCAGAGCAACCATGGGAGGAGAGCAGGGAGCCCCCGAGGGAGTACAAAGGACTCAGGGCCAGAGCATGGCACCCCACTGGACCTGACTGAAGCACACACCTAGAGACCAAAAATCAGACCTTGATCTATTTACAGGTTTTCCTTTCTTTAAAAATTTTTTTTCTTTTAATTAATTTATTCTTTTATGGTTCATTGGTTTTCTTTTTTGTTGTCATCGCTGTGTTCTCATTCATCACCTATCTTGCTATGGCTTGATTTTTGGTGATTATTGTCTCTACAGATTTAACTAGATAAAATGGGATGGATGAACAGTCTGGAGGAGAAAACAACGGGACCAATGGTTCTGGGAGACACAAGAGGGAGGGAGGCAGGGATAAGGAGGTGGTACTGACCAACCCAGGGACAGCGGAGCAAAGTGATCCAAAATCAGTGGCAAGGAGGGTGTGAGAGGCCTGGTAGGGATTCAGCAAGGGCAAGGCAACCGAGAGAAATTACTGAAACCCAAATGAAGTGGGACAAGAGTAAAGTCAACGGAAATAGAGGAAAGAACTAAGTGACAAAGGGTATTTATACAGGTCTAAATACTGGCATGTAAATATGTAAATATATTTACACAGGAGGGTAGTGAAATAGAGCTACATGCATATATTTATAGGTTTAGTATTAAGGCAGCAGATGGACATTGGGCCTCCACTCAAGTACTTACTCAATTGGCATTCCATGATGCACACCTTCCCAACACGATTGCTGAAGAAAAATGTGTGCATAAGCAAATGCAGTGAAGAAAGTTGATGGGACCTGGCTATCAAAAGATGTAGCATCTTAAAGTCTTAAAGTCTTGTAGATACACATATGGCTATTTGCTGAGAAGCATCAAAGCACACATGGAAGAAGCACACCAGCCTGTCTGACCATGAGGTGTAGAAGGGACCAGTTATCAGACATCAAAGGACAAAAATCTTACCAGTGGGTGCCCACCTTCCCGATATGATCACTGAAGACACACGTGTACATAAGCAAATGTGGTGAAGAAAGTTGATGGTGCCCAGCTATCAAAAGATACAGCATCTGGGGTCTTAAAGGCTTGAAGATAAACAAGTGGCCATCTACCTTCAGAAGCAACAAAGCCTACATGGAAGAAGCACACCAGCTTATGTGACCACAAGCTGTCGAAGGGATCAGGTATCAAGCATCAAGGGGAAAAAAATCCTATAAATGAGGGTGACTGCAGAGTGGAGACTCAAAGCCCATCGGCAGGCAACTGGACACCCCCTGAATGAAGGGTTGTGGGGAGGAGATGAGCCAGTCAGGGTGCAGTGTATGAAACATATAACTTTCCTCTAGTTCTTAAATGCTTCCTCCTCCACCCCGCCCTCACCCCCCCCAATCATGATCCCAATTCTACCTTACAAATCTAGCTAGACCAGAGGATGGACATTGGTACAGATAGCAACTGGAAACACAGGGAATCCAGGACAGATGACCCCTTCAGTACCAGTGGTGAGAATGGCGATGCCTGGAGGGTGGAGGGAATGTGGGGTGGAAAGAGGTAGCCGATTACAAGAATCTACATATGGCCTCCTCCCTGGTGGATGGATGACAGAGAAGAGGGCAGGGGGAGACGTTGGACAGTGTAACATATGACAGAATAATAATGTATGAATTATGAAGGGTTTGTGAGGGAGAGGGGAGTGGGGAGGGATGGGGGGAAATGAGGAGCCGATATTAAGGGCTCAAGTGGAAGGCAAATGTTTTGAGAATGATGATGGCAACAAATGTACATATGTGCTTGACACAATGGATGGATGGATGTATTGTGATGAGAATTGTACGAGCCCCCAATAAAATGACTTTTTAAAAGATTATGAGCATAGTCTGTGAGTTCCGTGTGGCTACTGTAGTGAGTTATGGGACCTAGCATAAAAGTAGAGTATGTTTGGGCAGGTCGGTCAATAGGAGGAATGGTTGGTTGTGTCAGAATAGGGTTAAGAAGGACGGAGGATAGGAGCAGGTCTCATATCTGCCTTATGGCAATCAGCCTTGGGAACCACAGGTCAGATATGACCCAACATCATCATTTCACCACATACAGGAAACTCCTTAGTGCTCAGCAAGCCACCAGAGTTGGTCTGGTGGATGAGGCTGGGGTGCAAGGAGGGGCGCAGGGGGATATGCTTCTATAAGCAGTGGTTCTCAACCTTCCTCGTGCCGCGACCCTTTAATACAGTGCCTCATGGTGTGGTGACCACCCCAAACCATAAATTTATTTTTGTTGCTACTTAACTGTAATTTTGGTACTCTTTTGAATCAGGCGACCCCTGTGAAAGGGTAGTTTCACCCCCAACAGGGTCGCGACCCACGGGTTGAAAACCACTGCTCTATAGGGAAAGGAAATTGGCAGAAAATAAGGTCTAAGAATTTGTAAATGTGATGAGGGTAACGAATGTACAAATGTGCTTTATACAGTGGATGTATGTATGGATTGTGATAAGAGTTGTATGAGCCCACAGTAAAATTATTTTTTTAAAAAAGAATTTGTAAATAAGGGAAGAGGAAAGGAAAGAAGATCAAAATGCTCCCCCAAGAGATTCTAAATTCCAGGGAGAAAGAAAAAGAAATGAATGCAGAGCAGCTAAATTCGGGGAAGACGACAGGGAGAGAGGACGAGAAAGAAGGCAGCACTGTTCTTAGCCGTGTGCTCGGGAATAGGGGGGAAACGAAGCAAGAGCACTAAGGGCCCTTCGCAGGCTGGCACATGGGGATGCAGGTTCTTCCGGGACAGCTCTGAGGAGCAAGGTGCTGAAGGGCTGCTAAGAGTGTATTACCCTGCGGACCTGTGTCACCTTGTCTAAAAAGCCAGCTGCTCTTGGCACCTCACCTTCTCTGCTCTAAACATTCACAGGCCTTGAAGTGAATCAAGTGTCTAGCAACCCGATGAGACAGAACCAAGGAAAAGGACAAGCAAGCTTACCAAGAAAACCAAACTCAAAAAGATGACACCAAGTGGCCTTGGCTTGTGGAGCAAATGAGAAGGAACTGAACTCAGTAGACTAAAAAAATTGCTCCACAGGCTTTTCACTTCTAGAGTCTGGTCTCTAGTACAAAGATAACGGAGGCACTGCTCCAAAAAAATTCAGGGAAAGCCCCATTATCTCTCCATTCCATGAACTTTTTGAGACTCCCTTATAATATGGCATTTGAGCTAGATGTGCTTATTAATTATTTATACATCTTCAAACTGCAGCGAGAAACGTAATAATAATAGCTCAACCTAGAGTAAGATTTCATCACAAGTGAAATTTATAGAAAAGCAACTCTTCATTTTTAGGGGAGGTGGTGGTGGAGTGAGGTGGTGGTGCATGCCACAGCAGTAAACACTGTAAGAAATGTTTAAACTGTGAAGAGACCCTCCTCACCAGTAGGAATCCCTGTAGCCATGTGCACAAGGAAGGCATGATTCTGTGTAAGACTGGCTAGTGTTTTTAACTTCCAATAAGATATAAATGCAAGACAGACACGGTCATTCTATCACTATCTTATTATTCTATTCTGCAGTTCTTTGAATTGTATTAAAGAAGAAAATTGATAAATATAACAATTAACATCAAAGCATGATTATTTATATACTCACTTCGCAGTTGTCGCTTTATTTCTTTTGCAGGGTCTAGCCAGTTCTACAGAGAGAGGGAAAAGACAGTAATTAATCCATAAGGCCACCTTCAGAGTTCACAACTCATTTAAATGGAAATCTGTTTTCACAATGGTCTGTTCAGAGATTCTCTCCCAGCTATTTGTATGCCATGAAGCTAAGTTCTGATTTTTCAAATGTGTGTTGTGTTTTATAAATAAAATACTCAAACACTTTTAAGGTTGGTCTCCTCGCCCTCACTCTTCTTGGCTCCAAAGTCAATTGCCCTAGTGATGGATAAGACATAGTATGTGTACATGGAGACTTTATTCTGTAGTAAAGTTATAAGCAAAAACCCCGGAAACCATCCCTAAATGTGCACCACTCCAAAACTCATTTCCACTGATGCAAAACTCACCCCCTGGTGGGTTTCCAAAGCTCTTTACAGGAGTAGAAAGTCCAGTCTTCCTCCCGCAGAGTTACTGGTGGTTTCAAACTGCCAACCATGCAGATCACAGACCAATGCGTAACCACGCCACCAGGGGTCCTGAGCAGCTACAGTATCAGGCAGTGTGGCCTCTGGACTAAGAGCTCGATCAAGCACACTAATAGACCTCAGTCATCACAATAAAATGCAAATTGGAAGGTACTGGCTTTTTCATCCACAGTCCCAATCAAGTAGAACTATCTCAAGTGGCCTAGGCAACTTCTCTCTGTCCTTAGCCTCCTCTGAGAGTCCATAGGCAACTTCTCTCTGTCCTTAGCCTCCTCTTTCCTCCCGTAGGAGGATTCTGAGAGTCAAGCAACTATTTTCCTTCCTAGCTTTCATTAGCATTCTTTCTTTTAAAATTTTATTCTAATTGGAAAATTAAACATAAAGTTCCCCTTTCACTTTACCCTAATTGCTTTCCTCTGTAAAAGCTATCATTCAAAAGAAAACGTCCCAGGAAACCACTATTCCCATCTTGAAGACAGACTAGCCACATTAAAACCACGTTCAAACCACAGAAGAACATTAACTATTTGTCTTTCAAAGCTGTAACATGCATGCCAATTATATATCCATGCCTGTCTATGTATATAGTTTTTAAATTTTACTTTTCCCAACCTATCGTCCACTCATTCTTAAAAGTTCACTTTTACTTTATCATCACAAATATAAGAATTCATTTGTTGAGATACAGTAAACTAACTTCGAAATAAACTTATTTCACTGAATCTAACATATATTCCCAAAATAAATTTTCTTCATGCGTAAACAGAATCTTATTCAGACACATAGAGCAAAGAGTTCAAATGTTTGTTATGCAGAAAATATTAATAACCTACTGTCTGAAAAATATACTGAGATGATACAACAAACCGAACATTAACTTATTGTAAAAGTACTAACAACAGACTGCTTTGAAAGCCGAGCTGTGGGCCCCAGTGGCTATCTCTGTGTGCTCACAGTTACACTCAACACAGCAAGGATTCAAGGTGTGGGGACTCTGTTCTAACACTGGTGACATTCAAGCCTCTCGATAAAGCGCCACCAGAGCTTGGTCCAGTTTTAGTTCACTAGCACCCCAGCTGCATGCGACTCTCCAATGGTACCTTGAGTGCTGTTAGGGAGCCTCGCTAACTCTCCTCTTAGAAAAAAGATCCTGGCATGCAGCTTCCCCACCCTGCAGCTGCTGCCCCACACAACAGCTGGCTCACAAATGATCAACTATCATGAGTGCACCAGATTGGGAAGAAGGAATCATTCAGCCACCAGCCCTCCCTCTGAGGAACAGCCCATACAATTTTACCAGACTGTCAGGGAAGGGTCTCCTCTGGCAAGTTCATCCAATGAGATAACAACCATGGGGGGTGGGGGGGAGGATTGAATCAAAGACAAATAGTCCCAAGCTGAAAAAGGAAAAAAATAAAAAATTGTATTTATCGAGGCACTTTATCGAGAGGCTTCAGAACATGAGCACAGAGATAGAGAGTGTGGAGGCCTGGACAGATCCTTCGACTCTCCTAGGTCAGAAGTGAGACAGTTGGAACAGATACCTGCCACAGAAAGGCAATGAAAGATCTTTGCACTAAGAGGAAGACAGTAGAAGTAATTAATATCCTCTGAGACTCCCTAGAGTAGGGGTGGGGAACACTTTTTCTGCCAAGGGCCATTTGGATATTTTAAATAACATTCACGGGGCATACTGGCCAAATATTTCATTAACTCACTCCTAATGTGTTAGCCAAACTGCTTCTCTTTGGTGAAGTGTGTGATGTTAGCTGGTATTGATTTCACAAGCCTCATCCGCCCCTCAGTCAGGATATTCCCAGCCCCACCCTAGAGAGAGCCCTGTATCCCAGCCATCCAGTTCTCACTTGAAGCACCTAGCCTTTGTACAAATGACTGTCAGTTTCCACATGGGACAGGGAAGAGTTATGAACAGCTCTCCTGACGCGGGAGCACAAGTCCCAAGCTGTTGAACACAAGCCAGATAAATTGAGACGCAGTGTCATTTGGGGACTGCTTTCCAAAGAGTCAGAGCTAAAAGCACAAGTGGCTTCTTCATTTTAGACTCCTATCCAAAGATTAAGTGGACAGTTTAATCTGATGTAATCGAACAACAGCAAGCAGAGTGACTGGTTTTACCTTTCCACAGTATAAGACCTGCTCCTGCCAAGGTAAGGTCTTTCTCTCCTTAGCATACAAACAGTATTCATCTCCTCCATGGTGCTTGGTGGGCTGATAAACAACATTATGATGAACGAAGAAAAAGTGAAGAACTGTCCCAAGAGCCACAACAGAAAGGCTCAAACATCCCAACAAGTACGAAGATGGTACAGAATTGGACTGTGTGTCTTTCTATTATATATCAATGTCGCCATGAGTAAGAGCCAACTCAAGAGCTTCTAACACCACCAGTGCTTGGCAATGTTAGGGAATCAGTAAGTTCTTAAACAATACCTATTGAACAATATCTGCTCACTGTTTGACCATTATCTCGAATGGCAACTAATCACATTAATTTCTTGAATAATCAGCATTGCTAAGTACTTAGATTACAGCAGGGTACAAAATTACAATCTAAGGGTATACATTCACAAGTAAAACACCAAAAATTTACAAATGCCTTGTAAAAGAAACACAACTCAAGTTGTGAATAGGAGAAATGATGTACAGGCAAGAGGGAGTCCGTGCGAATGCTTTACTTTCTGTAAACCTACAAATGCTCAGCAATAAAATCTCTTAAAAAGAAACAGGTTTATTACCTGCATTATCAATTACAAATAAGCACCAAATATAAAATTCTTGTTTCAACAAATACACTTATTTCTTGTTTTGAATTGAGATCACTAGTTCCTATAACTTTCTGCCACATCAAAAAGGCATTCTGTGCTCATCAGAGCTTAATCGACTTGAAAGGTATAAATGAAGCACCTGAAGATGTACATCGAAATGTAGATTCAAATTCACAAAATCTGTGGTCAGGTCTGAAATTCTTTATTTTTAACAAGTTTCTAGGTAGTGCGCCAAGGTTGTTGGGTGCTTGGAACATATGTGCTGGCCTGCTAACCACAAGATCAGCAGTTCAAAACCACTAGCCACTCTGTAGGGCTAAAAAGGGGAGCTTTCTACTCCTGTAAAGACTTACCAACTGAGAAACTCACAGGGCAGTTCTACTCTGTCCTGCAGGGTCTGTGGCTCACCGCCAACTCGATGGTTTTGCGTTTGGGTTGAGATTTTGTAGTAGCATCACCACAGATCACTCTGGGTAGAAATTCCTGTCCTTTGTGAAGGTCAAATATAGGGGAACATTTTCAAGCCTCTTTAACTGGCTTGTCAAGGAGATACCCCACCTTCCCTAAATGGACATACTGATATTGACAAGTTCCTACAGAAATCCCTAGCAGGGAATTACTTTCACCTTCCCAAATCTAAGTATTATGGCTGATACACACCTCTATCTTTGAGTGCCTCTTGTCCATCACACTTAGCAGTTGTACCAAAGAATATCAGGTCCCAGTGAATGTTGAGTTCACATAATGACCACTTTCACCTGACAGAGATGATCATCTATTCCTTTGCCAGCAGCATGCTATTAACAGTCTGGGTGGGTGGCTGTCTATGGCAGGCACCCTCTCTCTCCCCCCAGCACATTAAACCTAGCTAACAGCTCAAGATACATTCACAAAATCCATCTTCTAGTTCCTTTCCCATCCCCTACCCTGGCCACCACCCCAGAAAAAAATCTCACTAACACTTAATCCCTTACAGGCCTGGACCCAAAGGCCCACAGTTGTTAGTTTTTCAAAATGCCTAGCCGGGTCTTTCTCACCCATTTTTTGGTGCTTGTCAATTTTGCCAGGTGAGAGAAATTAAGAAATTCAACCCAACCCAGGATGTGATAGCCAATGTTGAAAGTATGAAACATGCCGTGTCAAAGCAGTATTTTCTCTTAGGAATGTATAGCACTAACACAGGTCCCCTTGACTAGACCCCTTTGCTGAAATATGGTCTAACAGAATTCTATAGTAATGCTGGTGTTAAGGGAAAGTTACAGGCATTCTATGCAACAGTGAAACCTTCACTATACATTTGGGGGGCTGTGTGTCAACTCCTGATTACACTCAATACATAGTCTTTTTAAGGTTTAGCTAGACTGAATTAAAGAAAATTATTAAAAACTTCATATAGGATAAACAGTTTAATATTTTAGTTTTTAGTTCTAGTTTTGGGGGGAAATGATGTGGCTAGCAGAGACAATCACTTTAATTTTCACGAGGTTAGCTGTGGATGTCAACTTCATGCTTAACGAGCTCCTCTTTTCAGTTGTCTTGAAGCAAAATAACTTTAAACCTGGGCCAAGTGCCAAACCCTAATTAACATCAAATATTTCAAGCAATATTTTCCCTTTTAAACAGAGTTCAAAATCCTTAATGATGGCTCCATGTACACATGAACAGAAGAGCTTGGAATGCCATGTATGAAAAATGAGCATGTTGCTTGATGCCACATATTTTTAACGACATTTTCCACAATAAAATTCACAAAAGAGTTCCCAACAAACACGAAAAAGTTCGAACATCAACAACGACTGATTTTCATACTTTAATGGGAAGGTTCCCAAATTCAGTGCCTCGTCATAAGTAGCACAGTCCTGTGCTAACAGAAGACGGACACGTCGATTTTTTTCACCATGGTAAATTATGATACAAATAAGTCTGGCTTTGCTTTCACTTTTTAACATTAAAAATATAAATGACCATCATTTCTGTAAATATTGACGAGAGATTTTTGCATTCTTATATTGTACAGTACTCTACTATTGAAATTTCCAGGGTTTCCAACAAAGCAGGAATAATAAAGCTGAATTAGGAAAGAATACATTATAAATCTAGAGTTCTTTGGTCTAGATATCGAGGACTTAATTTTATCTATCTAGGTCGGAAGGAATAAAAATATACACAATAAGAAATTTAAGAACACAAATTACATTTATCACTCAATATGTCAATTCAGACATAGCAACCTATAGGACAAGGCAGAACTGCCCCCTCTGAGTTTCTCCAAGGGTAGAAATATTTACAGAAGCAAAAAGCTTCACCTGTCTTCCAAGGAGTGGCTGATGGTTTCAAACTGCAGATTTTGTTTTTAGTAGCTTAATGCATACCCTACTACGCAACCAGGGGTCCCTCAAATTCGATGTATACATGAAAATAATTAAACATATTGCTAATCAATTTGATTATTTGTTTTCTAAAATGTGAATCTCAGAAAGGAAATTCCTTGCATCCTCCCACCCCACCACCAAAGTTCTGGTGCTAAAGCCCAGTTACAACATGTGTGTCTAATTTTGTGAGCATTTTTAGCTTCCTATGGAAAACTACAAAGTAAAATTTTAAATTATGAGTTTCATACTTAGCTTTAGGAATGTGCCTTAGGAGTTATATGGCTCTTGGTCAAGTAGACTCAGCCTACCTCTATCTATCTCTATTTCTCATGAACCTTCACAAGGAATTGTATTTCATCCATAGCACACTTCTCTCTCAAAGTGAACCTTGCTAGCCTACATTATATTTCCTGGAAAATACAGCCCTAGTTCCTAAATTTGAAATATTCTGTCCATTTCTTTTTTATGTGAATGCCTAAGATCTTTCCTTAAGATCCAACTTAAGGATTCTCTGTGGGTTTTTCTTGACTGTCTTTCGCCACTTCACCCCCAATTCAGGGGCATTCATGACCTCCTCCATCTGTCATCTGGACATTTAGTAGAAACTTGGGCTTTTATCGAGCTTCCCATTACTCTATGAGCTCCTGGAGGGTGTAGGTAGCTACAGGGTATCTAGACAATAACAAATATGCATTAAATACGACTTGCGTGCAAACTAGATTACTAACTGGTAAGAAAGATAGATCCTGCCTTCATGGAAGTCTCTGTTTTATGTTCTAACGGAGGGGACAGAGCCTAAATAATACAACTTACGGTTAGTATGTTTTAAGTACTGCTGTAGAGGGAAAAATTATGATATTGACGGGAACAGCATTAGAGGAACTGCTGCTTAAGCGTGGAGCTCAAGTGTGAGTAGGCTTGGTTAGGTGAAGGGAGAGTGCCAGACACGCAGCTACACTGTGTGGGTCTCTCTCCCTGCTTACGTATCAGGAATGAAGTCTGGTGTGCTTGGTGCAGGGAGGGGAGATTAGGTTTGTGGGAAATAAGGTTGTTGACAGGAATCTGATTTTACAGTGTGATCAAGGCTATATGGTAAAGGCCAGGGAGAGGAGAGTTCTTTCTCTCTAAGAAAAACGATCACACATATGGAAGCCAGCTATATTCACCACTATACACCAATACTGCACACAAAAACATGGTCACATTGATGGGACTGAAGCACGAATGTGACGTGACCCTTTCCATCCAAAGCACCTTCCCCAGCCTCCAATCCAGGGCCACTCAGTTCATTCTGACTCCTACTGACTTAGGGTTTCTGAGACAGCACATTTTATGGAGCAGACAGCTACCTCATTCTCCACATGGTGGGCACGAGCCTCTGACCCTGTGGTCAGCATCCCTAAATGTTTAACCCACAGTGCTACCAGGGTTCTTCCAAAATGCAGAGGTGCCCTCCTTTTGGGTTGTAGAAGTAGAGAAGTGAGCTACTTAAGGGGGATTTAGGAAGGTGTTAAAAGCTATCTGGTGATTAATTAGGTTTGAGAATGACTGACCCCAAGAATGATTGCTGGTCTCTGGGTTGGTGTTAAGGTGCCATTCAGTGAGAAGCGGGTAGACTTGGATTTAGGGGACATCCTGAGGGCAGTTTCAGACAGGCTGGGTATTCGGCTCAGTAACTTCTAGGAAGAGCAAGTAAATGCATGCATCAAGCATGGAATACAACAGTCCATCCAGGCATAATCAACCTCAACTTACAGAGTGCTGTGAGGTGGCTTTATTTCCTTGCAGGAATATCATATTTATATTGACATTTGAGTCAGACTTATTTATTTATAGCATCTCTCTTTAAGAAGAATCTGAAGTGACTTTGGCCTTAAAATATTCCAATAGAAACATCATGTTGAGGTATTTTTTCTGTTGTGTAGGCACTGTTCTAAGCACCTTCTGTGCATTATTTCATAAAGTCCTGAGGGCAACCCTAAAAGGTGGGTATTATTACCAATTATCTTTCATAGTTGCAGCAAGTGAAGCATAGAGAAGTTAAATGATTCCCCCAAGGTGATTTAAGTAATAAGTGTTGGCGGTAAGGTTCAAATCTTGGCAGAACAGGAAGGAAAAACAAGCACTTGTTCTGGCTTGTTGCACAGCTGTCATAACTGGGAGTGCAGATGCACATCACCATACTGCATGGAAGGCTTCATGTTACCAGTTCTGCAGCCCATCTATCACATGGGTATTGGCATGTTACGGGCTGTATCCACAGTATCAGCTTTACAGTTTTATGTTTCTATAATGTTATCACAAAAAGCAAAGATGGTGTTCCGGAGATGAGCTGTGCCAGAGTTTCTCAAGACGGCCTACTTTCTTTGTGACAGAATCTCACGGGGGCTCAGTGCAATATCGCAAGGGCACATCCGTCTCTCTCTTTTGTGCCACAATATTTGGCTCCTTAAACATGCAAACACAACACAGACACTTATGGTCAATGAAACACGCCATAAGTTCTCCCTTTCCCGCTACAGAAAGTGTCATGATGAGTTATTGTTATCAGGAGGAATATGTTAGATTCCTCAGTTGTGTTAGGGCAGGAAATATATTGTTAACCCTGTGATCACGCGAATGCTACTTAGATTTACAGACTGCCAGTAACCTAACATAATCTAAAGATACAGTTTGACATACTGTGCCCCCAATACCCACCAGACAGTTTTTAGGGCTGGAGTAGAGGCACTTGGGCGTTTACCATCTAAGAAGGAGCTATGGTATGACCGTCTTTTATAAAGGAAGACTCAAATTTTGAAAATGGTGTGAGCAAGTTAGCATAGATACTCGGATGTAGAATGCGATCACTATTCTGAGTGTGGGCAGGGAAGGAACAGGCTGCCTCGAAGAAAGTTCCTTGCTGGCCAATAAAAGAACATGTGGTTAGAGTCGCTATCAAGACTACCCTCAATAGTAGACAGTGTAAACACAATACGTAGTTTATTTCTTTCAATGTTTACTATGCCATTACATCTGAGAAGAGCATCTAAAAATAGTTCTAATAAATATACTTGGATATTTCTCAGCAGGCAAGCGTGCAATTAAATTGTCTTTAGCGTAAATGGGGGACTAAGCCACCATTTAGTTATCAGGGAGTTAAAACTAGGCGGTAGAGAAAATTGAATCTATGCACAATTATCACCATCAGTAGTAGCCAATAAGTACTTAATTACTGGGAAATTTTATACACACATATGTATGTATATGTACGCATACACATTTGTGCAAACACAATTCACAGTTTACTGTCTCCTCAGTTCAAATGACTGGGTTTTAAATATTGGACAGTAATACCTTTTTATTGTGTTCAAGTGTTGTGTACACCTGAAAACAAAACAGTCATAAGAAGTGTTTCCACCGCTACAACAAACAAAAGGGCTTCTTTTCAGAAGCAATTGGAGACTGTATTCTGCACCCCTAATACGCAACAGCACTGATCGAAGTCAGTCGAAAGATCCAGAGTGTGGAACAGCTGTGAAGAGGAAAAGCCTTTTCTTAACAATGAAGAAAGCCTGCAGATGAACTCTGGTTTGGGCCAGCAGTCGGGAAGCCCCTGGGGTTCTCTTATTATCATTAAGCATTTCAGCATGCACGAACACTATGCTGACTGTCCTTCGTGTGAAAGAAACTGCTGGAGCAGAAACCGCCTCAGCATACTCCGGAGAGGTCAGGCAGATCTCCCTGTGGGTCACTGGCTGGCCAAACTGACCATCTCAGTCTGCCCCATCCCTTAGCCCTCTTTTTTGCCCCAAAAGCCTAAAAACAGGACAAGGAACACCTTGGATCTACAGTCTAGTTAGCAAAACCACCGCGCACTCCTGACCCGCCAGGCAGGTATGCCTGCGCACTCTTGTAGTCCTTCAAACACACCTGTTCTGTTCTTAGAAATGCTTGATTCCCGGTACACACTTGATTCTCATCAGAGTAGGAGCAGATCTGACCAGCTCTTCCTCTTTGATTATTGCCAAAAACCAAGAACAGGAAATGAATGCTAGTGGATAATTTTTAACTATGCTAAAACAATAATTCTGCCACACTTGAAATGTTTTAATTAATTTAAGGTATTTGTGTTTTACAAATATGTTAAGCAAATTCACTCCATGACGGCGTTCAAAAGAAATTGTACATAAAGTTATTTAAATCCATTCTTTCATTAGCAAATATTATGATGAGTAAGACGCTGCATTCCAAAGTTCTGCTCACAATATGTTTAGTGGAAAGCAGGCAAATAAACACAATGATAAAACGTTAAAGATGGCTCTTTCCATGTGATGTAAGTTTTCTGTGTTTATCAAATCTAAATTAAAGTTTATCACAATAAATAAAATTACACCATTAAATGCTAGATATTATACTAAAATAAAAAATTTAAAAATGATTTTATTTTTATAACGATTTAGAAATGAAGTTGAAATTTTTCACTTACTTTCTGCTCTGGGTTTTCCTGAAACAAAAGTCCAAAGTAGTCCTTCTCTAGGAGATTGAGATGCTCGCAGACTTTGTCAAACACCACGTGTCCCTTCGCACGTTTCTGCGGGGAAAGAGTGTCTTTACTTCTCAAGCACTGAACATTCTATAAGTGTTATAAATAAAAAGTTATATCAGATAAACAATGTACTGCAAACTTACTTGTTTCCAACTTTCTCATAACACTAAAAGTCATATAATTTTGTCACTATAATCCTCATATATACACACAACACAAAGTATACATTTTATACTGAACTCATGCTCAGATGACCTCTGCTTTGTTGCCTCAATGTAGAAAATTTAAAAAGGACTCAAATATGCAAATCTTTAGTTTTTGTAATATAAAAATACATGCAAACAATGATGAAACATACAACTTTCCTCTAGTTCCTAAATGCTTCACCCCCACCCTCCCACTATCATGATCCCAATTCTACCTTACAAATCTGGCTAGACCAAAGGATGTATACTGGTATAGAGAGGAACTGGAAACACAGGGAATCCAGGACAGATGATCCCTTCAGGACCAGCGCTAAGAGTGAGGATACTGGGAGGGTGGAGGTAGGGTGGGGTAGAGAGGGGGAACTGATTCCAAGAAGCTACATATAGCCTCCTCACTGGAGGATGGACAACAGAAAAGTAGGTGAAGGGAGATGTCGGACAGTATAAGATATGACAAAATAGTAATAATTTATAAATTATCAAGGGTTCATGAGGGAGGGAGGGTGGCAGGGAGGGGGGGAAAACATAAGGAGCTGATTCCAAGGGCTCAAGTAGAAAACAAATGTTTTAAGAATTATGATGATAACAAATGTACAAATGTGCTTGACACAATGGATGGATGGATGGATGGATGGATTGTGATAAGAGTTGTACGAGCCCCAATAAGATGATTTTAAAAAAAATAATAGATCAGACTTCCTCATTGGTTTCCTCTCACAAATAGAAACATGCCCTCATGGGCTGAATTATCCAAAAGATGGGGGTGGTGTGAGGGGCACTAAGTTTACTGTCCCAACTGGGTACTGATATGCCAGGTAGCATAGATGAGCAGCAGTACAGGGGTTAGAGTCAGACCCAACCATTTCAACATTTTGTAAGCACTTCGTGATTACTAAGACAAATGTGACAGGAGGCAAGCCCTGTATCTCCTTGTCTATGGAGGGGGAATAACAGCTATACCTCAGGGTTCACTATGAGACAAAAAATGTTAAGCAAGGTACCTCCCCAGCCCATCCCAACCTTTGTTCTTTCTATAGCCCTCGTGTAACAAACACCACAATACCTTCTAAATGCTCAACATGACTTCTCTACTACTCTCCTTCCCTTTCCAGGAAATGGCAATGCGGGAGGCTGAATGATAGTCTCACTGCACACATACATTACTGATGCTTTCATTTGGTCTCCACTGTCAAAGTCTGACTGGGAGGGACTTTCTCAGAGAGAAATGTTCAAAGTGCTACGTGAACACCAAGAATGGGATGAGTTCACTGTGTCTCAGAAAATGGATTCTTCAGTGAGAATATGACATGTAAACCAAACACTAAAGAAAGAAATATTTTTTGAGATGATGGAAATAGTACAATCAAAAGAATTTGCTTTTTCACTATGGATACTTACAGAGTCAGACAGAGCCAACTTCTATTAAAATGATACTGAAGATGCATTAAAAAGAAAAAAGTAACCCATCCATAATGGACAGGCCATCCAATATTACTGCTAGTGACACCATACCACCCTGACAGATAGAGAGAGATAGACAGGGATACAAAACTCAAATTTACTGCCCTCAAGTCGTTCTGACTCATGGTGACCCCAGTGTAGCATTTTCCCTGTGAGTTTATGAGACTACACTCTTTACATGAGTAGAAAGCCTACTCTTTCTGCAGAGGTCTGGTGGCTTCAAACTACGGACCTTGTGTTTAGCAACCCAATGTATAACCCACTATACTACCAAGGCTGGTTCATAATAATAGAGGGGTTAAAGAGTTAACCCACTGTTAACCAGATACTGGAAATGTGACATTGTTGGGGATCTAATCTGTTTTAATTTGCTAAAATGCCAAATCTATCAGTGACCCTATCCAGCACCCCTCCTCATGCAGTTTTAAAAAAAAACAAACCTCTTTTAAACTTAATCAGTAAGGCTATTCTAATTCAGCAAGCTTGGGCAAACAAAACCATGTGGGCAAGCAAGGCCATGTTGATAAGCAATGCAGTCTCAGGCCTCAAGGAGGGAAAGGCCCAAGGATGCCTTCTGTTCCCTGTGCACATGCCTCCTTTGTCCCAGTACTTGAAGCCCTTTTTCATTGTAACAACCTATTGGACAGTCCCTATATATTTTTAAACCACATAGTTTGGGTTATAAAGCTTGTTTGATAATCATTGAATTTTAAAGCAGTTTGGAGCTGGCAAACTTCAGTTTCCTCGTGTCAAGTGTATGCAGAAATAAATTTTTAATTTCTCCAATCAACCTGGTCTCTATCTTTGGCTAAAATGGTGATGGGCATCCTGAAACAAGAGGACTGCAAAAGTCTTGCCAAGCGTTGAGTCAACATGCAGCATCAATTTGGCATCTAATGTGCCAGTTCCAATGTTAAGATCCTGAGGCAACCATGATGAATTAGACATACATGGGCTCAGAAAATTTACATTCAATTGTAAACTGAATATTGAGAAGCAAACATACATACACACACACACACACACACACACACACACACATATATATATATTTCCCTTACAAAGTCACCAGTTTGGTAGGTACCTGGCAAACTGACCAGTGACCTTTAAGACTCCTGACCAGGATATCTTCCCTGAGGCAATGCCTTACTTTGGAATAAAGTTTAATGGAAAACACCACGTCTTACCTCAGGGAGCTTACATACAGGATATATACCAACTTTACACACACATGCACGCAGCCAAAAGTGACAGAGTGCTACAAACCCTGAGGGTATCAAGAATTGAATGCTATCAAGTCAATTCTGAGTCACAGTAACCCTAGAGGGCAGAGTAGAACTTTTCAGTGTGGTGTCTTAATTTTGTTTTGCTTTTGCATTTTATAGAATTTATTCCTTATTTGTGGGATGCACATGATACTCTCTAGTTCTATTCAGAAGGTAATTTTTTCCTATTACGGTTCTGCTTTCATAAACAACTTCAAAGTTATTGCAAAGTATTATAAATACACAAGAGTAAGTCAAAATGCACTGCTCCCAGGGTATCAGCTCATGTGTGCATGGTTTATTCCAAACATGTTGAAACATGGCATTGTAATCAGTGGGTAGCTGCAGAAAAGTTCTCTCAGTAGATTTTGGTTTGCTTACTTTGGATATATAATCTGGAAAGACCAATCACTAATAAAAAGCCTCATGTTTGATAAAATAGAGAATAAGTGGAAGTGAGGGAAAACCTCAAGGAGATAGCGATAGACTGGTATAGGACCAGATGCTTCATTTTATCATACATAAAATTACCATGAGTCAGAGCAAACAACAAAAAATAGGTATGTATGCAATCCATATTTAATTTACCCATTTATAGTATTATAATCATTTACCTATTTTATTAACAGCTTAGATCAATGCTAAGATTTTCCGACTTTCCATAATTGATTTAAAAGTCCCTTGCTCTATTACAGATCATGTTTCAGTGAACTGTTTTATATGCAAAATCCCCTCCCCCAAATCATTTCTATAAAATAATCTCAGTAGGAAGGACTTCTTTAGTTCAAGGATATGGATATTTTCGGATTATTTTGATGTGAGTTGAACAGCATCTCACTGTTAGAGCAGTATTTCACTGAGTAAGTAGCTCACTGATAGGCCAACAGGTACCTGCTGGAAGGAGTGACTACTGAATGCAAGCCCAAGAGTGGGTGGAGCTGAGTCTAGAATTCAGGTCTTGGGTGCAGAGTTAAGCAGTGCTCTCTCCTTGACTTAGCTCGCGGACTCCCCACTTGCACGCAGCCAAGGTACTAAATCAAATAGTGCCCATGGGATGGGGAGGAAGAATAGCCACAGGTTCACATTTTCTGGAACAATTCTACTATATACTTAAACTCTGCCATGGTAATTATTAGATCATTTCCAAATGCTTTGTGGTTTCTAAAAGAACGATAAGCAGAAAAGCCAACCTGCCCCTTTCTATTGGGAGCAGGCTGCATCCCACCTGTTGGCATAAGGGAACCACCCACCCCACCCCTTAAAAACCATCCACCTTTAAAAAAACAAAACTGTGGCTTTTCCAAGACTAAAGTTCTTTATCAGAGTAAAAAGCCCTTTCTCCCAAGGTGCGGCTGGTGGTTTCAAACTGACCTTGCAGATTACATCTCAACATGAAAAAACTACAACAGGGCCCAGGGGAGCTTTTCAGTGTCTTCACTAAGACACGAGACGAGTCAGTCCACTGTTGCTTCTTCTTCTTCTTATCTGAAGTACACCTTTGCTCTGTATATGTCCCCAGACTAGAAACTCTATAAAATACAAACTCTGTCGACTTCTGGCACCAACTTAATTAAAGAAACAAAATCATATAAGTCTTAATAAAACTTTCCAACTACACTTCAAAAAGAAATCTTACTTTCTATAATAAATTCCAGTATGCGTAAATAATCTATAATTCCCCTTATCTATTTCTAACTTGGTTTATTCCATAGACCAGAGACATAAATAATGTGGTGAAAGCATTTTAAGTATTTGGGTCTACTTTACAGGTACCAGATTTTTAAAAAGAAACAATTGCAATATACATTAATGACATCCAAAGAAGGGAAGCGAAACAAAAAGATGTAGATGATTTAACAGTATCTATAGTTTTAAGGGTGCATGGTCAGCTTTGGGAGTTTTCTTCTTTAAATGGCAGAGCCATCTTCAGCAGCCCAGCTGAACAGACGCTGAATGGAATCCGAGAAGCTGCAAAAAGTCCCCCGTGCTTATGCTGTTATTTGTGGCATTCCTTATTGAGACCAAAACATGACATTTCTGGAGGCCTCTCAACTTAAAGGAATTTGGGCAATTGCTTAGCCAACAGATTGTAGTGGGCACCAAACACCACTGCATTTTGTAAAACACCATCCCTGCCTCCGTAGGCCTGGCCACACTACACTCATTGTGTGCCGAGGAACACTGACGGGAAGCACACAATGCAATCCATGCATTACAGTCCCTGAACTATCTATTCTGCCCTTGCCCTAAACTATACAGCACAAATAGGAAAGGCCAAGCACAGAGCAAACACACTGCTATATTATTGGGGGGGGGGGGCGGTGTAAGGATCCCCTCTCACCACACAGGAGCAGCTGGTAAGGTATTGAGAGACAATGGAGCAGCAAATAACTGTTTTCTTACATAGCCAAGTGAGCAGTCAACACACTTGTCCCATACTTAATTCATAGCCCAGCAAAAATCAGGAAATCCTATCCAGTGGTTTTCTTTTTCCTGGTGATAATATAATTTTGGGATCAAATGGATCATTTCTAATAAATGAATACTTTTATGTAAAAGTTCCCTAGATTACTAATGTGAATTTAATTTCAAAAACTAAGTTTTTAAACACTCATAATAAAAACAAAACTGCAAAAAGAAATGCAAGGGAGTTTCAAATAGTGAGAAAAATTCCATTGTCATAATTATTTTTGAAGCCCACTCGCACGTGGACAAATACATCTTATACTAACATGTCCACACGTCTAAATGGCTATACAAACATACATGATCACATTTATGGAACATGTAAATTTCCTAAAGATCACTATATAAATTAAATGTTAATTATATATTATTCCTTAGAAAAAAGATCACAAAAGAGAAGGAAGAAAAAGGAAAAAGTTGATTGAATTATGTCTATTTCTTTTATTCTCCCACAGAATTCAGGGGATTGTGGTAGATACAGAAATTGTTACAGTCTTGTTGACACAAGTAACAAAATTCTGTTCAATGTGGTTACAGGTGCTAGGAATAAACATTTTAAAACAACTATTTAAAAATAGAGACCAAAACAGACTATTAATAATGCCTACCAGTTTATCTTGCAGTAACTTCAAATTAAATTTCCAAGCAGCTAGAAAATAAGCTCACCCTTTATAAACATCGCATACATAACTAATTCAAGGGCAGAGGCACTTGACTTTCTGCTAAGTCTAAAAAGCGTCACTTGGGCTGGCTCCAACCAGAGTCAAACTGACCCCCTCCCTGGAAGTGGGTGTGGCAGAGAGCAGAACTGAACCTACAGGTTGGAAAGAGGGGCCAGCATGGCACACCCACAGGGAGGCAGGCCTGGAGGGAGGTAGAGAAAGAGAGCCAGACTGTACCCCACTCTGGCACATCAGACTCAGAGGATGACTGACGTCCCTGAGGGGAGATAATGGGACACAGAGGGGACTGGGCAACTGACAACAGCACGGGTCACACTGGAGCAGACTGCAAAAGAGGACATTCTGGGGTCGCATGGTGAGGAAGCAGTGTGGTCTGAACCCCTCAAAATGGAATCAAGAAGGGAGCATACCTGGATAAACAATCTGGAGGAGAAAACAATGGTTCTGGAAGTACTTGGGAGAGTGGGAGGTGGGGGAAAGGAATTGATGCTAACAAACCCAGGGGCAAGGGAAAAGGGAATACAAGTGATCCAAAATCAGTGGTGAGGAGGGTGTAAGAAGGCCTGGTAGGGCTTGAGCAAGGGTTATGTAACCAAGAGGAAACACTGAAACCCAAATGAAGGCTGAGCATGATATAAGGACAAGAGGAAAGTCAAAGGAAATAGAGGAAAGAACTAGGAGGGAAAGGGCATTTATAGAGTTCTAAATACAGGTATGTATATAAGTAAATATACTTATTTACGATGATGGGGAAATAGATCTATGTGCATATATTTATAGGTTTAGTATTAAGGTAGCAGATTGACATTGGGTCTCCACTCAAGTACTTCCCCTCA